>NC_092388.1:48706080-49031913 GCF_030028105.1 Mobula birostris | reverse complement strand
AGTATTCATTTTGAGAGGACTAGAATATAAAAACAAAGATGTAATACTAGGGCTTTATAAGGCACTGGTGAAGCCTCACTTGGAGTGTTGTGAGCTGTTTTGAGCCCCTTATCTAAGAGAGGACGCGCTGACATTGGAGAGTTTTCAAAAAGGAAATTCACGAAAATGATTCTGGGCTTGAAAGGTTTATCATATGAGGAGTGTTTGATGACTCTGGGTCTGTCCATGCTGGAAATTAGAAGAATGGGGGGACCTCATTGAAACCTATTGAGTGTTGAAAGGCCTCAGTATTGTAGATGTGGAGAAAATGTTTCCTCTAGCACGGGAGTCTAGGACCAGAGAGCACAACCGCAGAACAGAGGGACATCCATTTTAAACGGAGATGAGGAGGAATTTCTTTAGCCAGTTGGTGGTGAATCTGTGGAATTTGTTGCCACAAGCAGCTGTGTAGGCTAGGTCACCGAAGGTGGATGTTGATAGATTCTTGATAAGTCAGGGCGTGAAAGGTAACAGGGAGAAGCTAGGAGATTGGGGCTGAGAGGGAAAATGGATCAGCCATGATGAAATGTGGAGCAGACTCAATGGGCCAAATAGCCTAATTCTACTCTTGATATCTAGTGTGTGGAGCAGGGATTAGAAAGCAGTGTAGGGTAATAATGGAGTTAGAGGACTTTGTGGAAAGGGTTAGGTACATGGCATATGGATCAGAGATTGCAGTGGGTATAAAGTTCAATGTAAATTTATTATCAAAATACATATTTGCTACCATATACTACCTTGCAATTCATTTTTTTGCATTCACTTACAGGGGGAAATAAAAAATACAACAGCATTTACACAAAACTATATATAGACTGACAAACAACCAGTCTTCAAAAGAAGACAAATTGCACAAATAAGAACTAATACCGAGACCGTGAGTTGTAAAGAGTCTCAGAAAGTAAGTTTGTAGGTCGTAGAATCAGTTCAGGGTAGTTGCAATTGAAGTTATCTGCACCAGTTCAAGAGCCCGATGGTTGTAGAGTAATAACTGTTCCTAAACTTGGTCCTGTGGAACCTAAAGAATCTGCACTTCCTGCCCAATGGTACTGGTCAAAATAGGGCATAGCCTGGATGTTGGAGGTCTTTGACGAGGCATGCTACTTTCCTGTGGCTGTGCTCCATGTAAGTGTATTCAATAGTGGGGAGGGGGCTTGCCTGTGTTGGACGGCGTTGTATCCACTACTTTTCTGTAGTCTTTTCTGGTCCTGGGCTTTGGTGTTTCCAACTGGTGATGTAACCAGTTAGGATATTCTCCCCCTTGTGTATCCATTGAAGTTAGGTATTGAGATGAAGGGGGAAGCACCCAAACATATTGGGAGAGGAAGAGGTGTCTGGAGATCTCTGAAAGGTCAAAGTGTATGGGGGGTGGAGTTCAGAAATTACAGGGATTGAAGATCGTGTGGTGGGGTGTGGGGTATCACTTGGGCTGCAGTGTGATCCTGTGGATCGTATTGGTTTTCTATAAACCCCCAGGGCCAGATGCTCTGCATCCCAGAGTGCTTAAGGAAGTAGCCCAAGAAATAGTGGATGCATTAGTGATAATTTTTCAAAACTCGTTAGATTCTGGATTAGTTCCTGAGGATTGGAGGGTGGCTAATGTAACCCTGCTTCTTAAAAAAGAAGGGAGAGAGAAACCGGGGAATTATAGACCGGTTAGCCTAACGTCGGTGGTGGGGAAACTGCTGGAGTCAGTTATCAAAGATGTGATAACAGTACATTTGGAAAGCGGTGAAATCATCGGACAAAGTCAGCATGGATTTGTGAAAGGAAAATCATGTCTGACGAATCTCATAGAATTTTTTGAGGATGTAACTAGTAGAGTGGATAGGGGAGAACCAGTGCATGTGGTATATTTGGATTTTCAAAAGGCTTTTGACAAGGTCCCACATAGGAGATTAGTGTGCAAACTTAAAGCACATGGTATTGGGGGTATGGTATTGATGTGGATAGAGAATTGGTTAGCAGACAGGAAGCAAAGAGTGGGAATAAATGGGACCTTTTCAGAATGGCAGGCGGTGTCTAGTGGGGTACTGCAAGGCTCAGTGCTGGGACCCCAGTTGTTTACAATATATATAAATGACTGGGAATTAAATGCAGTATCTCCAAGTGTGCGGATGACATGAAGCTGGGCGGCAGTGTTAGCTGTGAGGAGGATGCTAGGAGGATGCAGGGTGACTTGGATAGGTTAGGTGAGTGGGCAAATTCATGGCAAATGCAATTTAATGTGGATAAATGTGAAGTTATCCACTTTGGTGGCAAGAACAGGAAAACAGATTATTATCTGAATGGTGGCCGATTAGGAAAAGGGGAGGTGCAGTGAGACCTGGGTGTCATTGTACACCAGTCATTGAAAGTGGGCATGCAGGTACAGCAGGTGGTGAAAAAGGCGAATGGTACGCTGGCATTCATAGCAAGAGGATTCAAGTACAGGAGCAGAGAGGTACTACTGCAGTTGTACAAGGCCTTAGCGAGACTACACCTGGAGTATTGTGTGCAGTTTTGGTCCCCTGATCTGAGGAAAGACGTTCTTGCCATAGAGGGAGTACAAAGAAAGTTCACCAGATTGATTCCTGGGATGGCAGGACTTTCATATGATGAAAGACTGGATTGACTAGGCTTATACTCTCTGGAATTTAGAAGATTGAGGGGGGATCTTATTGAAACGTATAAAATTCTAAAGGGATTGGGCAGGCTGGATGTAGGAAGATTGTTCCTGATGTTGGGGAAGTCCAGAATGAGGGGTCACAGTTTGAAGATAAAGGGGAAGCCTTTTAGGACCGAGATGAGGAACAACTTCATCACAGAGAGAGTGGTGAATCTGTGGAATTCTCTTCCACAGGAAACAGTTGAGGCCAGTTCATTGGCTATATTTAAGAGGGAGTTAGATATGGCCCTTGTGGCTAAAGGGATCGGGGGTATGGAGAGAAGGCAGGTACAGGGTTCTGAGTTGGATGATCAGCCATGATTATACTGAATGGCGGTGCAGGCTCGAAGGGCCAAAGGACCTACTCCCGCACCTATTTTCTATGTTTCTATGTTTCTATTGTCACGTGTTCCAGGATACAGTGAAGTTTTGTCTTGCATGTGTTTATATAGAGCAAAGCATTACACAGTGCGTTAAGTTAGAACAAGGTAAACATATGTAGAAGCTGCTGAGCAAGTGCAGTGCCGGTAAATGAAAAAAGTGCAAAGTCACGTGGGGCCAAGAGAAGACTCGTCTGGTATTTCAGCTGACAACTTACCTTATGAATCCTACCCGACCCGTCCTGTTTTCCTATTGGGTTATCAAAGCAGCAGAAAACCTAGCTGATCTTTGTTTAAAAAAAACCTAAGAATCTTATAAAGTGAAGCATGAGGCAAATTTTTAAATATTTTATTGATCATCCTTTCTGTAAAGAGATTTGGTCACTCATCCTCCACCTTCCCTCCATTAAACCCAGAAGAGGGCAGGTTTGAGTCAAGTTTAAATCTATAATTGTTTTTATCTCCTGTCTGACACAAGCCCACCTATCTTAGGAAATAAAATATTTCCAAGTCTTACGGTACAATAGAAGGAGATCAGCTGCAGTATATAAACAGCTGGAACAAAAATATGTCAGCAGGAAAGTTCTCGGTAGTTAAAATAAACAAGTAGCTTTCTTTACCTTTTATATTTAATGACAAAAGATTTATGCTTATCTTGTCCTTTATATTTTGATCGTTTAAAAACAAGTTGCACTCACTAGTGGGGATCTCAGTTTGTTTAATTCTTCCTTGACTTCATGGGCCTGCCAAAGTGTCAAAGAGTCATAGGGCAGACATTCAACTCATTTTTTTTATGATCTAGCTCGTTGATGTGGATTTACTTTGGTACCAGAATCATTTTCTCTACACTGCAAATGCTCTGTTTCAAGTGCTGTATATATCCAATTACACTGTAAACATTAATAACAGGATCATCTTCTATCAGCTTCTCAGACAGCATGTTCCTGTTCGCAACCATTCACGATATAAATTACTTTCTCTTCGAACCATCTCTTTTTCTGTCTGTTACCTGAAATGTACGCCTTCTGAATTCCAATTTTCTGCCACTGAAGTTCATTTCTCTGTAATCACTTTACTAAAAGCTTTCAGAATTTTAAAATAATTCTATAAAATCTCTCCTTAACTTTTTCTGCTGGAGGGGTAACAATACACAATTTTCTAGTTTACTTGGCAGTTGTTAATTTTTAACTGAACTCTTTCTGTCATGAACTTTTTGGACCAGCATAGGGCGCTGGAGAGCATCAGGCCTCAGCGCTCCGACGCACCTGAGCATCAATGATTTGTTTTAACTAGAACTTGCTAAGTGACTGGTTTAGTCGTTACATTTTCCTTGTGTTTTTCGTACTGTTTGTTTCATGAATGCATGTTTCTTGTGTATCTTGTTTTTAATTTATTGAGGTTTGATTTTGATCCACATTGTGTTACCTTGCTTTAGGCATGACTTTAGTTCATTACGACTAGAATTCATTGCTGAGTCCTGAATTTTGGGTTCTGAGTGAGCTCATGTTCTGTGTACTTTTAGCCCTTTCAAGTAAGTTACTTGTTATTTCTTTGTTAGGTTCTTTGAATAAATTCTCATCTTTACTTTCTACCTTTGAGTCTTGAGTTTTCTCCGTGCCTCAGCTCATTTGCCTGAAGATCTCGTTACAGCAGAACTCAGCCATCATGGATCCAGTGGAGTTTGATCAATTACATATTATGGTAGTGACCTGCCAAGATACGAGCATCATTGCCAAAATCCTCTGAAACTGTAAGGCAAGGTTTACAGTCTTCGGGGATAGACTCTGGTTCCGAGCATTTGCCTGTGTTCTGCTAAATTTTCCCAGATTGAACATGAGGGGTCAATTAATCTGATAGCCCCAGAGTGGTACAATGGAGACCGTAAGCCCTGCCATGGTTTATTAAATCAGTGTTCTCTAGCGTTCAAGTTGCAACTCACTAAGTTCCCCTCGGAGAGGAGTAGGGTGGCTCATTCCTAATTCCTGCAAAATTAGAGCAAATGTACTATTCCTCAACCTAACAGAAACACATCATTTAGATTTTACAATAAAACTGCTATTTTGTGGCAGATACATCTGGCAAGGGCCACCGAGTTTCCTCTTTCCTTTCCTGACACTGTGGATATTCGACAGGAGAGTTTGTAATTGTGACAGCACACGCAAGTGCAGGAGGAACCCAGTGGATGAGGTAGCGTGTGTTGAAGGAGATGGACAGTCGGCATTTCAGGTCAAGACCCTTCATCCGGAGTTTGAAATTACAATCTGTAATTATAATCCTACATGCTCAAAAACTGGTAGGAATTGATAATTGATACAATAGTTGATCACTGACGGAACTGCTCCCATACAATTTCTGTGTGGAGTTTGCATGCTCTCCTCATGACCTAATGCAATTCTCCCAGATGTTCTGGCTTCTCTTCCATCCCGGTATGGTTTGGTAAATTAACCAGTTATTGTAAATTGTCCTTTTGTGAAGGTAAGTGATGAAATCTGGAGGAACTGCTAGGAATGTGAAGATAATAAATAAATTTGGATTAGTATTTGATTAAGATAAATGGATGACATGGAAAAGGCCCAAATTTCTGTGCAATATGATTTTCATTCTAAAATGGAAAATTCCTTTCATTGTTTGGCAATAGTTAGCAAAGCATTAAAAAACCCATAAAATCCATATATCCACAGTGTTGTGCTATAATATACTAGGGAAACTCATGGACGATGCTGTGAATGTTTCTCCCCTCTCTACAAACAAATCAGGGCCTGAAAGTGATTGTGCAAATGAGAATTGTGTCATCCAAACATTGATTAAAATTGGTAAACCACTGCTTGAAACTGTATAATTGCCATGTCATTTTACCTGCCACAGGGCTAATGGAGAGGATTCTGTGACAATTTGCAAATTAATTAACTGTGAAAAATGCTCACTTAGTGTAGGAGAATTGGTAGGCCTGATTTATGAAAAATCAATATTCTTGTTTGTGTTGAAGCTAACTAGAATTTATGTAACTCTTAAGCCGAGGTGTTGCAACATTTTTGTCTTTAATTCTCACTGACAATTTAAAAATGATTAAGTCTTTCAAACATGAGAAAATCTGCAGGTACTGGAGATCCAAGGTAGAACGCTCAACATGATGGAGGAACTCAGCAGGCCGGACAGCATCTATGGAAATGAAGAAACTGTCAATGTTTCAGGCCGAGACCCTTCATCAGGACTGAAGTATTTGTTCTTTCCTTCCTTTTATAATTCATAATCTCTGGAATCAACTTATCTACCATTTTTTGAGTCATCTCATCTTGTCCATGCTTGTTGTTAAGCTATTCCCTTTTATAAAATTGTCTTCCACCATTTGTCTCCACATTTGAGAGCTTCGTGCATGATCCTGCCACCCCTTAGATATGGCTGTTCTCTTGGTTGGCCTCCCTTTCTCTCACCTCTGCGCATTGTGACATTTTTACTGGAATTTGGTTTCACGTTATCTTCTTTCACCCTATCATCCCATCAATATTAATTCGCTCCACACCTGCCTGTACCCTTTTGGAAGTGGCAGAACATCGATGATGTCTTCTAGAACTATGGCAGGTGGATGTGGAGAGGACACACTGACGTGTGGAGGAATCCAGAGTCTGGGAGGTTAATGCTGAACAAACAAGTGTCACTCATTTAAGACTAATTGGGGTAAAGCTTCTTTTTCTCTCAGAGGTCTTGGATCTTTGAAATTTATTTCCTCAAAGGGCAGTGGAAGAATAGTCTTGGAATATTTTTAAAGCAGAGTTGGATAGATTTTTGATAATAATGGAGGAGAAAGGTTCGCTGGAGGAGGTGGGAATGTGGAGTTTAGGTTGCAATCAGATGGTCATGATCTCATTAAATGGCACTGCTATTTAATATACCCAGTCTGGTCTAGAAGGCTGAGTGGGATTTGTCTGCTCCTAGTTCATATGTAGATTTGGTAAAGTGCGTGATCATACTTTCAATGAATACTTTAAGAAGTATACACCTTCAAGAATAGAGTGAAATTAAACCAAATATATTATCTTCTTTGGATTACTGAAAAAGCAAAAGAAAGACTTCCAATGAGATAAAACCTTTCATAACCTCAAGTAGTCTTGAAGCACGTTAAAACCAATGAAGCACTTTTGACTCAAGTCTCTATTGTTATATAATGGATGTGGTGCCAGTTTTTCTGTAGCACACTATCAAAGGACAGCTATTTGAGAATAACTGGATAATCTGATTTTTTTAAAGGTGATTTGGAGGATAACCCTGGGGATGGTGTCCTTCTGTCATTTGAAATAGTGCTAACAGAACTTTTCTATCTGCTTCAGAGAACAGATGAGGCACTTGTTTATCAGCTGGATTCAATGACAGCAGATGTGGCAGTATTGTACTCCTGCAGTACAGGCGGTGACATGGAATATTAAGTTCTGAAATATAGCACCTACAAATATTTTCTACCTGTCAGTTTTTCTCCGGAAAGTAATTTCAATGTTACAATCGAAGAATTGCAGAATCTTTCAGAACTTGTAAACTAGTTATGTTTTGTAATGAAACTTTGAGTAAGATTGGGTGTACCTGAAACTTTAATGGCATGACTAACCTGAGTAGACTGGATCCAGGAGCAATGAGATAATAGAAAACAGAAGTGTTGGGTGTGGTGTTTGAAATTATGTCACCTTATTGACTATCACGACTCTGCGAGGACCTTGTTTGTGGACTTTAACTCTGCCTTCAACACTATTGTTGCAGAGTTGTTCCACAGCAAGCTAACCGTACTCTACAGTATCTATCAGTGGATTACGATCTTCCTAATGGGAAAGAAGCCGTATGTATGGCTGTGGTCCTTCTTGTCCGATCCAATGTTTATAAGCACAGGCTTTCCCTAGGACTGTGTTCTTTCCCCCATCCTATTCTCACTTTATACAAATGACTGTACCTCCACAGATAAATCCATTAAAATCCTGCAGTTTGTGGATGACATGACTATAGTTGGTCCCCTGTCTATTAATGATGTGACCTGCTATCAGAGAGAGTAGATCATCTTGCAGAATGGTCTGCTGGTAACAACTTGGAGCTTAATGCTATCAAGTCAGTGCGAATGAAGATTGAATTCCCCCAACAAACCCTCTCCCCCACCCCCGGTTTGGAAATTAATGCTCACGCTATGTCTGTGGTTGAACCATTCAGATTCCTGGGAACTACCATTACCAATACATTGAAGTGGGACAAGTACATTATGCTCATCACTAGGAAAGCCCAGCAGAGATTGTTCTCCTTACACCCAGCTTAATCTTTCAGGGTGTATCCTGATGAATGTTTACTCAGCCATCATTGAGAGTGTTGTGACCACCTCTATCACCGTTCGGTTTCCCGCAGCCTCCCCCTCTCCATCCAGGTTGCAGCGTGTGGTCCTCTCAGTGGTGAAGATCATTGGCTGTCAGTTAGTGACATTAAAAGAACTGAAAAAAACATACTAACACAAGAAAATCTGCAGATGCTAGAAATCCATGCAATACACACAAAATGCTGGAGGAACTCAGCAGATCAGGCAGCATCTGTGGAAAAGAGTAAACAGTTGATGTTTTGGGCTATTGTCTTGAGTCCTGAAGAATGGTCTTGGCCCAAAACTTTGACTGTTTACTTTTTTCCATACATGTTGCCTGGCCTGCTGAGTTCCTCTAGCACCTTGCGTGTGTTGCTTTGAAAAAAATTACTGCTGCTTCCACCCACCCTAGTAGTCACATATTCATCAATTTGCCATCAGGGAGACGCTTCAAGTCCATCACCACCAGGGCTATACATTATCTCCGAAGTTTCTTTCCTGCAGTTTCCAGCTTTGTAACAAAACTCACTCAGGTGTAATACCTAAATCTCCCTGCATAAATTCTGTTAAATGGTCTTTCCTGCTTTCCTTGTTCTGTTGATAATTATTGAGTCTGTTCATATGTTCACATTTATTTAAGTTTGTTTATAGATATTTGAACATGCGACCGCTCTGCTAATTGTTGATTGCTCATGGCTGTTTGCAAACTATTGTCTTGTAAATTGTTGGTTGCTATTGTGTTGTCTGTTATGGTATTGTCCTGTGTCTTATGCTTGGCACCAAACCATAGTCAATTCTGGTATGTTTCCCATTCAGGCAATGAAGTGATTCTGACACAAACTATACAAGGCTCTGTACAGAAACCATTACTAACTCTACTGCATGAGCAGGCTGGTGCCTCGGCACTACATCGAAGTCACAGACATATTGGAAGGTATGAGTCAGTGTATCCAGCTGCAAGAAAAGTGCATGGATGAGTGTGGGCAGCATGATGTGCATTGTGCATGATGACTCTTGTATAAAGTGAGTGACACTGACCCCAGTCACTCAGTCTGTTTCTTCCAGCTCATGTTCAACATAACCCTGCTATTGCCTTTTTTCAGTTAACCTTAGTAGCAGGAGCACCACCTATTAATTTAGGGTCATAGAAGATGAAGCTCAGAAACAGGCCCTTCAGCCCATCTAGTCCATGCTGAACCACTTAAATTGCCTACTCCCATCCAATGTCCCCTCTGAAGTGTGTGCGTGTATGCTACTAGCACAACAAAGGAATCTAAACTGTGCACAAAAGGTTGTCACCCTCTACCTCGTTGGCAAGTTTAGCATATTCCGCAAGCGTACACCATCACATTTTCTTTACCGGTTTCTGATGCAGACGGTGTTGACAACATCGAATTTGAAATGGTTTGTCTGCAGATTTTAGAACTGGCTTATTTATACTATTTTTATTGAAGAAATTATTAATTCACTATGTCGAATTCCATGGAAGCAAAGGGTGTGAAGTTAGTTCCCTTAGAGCGGAATGAAACAGTAGAAACTGTTACACTGAAAGCTCATGAGGTCAGTAACGTGCAGTTATGAGAAATATTTATGTACAATACAGAAACTGGTGTTTCCTGTGTCTATTGTCACAGAGAGTAAGATGTTGATGTGTGTTATTTTATTTCTTTGAAACAATGAACAACAAACTGGACTTGGTAGTTCATTATCCTTACAGTAGCTTCAGGTTTGTGTCCACTTAAAAATTCAGTGTACACATGCTGTCACTGGGCAAAAATTGCACAGCACGAGATCTTTGCGCATACTGGTCATTACAAATGAGAGAGAACATTACTCCTATTGACCTGCACTGGGACCATAGCCCTCCATATCCCTACCATCCATGTAACTATCCAAGCTTCTCTTAAACGTTGAAATCGAGCTGGCATGCACCACTTGTGCTGACAGCTCATTCCACACTCTCACCACCCTCTGAGCGAGCAAATTGCCACTTATGTTCCTCTTAAACATTCACCTTTCATGCTAAACTCATAACCTCTAGTTGTAGTCCCACCTAACTTCAGTAGAAAAACCCTGCTTGCATTTACCATATCTATACCCCTTATAATTTAGTATACCTCTGACTCCTACGTTCCAAGAAATACAGTCCTAATCTATTCGATCTTTCCTTATACTTCATACTTTATTGTCGCCAAACAATTGGTACTAGAACGTACAATCATCACAGTGATATTTGATTCTGCGCTTCACACTCCCTGGAATACAAATATTAAATAATAAAAATTTAAAAAATAGTTAAAATTAGTAAATATTAAAAATTTAAATTAAAATTCATAAATAGAAAATAGAAAAATGGGAAGTAAGGTAGTGCAAAAAAACCGAGAGGCAGGTCTGGATATTTGGAGGGTACGGCCCAGATCCGGGTCAGGATCCGTTCAGCAGTCTATCATAGTTGGAAAGAAGCTGTTCCCAAATCTGGCCGTACGAGTCTTCAAGCTCCTGAGCCTTCTCCCGGAGGGAAGAGGGACGAAAAGTGTGTCGGCTGGGTGGGTCGTGTCCTTGATTATCCTGGCAGCACTGCTCCGACAGCGTGCAGTGTAAAGTGAGTCCACAGACGGAAGATTGATTTGTGTGATGTGACGCGCCGTGGTCACGATCTTCTGCAGCTTCTTTCGGTCTTGGACTCAGGTCCTCCAGTTCTGGCAACATCCTTGTAAATTTTCTCTGTACCCTCGTGTGGTTCTCTAGCTCCCCCTCTAACAGATCTATGCCACTCAATGTGACAGTGAGGAGAGCAATGTTCCAGTTCAAGTTATAGGTACTTAGAAGTTATCGGGTAATGATGACCAGTGGCGATGGGTGGGTTATAAAGGGCCTGAAAGGAAAATGACTGACAAGGAAACTAACTATATTACTTAGGATAAGTTTGCTAATTAGATTATCAATACAAAACTCCATACCTGAAACCTGATCAGGCTGTCCTGTTCAAATAACTTTGAAGAAGGCATGGCAAGCACTGCAATGATATCCACACATCTAAAATCACGAAAAGTTGTTCAATATCTGACATCACTGCAGATTCCTCTGTGTGCTAGTGCATCAAACAGAAAAGGGCCAAGAGGGAAAGGAATAATCATTATGCAAACCCACACAAAATGCTGGAGGAACTCAACAGGCCAGGCAACATCTGTAGAAAATAGTACGGTCGACGTTTTGGGCCAAAACCCTTCGGCAGGATAGGGTTTTGGCCTGAAACATTGACTATACTCTATAGCTGCCTGGCCTGCTGAGTTCCTCCAGCATTTTGTGTGTGTTGCTCGGATTTCTAGCATCTGCAGATTTTCTTTTGTTTATCATTGTGCAAATCTTTGCTTTTCCTTTGTAACTGACTTTCCATTGAAACTGAATCATGTAGCACACATAAGCTCAGGGGCACACAAACTAATTTTGAGGTAAACATCGCTAGTAACGCAGTTGATTAATCAATATTTCACTTGACATCAGTCTAGCACACATTAAATGAAGGTACAACTTTCTGACAGAGTAGTAGTGTTGCCATTAAGACAGCCAAATACTTGAAGGTGCTGCCATTGCTTTTAGAAATTACTCTGTACATTTGTTGGCAATTAGTGCAGAGAATCATTTTAAAGTTTATATTCCTCGGACACCAGAAACTGAAGAAAATGTCAGTGTTTTACACTGACGGTTTCAGAAAAAAATTGATTTATCCATGTATCTTAAGTTTCATCTGTTACTTTAACTATTGTCATACAATAAAATCATATTTCGAGTGCTTGATTATTTTTCATTACCACATGATTTCTTTGGATCCACAATCTTAAACACATACATAGAAATTGAAATATAGAAGAGTATCTCACAGGTAAAGGCCCTTTGGCTCATGATGTCTGTGCTGGTATCTATATATTACTAAAATTCTCAAGCTCTGTTTGCCAGTTCGTGACCTCCAATTAGCCCAAATGGTGCATTACAGCGGCACTTTTTTTGACTAAATCGACTTAAAATGCACTAACTTTCAGAATGCATGCAAAGTTCGGGGTTATATCTTCGTATAAAATTGCTCACTCATTAATCAACAGGCCCCGCTTTCCACAACCCAAGCCAATTCCAGCTTTAATGGAAACCGCGACGAGACAGCACGATGCATGCGCACGGCCAGCCTCAGCAGCGCCTCGCGATGCTCACAGCAGCGACACCAACCGCAGCAAAAGGGCAGGGCTATCACGTCCATTTAGAATCAGCATCCTGGAGGCTTTGGTGTTACTGCTTCGTATCTTCTATCAAACATTTGGGTAAAAAAATATGGTCAGCCTAATTATGCCATGTGGAAAGAGAAGGAGGACATTATGGTCAAGAGATGATGCCAAAGGTCATTGGGAAGTGGCAAGGAGAGGGAGAGAACAAGAATTCAATGAGGCCGGGGCCGCACGACTCCAGGATCAAAGAGTCAGGACAAAAAAGATGAGAGAAGAAGAGACAGAGGAGGACAGGCATGCACGTCTCCAAAATGACAACAATAGGCACAGAAGGAGGAGAGGACAAGAATCGGATCAGGCCAGGGCAGCACGATTCCAGGATAAGGTGCCCCAACATGTCACCGGGTTGTCTAGAATACTAAATATCCATGCAACGTATTTCACTGCTTAGCTTATTCAGCAATTACATCTTAGTATTTGTTATATGTCTTTCCAGACTTTAAAAATACCTCCAGATCTCTAACTTTTGTAAATAATAAATATTCCATTAGAAATCCCAAGAGTGCTAAATGGGTAATACAATATCAAACTGCTGCTGTCTTCAAACAACTGCCTTCTACTAATAATTCAGAAATATTTAACTTTAATTACTAGATAATTTGAATAGCACTTAAAAAGCTGTTATAAACCAGTAGTTTGATTTGAATCCCTAAGTGGATATTATTTCATATGCCTATTATTGGAACATTTATTAGATAAAGACTTTACAATGTCAGCTGCAATTCACTTCACTTTAGTCCTGTTCTATGTGAAGGCAAGTTTCTCAATGTCAACGTCAAGGGATAATTCAGCACTGAAGGTTGCTGTTTGGCCCATCAAGCTTGTACTAGATCATGGAAAGAGTCATCCATTTATCCAAGCTAGACCAATGGTGCAGCATTTAGTGCTAGTCCCTCACAGCTCTAGTGAGAGGACATCATTCAATGCACATCTGGTAGAACACTGGTTAGCAAAAGGCTTTACAATACCAGTGAGCCAGGTTCAATGCCCGCCACTGTCTGTAAGGAGTTTGTACATTCACCCTATGACCGTGCGGGTTTCTTCCGGGTGCTCCGGTTTCCTACCACAATCAGAAGATGTACCGGTTGGTACGTTAATTGATCATTGTGGAATTGTTCCGTGATTAAGCTAGGATTAAACTGGGGCATTGCTGGGCACTGTGGCTTGAAGGACCCACTCCACACTGTATCTCAATCAATCAATCAATCAATTAATCAATCTTCAATTATCCTTGAGAAGATGGACCTTGAAGGAACACTCCAGTCAGTTGCTGAAGGTACTCCCACAGTGCCGTGAGGTAAGGAGTTCCAGGATTTGGACTCAGAAATGATAAAGGAAAGATAATATATTTGCAAGACAGAATGGTGAGGAACATGGAATACTATCTTCACGTGATGGTGTTCCTGTGCATCTGCTGCCCATGTCTTTTTGGTGGTGTAGGTTATAAGTATGGAAACTACTGTCATAGTAGCCTGAGTGAATTACTACCATGTACTTTTCAGACAGTGCTCATTACAGTGGTGGGAAAAGGAACTAAATACTGAGGGAGGTGGATATAGCGCCAATCAAGCAGGACTCCTGTAACCTTGGTGGTGTCGAGCTTCTAGAGTGTTATTGGAGCTGCAGCTATCTGGGCAAGAGGGAAGTATGCCAATCATGCTCTTGGTTGGTTCCTTGCATTTGGTGGCAAGGCCTCAGGGCAGGGTTGCTCAACCGGAGTTCACTGCGAGAAATTGTGATTTAAACAATTAAACATCATTTTTTAAACTTGGCGCAACATGCGATACTGGCGCTCGTGGTGCTGGTCAGTGACCAAGCAGCTCTGTTAGCAATCTCGTTAGCGGCCTCTCAGCCCAGTGTGGCAGTGCACCGTAGGACCGTGTTTATTTGGTTGCGTCCAATCTCAGTTTTTGACGCGAGATGGTGGAGGCCGTTGATAATGGGTGAGCGCTGTATCGCAGGGAGGATAGGACGGTAGGTTGATGAGGAACTCTTGGAGATGAAATGAAAAATATTCTGGATGATGCTACAAAAATAGTTAACTTTATTAAACAAAGACCAGTTCACTCGAGATGGTTTAAAAAACTGTGTGAAAACTTGGACAAAGAGCACATCAGTCTCCTGCTACATACAGAAATCCGATGGCTTAGCAGCGGAAGAGTTCTCAATATGGTGTTTGAGCTGAAAGGTGAATTGCAGAAGTACATTCAAGAAAATAGTAGGCCAGATTTTGTTGAGTTCTTTGAAGATGAAGACTGGCTGCCAAAATTTTTCATCATATGAACCAGATATTTTTCATCATATGAACCAGTTGAACGAATCTCTGCAAAGCCTTGCAGAAAATGTTTTGACTTCAAGTGACAAGATTCTTGGATTTAAAAGGAAACTGAATCATTGGAAAAATTATGTTTGCAAAAGGAATTCTTGAAATGTTTCCACTGTTGCTTTGGCTTGAGATATCAGAAAGTCTCAAGTCTTATTGAAATCCATCTGGAAGAACAAAATTGAACAGTACTTTTTCTCCCTTTCAACACGGGTATGACTGGGTGAGGGACCCTTTCTCTGAATCTTCTGCTCAGCCTGAGAACTCGACTTTGAGAGAAGAGGAAGAACTTTGTGAGCTGCACTCTGATCATGCATTCAAAATGAGATTTACTGACCTGCTCCTGGACAAGTTCTGGATTTCTGTGAAAGAAGGCTATCCTGCCATTCATAGGAAAACAATGAACATTTTGCTGCAGTTTTCAACTTACACGTTGAGCAAGCTTTTTTTCCATTTAACAAGCATCAAGAGCAAGGATAGACATTGTCTCATTTTAGTTGAAGGTGAAATTCATGTGTACTTATCTCAAGTTCAACCCAGAACTGAGTATTTGTGCAGCAAAAAACAAGCACATGTTTCACATGCTAGGCTTATATTTGAGCCTGATCATGTCACTTAGTAAGAAAATGTTTTTTCAAATTCTTGTATAAAATTGTGTCTTTGGCTATATTTTCATTCATACTACTTTGGTTTATGGTTTGTAGTAACTTCATGATTCAACATTGTCAATAAATCTTCATGTTGAAAATAGCATTAATTAAGATCAATTTACAAGCTTTGTTTAAATTAAATCTACCGAGCCTACCTTTAGAGCAATTTAATTCCATTTTGGCTTAAGCCAGTTACCTAACAGAAATTTATTATGTTTGCCTTATGAGTTTTTAAAATTTATGACAGGGAAAGAAAGAGATTGGTTTCAAGAAAGGTAAGCTAAGCTTAACTACCTGTTTTTTTCAGGAAATGTTGGCTAAAAATTCTTCCTCTACTCATAGAGCATTGACAATTATTTTTGGATTTTTTATATCTACAGCTTACTGATCACACTAACGTACTGTGACCTGTAGATATAATAACTTTTATGCAGGAGTTCCCTGAGACCTGAAAGTTATTTTGAATGTCCCTCCAGGGCAAAAAGGTTGAGAAAGGCTGCCTTAGGGTGTTAGGAGATGAGTCACTTACCACAGGATTATGTCAATCTCTGCTTGGGAAATATGTCCTCAAACCAGTAGTGGGGTTCACTGAGACAAGAATTGAAATTCTTGGTTTTCCATGACATCTATGAAATTTTGAAAGGAAACTTTTTCTGCACCATAGAACCATAGAACCATAGAAACTACAGCACAGAAACAGGCCCTTTGGCCCTTCTTGGCTGTGCCGAACCATTTTCTGCCTAGTCCCACTGACCTGCACATGGACCATATCCCTCCATACACCTCCCATCCATGTATCTGTCCAATTTATTCTTAAATGTTAAAAAAGAACCCGCATTTACCACCTCGTCTGGCAGCTCATTCCATACCCCCACCACTCTCTGTGTGAAGAAGTCCCCCCTAATGTTCCCTTTAAACTTTTCCCCCCTCACCCTTAACCCATGTCCTCTGGTTTTTTTCTCCCCTTGTCTCAGTGGAAAAAGCCTGCTTGCATTCACTCTATCTATACCCATCATAATTTTATATACCTCTATCAAATCTCTCCTCATTCTTCTGCGCTCCAGGGAATAAAGTCCTAACCTATTCAACCTTTCTCTGTAGCTGAGTTTCTCAAGTCCCGGCAACATCCTTGTAAACCTTCTCTGCACTCTTTCAACCTTATTTATATCCTTCCTGTAATTTGGTGACCAAAACTGAACACAATACTCCAGATTCGGCCTCACCAATGCCTTATACAACCTCATCATAACATACCAGCTCTTATACTCAATACTTCGATTAATAAAGGCCAATGTACCAAAAGCTCTCTTTACGACCCTATCTACCTGTGACGACACTTTTAGGGAATTTTGTATCTGTATTCCCAGATCCCTCTGTTCCACTGCACTCCTCAGTGCCTTACCATTAACCCTGTATGTTCTACGTTGGTTTGTCCTTCCAACGTGCAATACCTCACACTTGTCAGTATTAAACTCCATCTGCCATTTTTCAGCCCATTTTCCCAGATGGTCCAAGTCCCTCTGCAGGCTCTGAAAACGATTGAATTGTTCTAGTTCTTCTCTCTGTCTCATAAAATCCTTCTGTAAAACATAACTGGGAAAACCTTCTAATTCTTATCACTGGTTCTACCATTCTGGGAAACATCTCCTATTCTCTCTCCAAACAACACAGGTTTTACTGCTGCCAACATTTCAAGTATTGTAAAATTAGTAAAAATTTAGAAATAATCCTTATTTACTTAAATTTTACTTGATACTATTCATCATTCATAAAACTATGCTTGCACCTGGCAGTCCTTTGGCCATCTATCTTTATAACTTAGTGACCACATATATATCTTCTGCTGTGCATGACCCTAAGATGTAACAGTTGGCTAATATCGGTTATAAGAAACTTTACAGTTGCTCTTAGGCACAGTTCAGAGCTGGGCTGGGATGCATGGACTACAGCTGGAACGCATTTTTGTGATTGTGTCAGTGACCTCTGGTGACCGCGTGTGGAAGCTGGTAGTGAACAGGGTCAGGTTCGGCACTCCCTGGTCGAATAGAGTACTCACACATGAAACACCTTGTGGAGAAGGTACGCAACTTGAAACCAAAAAGCTGAACCAGATGCTCTTGTGCTTTTTTCTGAATTGTAAACTCCAGTATTTTTGGATCCTAATGTTCTTTTATTACCTTAATAACTAAAGCAACAGTGCTCACTAAAAACCTAGATGTTTACGTCTATTACTTTGTGCCCTTACAGGAAGGAGAATAATATTGACAATGAGGAACCTAAATAAGAACTGAAGGAAAAAGGGGAACATTTACCATTCCTGTATTCATGCATCATTACTGATTATTCAGCAGTAACAGATACCTTAAATACTGAATATCAATTACGGCTGAATGAGTCTGGAGGTCTGAAAGATCCCTTGCCACGGATAGGTCTACACCTGGCCATTGGACACTGACACTTTGAGTATAGTCTGGAAATACTTCCCAGGATAAGAATTAAAAAATGTTACTAATTTCCTATGCATCCAATGAGGCAATGATGAAATATAGAAACATAGAAACATAGAAAATAGGTGCAGGAGTAGGCCATTCGGCCCTTCGAGCCTGAACCGCCATTTATTATGATCATGGCTGATCATCCAACTCAGAACCCCGCCCCAGCCTTCCCTCCATACCCCCTGATCCCCGTAGCCACAAGGGCCATATCTAACTCCCTCTAAAATACAGCCAATGAACTGGCCTCAACTGTTTCCTGTGGCAGAGAATTCCACAGATTCACCACTCTCTGTGTGAAGAAGTTTTTCCTAATCTCGGTCCTAAAAGGCTTACCCTTTATCCTCAAACTGTGACCCCTCGTTCTGGACTTCCCCAACATCGGGAACAATCTCCCTGCATCAAGCCTGTCCAATCCCTTTAAGATTTTATACGTTTCAATCAGATCCCTCAATCTTCTAAATTCCAACGAGTACAAGCCCAGTTTATCCAGTCTTTCTTCATATGAAAGTCCTGCCATCCCAGGAATTAATCTGGTGAACCTTCTTTGTACTCTCTCTATGGCAAGGATGTCTTTCCTCAGATTAGGGGACCAAAACTGCACACAATACTCCAGGTGTGGTCTCACTAAGGCCTTGTACAACTGCAGTAGTACCTCCCTGCTCCTGTACTCGAATCCTCTCGCTATAAACGCCAGCATACCATTCGCCTTTTTCACCGCCTGCTGTACCTGCATGCCCACTTTCAATGACTGGTGTATAATGACACCCAGGTCTCATTGCACCTCCCTTTTTCCTAATCGGCCACCATTCAGATAATAATCTGTTTTCCTATTTTTGCCACCAAAGTGGATAACTTCACATTTATCCACATTAAATTGCATCTGCCATGAATTTGCCCACTCACCCAACCTATCCAAGTCACTCTGCATCCTCTTAGCATCCTCCTCAGAGCTAACACTGTCACCCAGCTTCGTGTCATCCGCAAACTTGGAGATGCTGCATTTAATTCCCTCATCCAAGTCATTAATATATATTGTAAACAACTGGGGTCCCAGCACTGAGCCTTGCGGTACCCCATTAGTCACCGCCTGCCATTCTGAAAATATCCCGTTTATTCCCACTCTTTGTTTCCTGTCTGCTAACCAATTCTCCATCCACATCAATACCTTACCCCCAATACCGTGTGCTTTAAGTTTGCACACTAATCTCCTGTGTGGGACCTTGTCAAAAGCCTTTTGAAAATCCAAATATACCACATCCACTGGTTCTCCCCTATCCACTCTACTAGTTACATCCTCAAAAAATTCTATGAGATTCGTCAGACATGATTTTCCTTTCACAAATCCATGCTGACTTTGTCCGATGATTTCACTGCTTTCCAAATGTGCTGTTATCACATCTTTGATAACTGACTCCAGCAGTTTGCCCACCACCGACGTTAGGCTAACCGGTCTATAATTCCCCGGTTTCTCTCTCCCTCCTTTTTTAAAAAGTGGGGTTACATTAGCCACCCTCCAATCCTCAGGAACTAGTCCAGAATCTAACGAGTTTTGAAAAATTATCACTAATGCATCCACTATTTCTTGGGCTACTTCCTTAAGCACTCTAGGATGCAGACCATCTGGCCCTGGGGATTTATCTGCCTTCAATCCCTTCAATTTACCTAACACCACTTCCCTACTAACATGTATTTCGCTTAGTTCCTCCATCTCACTGGACCCTCTGTCCCCTACTATTTCTGGAAGATTATTTATGTCCTCCTTAGTGAAGACAGAACCAAAGTAATTATTCAATTGGTCTGCCATGTCCTTGCTCCCCATAATCAATTCACCTGTTTCTGTCTGTAGGGGACCTACATTTGTCTTTACCAGTCTTTTCCTTTTTACATATCTATAAAAGCTTTTACAGTCAGTTTTTATGTTCCCTGCCAGTTTTCTCTCATAATCTTTTTTCCCCTTCCTAATTAAGCCCTTTGTCCTCCTCTGCTGAACTCTGAATTTCTCCTAGTCCTCAGGTGAGCCACTTTCTCTGGCTAATTTGTATGCTTCTTCTTTGGTATTGATACTATCCCTAATTTCTCTTGTCAGCCATGGGTGCACTACCTTCCTTGATTTATTCTTTTGCCAAACTGGGATGAACAATTGTTGTCGTTCATCCATGCAACCTTTAAATGCTTGCCATTACATATCCACCGTCAATCCTTTAAGTGTCATTTGCCAGTCTATCTTAGCTAATTCACGTCTCATACCTTCAAAGTTACCCCTCTTTAAGTTCAGAACCTTTGTTTCTGAATTAACTATGTCACTCTCCATCTTAATGAAGAATTCCACCATATTATGGTCACTCTTACCCAAGGGGCCTCTCACGACAAGATTGCTAATTAACCCTTCCTCATTGCTCAAAACCCAGTCCAGAATAACCTGCTCTCTAGTTGATTCCTCGACATGTTGGTTCAAAAAACCATCCCGCATACATTCCAAGAAATCCTCTTCCTCAGCACCTTTACCAATTTGGTTCACCCAATCTACATGTAGATTGAAGTCACCCATTATAACTGCTGTTCCTTTATTGCACACATTTCTAATTTCCTGTTTAATACCATCTCCGACCTCACTACTACTGTTAGGTGGCCTGTACACAACTCCCACCAGCGTCTTCTGCCCCTTAGTGTTACGCAGCTCTACCCATATTGATTCCACACCTTCCCGGCTTATGTCCTTCCTTTCTATTGCGTTAATCTCTTCTTTAACCAGCAACACCACCCCAACTCCCCTTCCTTCATGTCTATCCCTCCTGAATATTGAATATCCCTGAACGTTGAGCTCCCATCCCTGGTCACCCTGGAGCCATGTCTCTGTGATCCCAACTATATCATAATCATTAATAATAATCTGCACTTTCAATTCGTCCACCTTATTACGAATGCTCCTTGCATTGACACACAAAGCCTTCAGGTGCTCTTTTACAACTCTCTTAGCCCTTATACAATTATGTTGAAAAGTGGCCCTTTTTAATGCTTGCCCTGGATTTGTCGGCCTGCCACTTTTACTTTTCTCCTTGAACTGGTTTAGAATATATTAAAAGTAACGATTCAAACTTCATCCACTTTTCGAACGTTAGAAAAGTCTCCAAATATTTCCAATACTTCACATCAATACCTATGACCTTCTAAGATAGACTGCAGAGAGTATGTTAACATTTTACATTACTACATGGTATGGAAACTGCATTGTGACGAACAGGAAGGTTTTTCAACGGGTAGTCAAAACTGGCCAAAATATCACTGGCACTAGCCTACCCACCCTCAAGGACATATGTACAGCAAAGTGCCAGAAAAATGCCAGCACTATCATGAAGGGTCCCACCCTGCTCATGGACCATTTGTCCCTCTTCTATCAGGGAGGAGGCTATAAGCATCCACATCAGGACCATGAGACTCAAAAACAATTACTTACTCTAAGCAGTAAGGCTGATCAACACCTCCAGCCACTAACCCACCCCACCACGCCCCCCCAAATCCACCACTGCAATGTTATCATTTCCCTTTAGGGTCACCTTATGTACAGACACTCCCGTACCTGGTAACACACACAAAATGCTGGAGGAACGCAGCAGATCAGGCAGCATCTATGGAAAAGGTTAAACAGTTGACATTTCAGGTCAAGACCCTTCATGATTTACTCTTTTCCATAGATGCTGCCTGATCTGCTGAGTTCCTCCTGCGTTTTGTGTGTGTTGCTTGGAGTTCCAGCATCTGCAGGTTTTCTCTTGTTTGAGATACCTAGGCTCACTTTGTGTACATATATAATCAGTCTACACATATAAGTTATCTTAAGTATTTACATTTCTTGTGCTTTTTATTATTGTGCTCTTATATGCTGCATCGGATCCAGAGTAACAATTAATTTGTTCTCCTTTATTCTTATTAGAAATGACATTAAACAATCTTGAATCCTGAAAATAAATCATTCTGTTGTCCCCTTGTGAAAACTATATAGCTTTTCTGTACAGATATTTTCCTGACAATGTATGGAAGGTTTGGTTAAAAAGAATCCTAAATTGTTAGTTTTTGGTAATATGACACCTTTGGCACAGAAGAATATTCTAGTCAGTTATACGTTATGATAATATTATTATTCCTTGTACACAGTCCATATTTTGCTTGGTGAATAAATTAGACAAGACTTTTACTTATAGTTGCATGTACAAAAAAGGAGTGAATTTCGAAAATGCTGCAAATAAAAAGATGTTTTCCAAAGACCTATTTGGGACAATTGTGATTATTGAAAGCTTGATCAGAAGATGGGCTATAAAGGGAGTTTTAAAAATTAAAGCCACAGTTTTAAATTTGTACTTTTTATATTGCCAGATGGCCTAATGAGCTTTATAGCTAATTAAATCTATCTGATATGTTATCAGTAATAATATAGGAAAAACGACTACCAAATTCCGCAAAATATTTTTGTAAAATTTTGGGGGATAGTATTGGGTGTTGACATTTGGTCAGCTATTGTACTGTTTTTTTTTCTCCAAAAATACTTTATTCAGAAGTATTACAAAATAAAGTTATATACATATATAAAAAAATGTTGAGTCAGGAAATGAACTTCTGCGTTCAATAGAGGACAGATATGGTCACTCATTTGTAAGACAGAACCTTTCAGAATGCAGCAATACACTAGTGCTGGAATGTAAGGCTAGACCTTGACATTTTGTTGTGGCGCTTGTATTCAAATCTCAATATTCTAAATCTGCTGGTATACAGTGCTTTCCAGTTAATTGGGACACATCAGGACCAGTACATTTTAGCCCAAATAAGGGGCTGCCACAATTAGCCAAAGTTTCTTGGAAATAGTTAAAAAAGTATAAAAAAGACAAATTAGATAATGAGAACACTCAGTTCTCTTTTATTGTTATTTAGAAATGCATACATGCATTAAGAAATGATACAATGTTTCTCTGGAGTGATATCACAGAAAACAGGACAGACCAAAGACTAACACTGACAGAACCACATAATTATAACATATAGTTACAGCAGTGCAAAGCAATACCATAATTTGATGAAGAACAGACCATGGGCACAGTAAAAAAAAAGTCTCAAAGTCCCGAGTCGATCGACTCCCAAGTCCCTGATAGCAGGTGGCAAAAGGGAGAAACTCCCTGCCATAAACCTCCAGGCACCATCAACTTGCCTATACCTTGGAAGCAGCCAACCCCAGCTACACTGAGTCCATCTGTCCGAAAACTCCGAGCTTCCAACCAGCCTCTCCGATACAGCTTCCGGAGAGCCATCCTCTGCCGAGTGCCTTTGATCTCCCCCTGGCCGCTGAAACATGCAAAGCTGAGGATTTCAGGGCCTTCAGCTCCGGAGATTCCAGTTACCACACAGTAGCAGCGGCAGCGAAGCGGGCATTTCGAAAATTACAGTTTAACTAACAAATCATGTATTTAAATAAAGTACAGAACAAATTAGAACACTGGCAGTACTATATATAAAACTGTGTATTAGTTCCTAATAGTTATTGATGGAGGAATTCATCCAGTGTACACAGCCGTATTCTTTTGACTGACTGTAAATGAACAAAAGCAGTGCAGATAATGGACTGCCTTCATACAATTGCATCCCCTAAATCCTCATTTTCATTGTAACATTCAAGATGATTGTTGATACCTTTAAATTCTTCACAGATCCTAACTTGATGATGGACCCTGTTTCATTTTCACTTCCGGCTGTTTCAGCTGTCTCCAAGCTTGAATGTTTGAAACTGCGGTTAACGTGACAGTTCCGAATTGTCTTACTGCTTATTTCTCGCCAACTATCAGTAACAAAAATCACTGCTTATGAAGGCAAATGCGTGCATCTGATATTTAAATATGGTTTGCTATAAGCACAGTGTAGTATCTAACAGTCATACGAGTACACGTGACTGACGTTAGTTAGAAACTGTTCAGCAACAATCTCCTGTCCCAATTAAGTGGCATCGTGTATCGAATAAATGAAGGAAATCCAGGCTATTTTCTTGATTAATTTTTGTTCTTTAGGAGTTGTCCCAAATAAGTGACTTTCCCAATTAACCAATGGCCCTGTTAACTGAAATCCACTATATTCACAGATAGAGTTGTTTCAATTCTGGAAATTCCAACTGGCTAAAAGTAAACGCCTAAGCATTAATTTTGAGTTTATCAAGGGGCGTGCATTCAGGATTTTGGAGTAATAGTCCTGGATCTCAATTGTTTCTTCAGATTCTGTCTCTAGTGGGGTCATTCTTGAGCCTGCCATAGGAATTGCCCTAATACCAACCGGTTTTGTCAATTCACCAAGTGTAAGAGGCATCATGTAAGCATGGGGACAGGTATCTAAGACGATGAAGGTAAAAGTGGTGATGATTGTGAATGTTCTGCAGGAGAAAATAAACCATTTTAGCGGGTACATGATACTGTTTGAGTGTAAGTTTTAGTGAAGCTTGATTCAGCTTAAGCAGATAGTGAGGATACTGAAGCATATGGATGAAAAGAGAGAAGACTTTATATTCCTGCCTTTCTTAAATACCTTGCATTGGCTTCAATATCAGCTTTTTGACAGATAAGTTACAATCCTGCGGCAGCATATGATTGTGGGATGTTTTCATAGGTTGAAACTCCAGCATCTCCATTCAAAAGAGCAACTAGGGCACAATACCAGTGAATGCATGTGATACAATTTCTCCAATGTGTAAATGGAATCCAGGGAAGCTTTGGATGTAGAACAATGACATAAAATGAGCTAGCATCGCTCTGAGCCAGTCAGTCAATATATTTATTTAATTTGTGATGAATACCAATGTTCTGCAGGAGAAAAGAAACCGTCTCAGCAGGTACACTGTACTGTTTTAGTGAAGCTTAACTTAACTTGTGGCATTTGGGTAATGTTCTTACTTTTGCAGCAATTATCTCTCCAAAGACCTGAGAACAGAATTCCAGCCTGACACTCCAATGCAGTTTGGAGGTGCTGTCTTTCAAAGAAGAGATTCTAATTCAAAGTTCGTCTTTGTTCTCAAAACAAATATTAAAGACCTTAATGCACCATTTCATGGAGCATGAACACCATCCCTTGTGATTTATTGAATAAGTATTCAACACTATTATAAAAAAAGATGATCGGATTAATATCAGAATGCCACATATAGAGCTCACTGTGTATAAAATTCCAGTTGATTTATTTTTAATGTTACAATGACTGTAATTCAAAATTACTTCCTTGGATGTGAAATGTTTTAAGAATCTCAAACAGTGGTGTATGAATGCAAACAGACGCACACAGAATAGCAATGACTATTTAGATTACCCTTTACCTCTTATTTATTGCTGTGTGAAAACCAGAAGATTTTAAAAGTTTTACCTTGGGTTTCTTTGTCATCAATCTGGATAAAGACCTCAGTGGCAAAATGGATGGAAAGGGACTGGGATAGATAATGTTAAACCAATGAAATTGAACAGTCTCTGTGATGGTAAGGTTACATTATAATATGGTATGGTTACATTATAATTATGATAAGGTTACATCAAGGTGGAAGAAGAAAAGATTAGCTTAAATTTCCCAAGCTTTATAGAACCATACTGAAACTATAGTACATTGTGTTCAAAGTTTAGGATTTTCAAGGCTTTATATTAATGATACAATGTATATTTAGTGAGGATATATATATATACACACACTGTGAACTAATGTCCAGCAAAACAGGAAGGAGGCAGATCTTTAAATCTCTTCTTTAAGCTACTGTACTCTGAATTTTGAAGCCATCATAATTTTTCTACTGGGGCACAACAAGTATCAATAATTAGAAACTACCAGAGAGGCTCCAGTCCCAAGCTCCATATGTGGCTAGTTTTGTATTGTTTTACAATTTATTTCTCTCTTGCTGGTTGTAACTTGCTGCCTCCATGACATTTTGAAAAATCCCAGTTCTCCGTAAATAGTCTTCACTCCAGTTTCTGAAAAAAATATAGGACCCAGCTGGCTGCCTACTTAGACAGGCCCAGAGCCATCAAATGCTCCTCATATATGCTAACCCTTTCATTCCCAGAATCATTCTTGTGAACCTCCTCTATACCCTCTCCAATGCCAGCACATCCTTTCTTAGATAAGGGCCTCAAAACTGCTCAGAATACTCCAGTGTTTTATAAAGCTTCAGCATTACATCCTTGCTTTCATATTCTAGTCTTCTCAAAATGAATACCAGCATTGCATTTGCCTTCCTTACCATCAATTCAACAGCAAGTTAACCTTCAGCGAGTTCTGCATGAAGATTCCCAAGACTTTTTGCACCTCTGCTTTCTGAATTTTCTACCTATTTAGAAAATAGAATATGACTTTTTTCCTTCTATCAAGGTGCACGGCCATAAACTTCCCTTCACTGTATTCCATCTGCCACTCCCTTACCCATTCTCCTAATCTGTCTAACTCCTTTGCTGGCTCCCTCCTTCTTCAAAACTATCTGCTCCACCCCCCACCTATCATGGTATCCTCTGAAAAATGACCATTAAACTATCATTTCTGTCATCCAAGTCATTGATATATAATGTGAAAACTTATCCAGACTAATCTCAACTGTGTGCTGATAGACCTTGTCCTTAGATTCACGAGATATTCCCTATCTCAAAGACCTACTCCCTGTCATTAACATTGAGGGCACCTCTTACTCATGCCACTGGAGGTTGACACCTCTGTTTGTGATATTAATACCCCCAGGTATGACTATTGCAACAAAAGAACAGTGGAAGTCAAAAATATGAAACAGCCAGAAAACTAAAATGCCGGAATCACTTAAAGAGGCAGAGAAAATACCAGACAGGTAGCATCTGTGGAGAGAGAAATTTTTCATACCAATAACCTTTCCTCTGAAGCTGCCTGATCTACTAGGTGTTATCAGCATTCTCTGTTTTTGTTTCAGATTTCCAACATTTACAGGTATTTACAGTTTACTTTTTCAAACGCAGGTCAATCAGCATTAATGAAGAAAGAAATAATGTATGTCCTTGTCTCTTTGTGTTATCCTCCTCTAGGATACTACATAAAATCTATCTCTATGCTCGAGTTCTCAGTAACTCATTCCTGCACTTCATTCGGGATCTGAGAAGATTTGGTATAGCTCCAAAAACAATCAAAAAGAGTCATTTTCATTGTAACATTCAAGATGATTGTTGATACCTTCAAATTCTTCACAGCTCCCAATTTGATGAAGTAGTGACCCTGTTTCATTTTCACTCTCGACTGCTTCTTCCATCTCCAAGCTTGAATGCTTGAAACTGCAGTGAACAAGACAGTTCCGAATTGTCTTACTGCTTATTTCTCGCCAACTATCAGTAACAAAAATCACTGCTTTTTGAAGGCATCTGATATTTAAAAACGGTTTGCTATAAGCACAGTGTAGTATCTAACAGCCACACAAGTACACGTGACTGACGTTAGTTAGAAACTGTTCAGCAACAATCTCCTGTCCCAATTAAGTGGCATTGTGTATCAAATAAATGAAGGAAATCCAGGCTATTTTCTTGATTAGTTTTTGTTCTTTAGGAGTTGTCCCAAGTAAGTGACTTCCCAATTAACCAATGGACCTGTTAACTGAAATCCACTACATTCACAGATAGAGTTGTTTCAATGACAACTCTGGAAAGTCCAACTGGCTAAGAGCCTAAGCATTAACTTTGAGTTTATCAAGGGACATGCATTCAGGAGTTTGGAGCAAAAATCCTGGATCTTCATTGCTTCTTTGGACTCTGTCGCAAGTGGGGCTGCTCTTGAGCCTGCCATAAGAATTGCCCTGATACTAACTGGTTTCGTCAATTCACCAAGTGAAACTGTTCGTCAACAATCTCCTGTCCCAATTACAGATGTACCATGGAGAGCTAGCTGCATCACCATCTGGTTGGGGGGGGGGGGCGGCTACGAGATCGAAGTAAGCAGCAGAGACTTGTAAACGCAGTCCGCTCCATCATCAACACGAGCTTCCACAGTATCCAGGACATCTTCAAGGAGCGATGCCTCAAAATGGTGGTGTCCATCATTAAGTGCTCCCATCAGCCAGTTCATGCCTTGTTCCCATTGCTACCATCAGGAAGGAGGTACAGAAACCTGAAGGCGCACGGTCAGTGATTCAGGGCCAGCTCCTTCCTCTCTGCCATCCGATTTCTGAATGGATGTTGAACCAGTGAACACTACCTCACTACTATTTTTATTTCTAGTTTTCCACTATTTATTTAATTTAACTATATATATTTATACTTACTGTAAATCACCGTTTTTTAAAACTCTATTATTGTGTGTTGCATTGTACTGCTGCCTCAAAGTCAACAAATTTCACGGCATGTGCCCTGATATTAAACCTCATTCCATATCTCCTTCCATGACTCCATGACCAGCTATTATACTTGCTGTTCCACCTAGCGATTTTTTAGCTGAAGGACCTCCGTAAACACAGATTTCTTACAAACATACACAAAGAATAAATAGCTGAGAGAGAAAAGGACTCACACGGTACAGGATAGAGGCAAAGGAATTGGGATAAGCAGTTCTTCCAAGATATGGCACAGAAACAGTGAAGGAATCCACCAGTTCCAATGTTACAAGTGCTACAGTTCTATATTGCTCCTTCATATATTGAATGATGTAAGTACAAAGGAGAGTTCAAAACCAACAGAATCAATAAAAATAGTATTGCGAGCTGATGTGCCAAGCAGCAGGTTAAGGTTTAAAGCACCAGTCAGCCTTTTCACTCTTATGAGCACATACTGAATGCACACAAATACCTGGTAGCTTTGTAGTTAAATTACTGGACTAACAGCCAGAGATCTGGACAATCGATCTGGAGGTGTATACTGTCAAGGCAGCTGGGGAACTTAAATTAACTAAATAAATCTGCAATTTGGAAAGAAAATGGCTATCTCCACTCGATAAATGTGAAAACACCAGGGTGCTTCCATAATGTCATTGATGGAAGAGAATTTGCCATCCTTGCCCAAGCTAGCCTGTATGTGACTCCAGATCCTCAATACGGTTGACTCTTTAACTGCCTTTTTAGATAAGCACAATTATGAATGGACAATAAAATGATGGCCGCATCCCATAAATCAATACACATTTTCACAAAATAGAATTTGCATATTTAACCTGCAACAATTTGCATAATATTGTTAATGATTATATTTTGTATTGGAAAATATTAAACATGAACAATAAAATTGCATCATCAATTCTACTGAAGCAGTTTACATTTACAAATTCATGTAAATTTTTGTTATCGAATTCATCAGTGAAAATGCAAACTTGAAATTGAAACTTTGCCAACAAAGGTCGAAAAATAAATTTCAGTGATGTAATTTGCTTCCCTGTTTTGTTCGGAATTATGTTTCAACCATATTATGCATTTTATCCAGTTATATTATAGATGATATTTTATAAAATTATCTGTGTTGAGATTTAACACCCTGATTTATGCAGTAGAATATTTTGGTGTTTTACTGATGGTCTAAGATCTATTTTTAAAGCTAGACACTGCATACGTATGTACTGAACCACTGATGCTGTGGCAAAGTGCTTTTCTTTCTACTGTGAGAAGACTGATGGCATTCAAATGTAAAATCTAATAATGTGGTAGGGATTTGCACTGGATTTGTTCTATTTCATTGAGAAAAGCAATATAGTGCCAGTCTAGAAATATTGTGATTTAAATATTATGATTATCTTAAGATGCATATCTGTTCAGTTTTGCATTAGATGCAATGCAGTGTGTTCAATTATCGAGATTTTTAAATACAAAATCATTCTGAAAGATTATTATTCTCTGAAGACTGGACTGTTTAGAACTTAATAAATCAGTTACCTTGTAGCAAATGACAACAGTGGAAACAGCAGGATTGAAAACAATGCCTAACATTAGGGATATTTACTTAGAGTTTTGTGGATAAAAGAAACCCTCTTACCGTTATGTTAGTAATTGTTTTCATTTTCTGTCCGTGACTTTTATATAGCTTTTATGATGATAAACTACGAACCAGGAGCTTTCTAGACAGGTGTGAGTATATTTTGTAGACGATTCTACAAATGCTGATTTCAATTAACACTTCTCTCAATGAAAATTGCCAGGACTGTAGTTCTGGAAGGTTAGAAAACAGGCAAAACCTGCACAGCTTGATAGTCTTCTTTGCCATCTACATAGTCCTCATCCTCTGCGCATACATATAAGTGGGATTCCCCGGGAACAATGGAATCAGCAGTACAGTCTGCACTGAGTGCTGAAGTGAACGCTGTGCTCCGGTCTTTTTAAGGACCTTTATTTTTGGCTCAGAATCAGCCACTGGGTTAAAGTCACTGCGTTTAAACTGCGTAGCTCTGTGTACTTGACTTACACTGACACAATATCAGAAGAGGGCTTACATATTACCGAAGAAGAGAGTTGATCCTGACATAGCAACAGCTTTGAAAAATGGATAAGATTTCCAAATTATGCGGAGTTCCGAAGCAGTACAATTAAATGGGGAAAAACAGAGTAAAGGTAAAAGCCATCAAGATTATGAATTTGCTTCTATCACCATTAATATGCTGAACTTTCACTGAATACAGCCTCATGATGGAAGTGCAATCCTCGCAGTCTTATTACCACATGATTAGAAGGATATTTTTGCATACAAAGCACCCACATTTTGACAGCTTGTCAGATCCAAATTGAAAATTTATGTATGAATTTTTCTACATATATACAAAATTCCAATCATACCAACCTATCCAAAAAGGTGAATCCGGGATGATTTAATCCATGAATTATTCAGTTGCAAGTGTCTGCTGGAATTGCTATGTGCGAAGGGTTTCTGTGGCATTTTGCACTGCAGACTCTCCATGAGACTTTCATTTTTTTTTGATTCCTTCAATAGCAATCCTCTTTCCCCCTTTGTAGAACTGTCCCTTGAGGGGCTATGCTGATATGCATCAAATTGGCAGCAATATAAATGTGCTACTGTCTCCTAATGCAACCATCACTGACTGTAATTTTTTTTGGCTCATTAGATAAGACATCCTGGCCTTGGCTGGAGCTTCTGAACTTGAGGCAGAAATATGCAAAGATACAATCAGGGTTACAGAGTCAAGCGAACGGTTGCATTCCAGGTGATGATACGCTGCTTCTTCTTGTTATCCTGGTATAATTTCTTTCCCTCAGCAGCATCCCATTTATTCTGTTAAATCCTTCAGGTAGAATGAGCAGATTAATATACTAATTCCGGTAGTTGAAGCTCAGATAAAAACAGGTATTAAAAGACATTTTAATCCAAATGCTGCCGCAGAGCCACACTGAATCAGATGGTCTGGGGTTTTATAGCTGCTTAAAACTGCAGTAGATAGTGTAACTGTGAGTAACTCCATTTTCCACAGGCTCCAGCAGTCAGACACTGCATTCCCTGGGATTCTCCACACAATGGCCAGTGATGCTTGGTGCAAGATAGCTGCTGCCCTGCATCCACCAATGATTTGAAGGGAAGTAGGTCAGCAAGCCTGGCCTCTAATTTGAGTTTTGTGCTAAGCAAGAGGCAGAAACTGTTGTCAGTCCGTGTTATTATTGTGATCCCTGATCTCAGTTAAAACTGGAACATCAGGCTGCGAGGTTTGCAAAACAAAAAGGCCTTGATCAGACGGTAGATGAAAAGTACTGTATCCTTTGTCTCGCCCTTGCAGGTATGTCGGCATGGTACAGGGAATATTTATAAAGAGCCAGGGAGGTAAGGCATCCTTTATCCTAGGCTCTCGTGCCACATTGTGGACACAGACCTCTTGCATGGTCCCTCTGCTTAACTGCAAGCACTGCATGCCAGGAAAATTAACCTGTAAATCCAGCAGGCAGTTTCTTTTCCTATTCCGCTCCCGATAATATTTTCCTCCCATCAGACTGGCGGCACAGGTGAAACTAATCCCATTGCAGCTTTGTGGGCTGCTGCAGCGTCTGCTTTGCCGCACTGCGACTGGAAAACTGCAGCAGTCAGAGCTAGCTCTCTGGCAGTTGCGATCATGAAGAAACCAGCAGCACAGTGACACTGCAGTCAGCTGACTTTGCAGTGTTATCATTTCAGTGGTGCTCCGCAGACTTAACCCGGTGCGCGTGGTGGTGCATGCGAAGGGACCTCCCGGCGAAGGGGCAGGCCCGGCTGACTAACCACGTAAAACAGCTGGCTCACTTCTGCTGCTACTTGCTTTGATATCATCTGTTTAAGTAACTTTTGGCAGGAGAGCATCGGAACAGAATTCCACTTCCTGTTGATGCAGAATGTGCACGAAAACCGCGGTAGAGATCCCCCCCCCCACCTTCCACTGGTGAAACGTCTACAATAATTGCAGCATTAATTGGATCTGTGAAGAAAATATTTATCCACCTCTTTGCTACAATGCAATTCCTGTCTACACTTTTTCATTAGCTACTGTAACCCCTTAACGGGCAATGCAGAGCAAGTTTCCACACCAGCTGGCTGCTTGTAATTGGTTTTGTTTAAAATAGCAAGTCCCAAATGATGGCTAATTCTCAAAGGTTTGTAGCAGAATATTTAAACTATGCATAAAATAAATAATCATTCAAAAGCTTAGAACTGCGTACCTTTGTAAGAAGATGTACTTCACTTTACACTGGCACAGTAATTTTCCATTTATGTTCATTCAGATTCCTAGGCAACAAAGATAGTACAGTTTAAATGGTTTTGCAACAAATTTATCATGGATACGGGAAATTCTGCCGATGCTAGAAATCCAAAGCTACACACACAAAATGCTGGAGGAACTCTGCAGGTCAGGCAGCATCTATGAAAAAGAGTAAAAGTTGACGTTTTGGGCCAAGGCCCTTCTTCAGGAGTGGAAAGGAAGAGGGAAGACTCCTAAATGAAAAGGTGGGGGAAGGAGAAGAAGACTAGCTGGAAGGTGATAGGTGATGCCAGATGAGTAAGAAAAGTAAAGTGCAGAGAAGAAAGGAATCTGATAGGAGAGGGGAGTGGACCATGGGAGAAGGAGGAGGGAACACAGGGGGAGGTGATAGGCAGGTGAGAAGAGGTAAGAGGACAGAGTGGCGAATAGAAGAGGGAACAGAGAGGAGGGAAAATTTATTTTACAGGAAAGAGAAATTAATATTCATGCCATCAGGTTTGATGCTACTCAGACAGAATATGAGGTGTTGCTCCTCCACCCTGAGGCTGACCTTGTCATGGCACAAGAGAAGGTCCTTGACCTGTCGGAACAAGAATGGAGATCAGAATTAAAATGTTTCAGCACCAGGATATTCCGCTTTTGTTGGATGGAATGGACGTCCTTAATGAAGCAGTCCCCCAAATTATGACAGGTTTCACCACTGCAGAGGAGGCCGGATAGAATAGGCAACCCCAGCAGATTTGTTTGGGGCCCCGAATGGAGGTGAGGGAGGAAGTGAATGGGCAGGTGTAGCACTTTGGCCACTTGCCAGGATAAGAGCCTGGAGGGAGATTAGTGGAGAGGGATGAATGGACAATGAGAGAGGTATGCCTATGGAAAGTCGAGTGGAGGAGGTGAAGATATGTTTGGAGAGAGGATTTCTTTGAAGAAGGCGGAAGTTGCAGAGAATAACCTGTTGGATGCAGAGACTGGTGGAGCAGTAAGTAAGGACAAGAGAAACTTTATCGCTGTTAAGACAGCAGGAAGATGGGGTGAGTGTGGATGTTTGGAAAATGGAGGAGATGTGGGTGAGGGCAATGGTGGAGGAATGGAAACACCATTCTTTGAAGCAGGAGGACATCTCTGATGCTGGGAATAGATGTTGTGGAGACAAAGTAAGTGAGAAAAGGGAATAGCATTTTCACAGAAGACAGGGTGGGAAGAGGAATAGTCAAGATAGCCATGGGAATCGGAAGGATTATAAAAGATGTCAGACAACAGTTTGTTTCCAGAGATAGCAATGGAGTGATCGAGAAAGGGGAGGGAGGTGTCAGAAATGGGCCAAGTGAATTTAAGGGCAGGGTAGAAGTTGAAGGCAAAGTTAATGAAATTGACGAACTCAGCATGGGTGCATGAAGCAGCACCAATGCAATTACCAATGTAGCAGAGGAAGAAATGGGGAACTTCACTGAGGAAGGCTTGGAAAATGGACCATACCATATAGCCAAGAAAAAGGCAGACATTGCTGGGGCCCATGTGGGTGCTCACGGTTACCCTTTAAGGGTAAAATGGGAGGAGCTGAAGGAAAAATTGTTCAGGGTAAGATCCAGTTTTGCTAGATGGAGGTGGGTGGTGGTGGAGGGGAATTAGTTGGTTCTTTTACTAAGAATGAAGCAAAGAGCTTTAAGGCCTTCTGGATGGGGAATAGACATGCACAGAGTCTGGACATCCATGGTAAAAATGAGGGAATTGAATGTTAGAGATTGAGAGCAAGAGAAGTGTCACAGATGTAAGTGGGAGGAGACTGAACCAAGGGGGATATATCATGGTTTTAATGATAAGATTGAGCATAAGGCTATAGCACAGAATTAAAGATCAACTCAGAAATAACTATGGAATAACAGCAAAATTTCAAAATATTTTTGTCCTTTAAATATTTCTGTATCTTGTCCAAATGTTTTAACTCACGTGATTGCTCATAGTGTTGGTATTGAATCATGTCCAAGTGATATCAATGAAACAAGTCCAATTCTACATTGAATTGCAGCAATGATTTTGTTTTTGTTACTAGTCTAAGCACAGTTTCACCAGATTGTATGTTGCTTTGCATTACCTTCTTCATCAATAATACAGCAGATGGTGACTTCCAGGGATCTCTTTGATGCAAGCACAAGAGACTGCAGATACTGGAATCTGGAACAACCCATGAAGTGCTGGATGAACTCAGTGGGTCAGGCAGTATCTGTGGAGGGAAATGGGCAACTGATGTTTCAAGTTAAGGCCATTCACCTGGACCACATCACCTCTCTAGTAATGTTTGAGGTAGCTATTGAAAATAGTGCAAGAATGATTCAGAAATGAGAAGCGCTCCAATTTCCTCCCACCCATAGTCAAGAATCTAATGACACTTTGGGACTAGTTGGCAAGATTCTACAAAGATCTTGGTCTAGGTGTCATGTCCTTCTGCTCAAACAACACTGAGCAATTGTGATATTAATAAGCCTGTGAAAATTGCTCAATGGGGTTAAAGGAATAGCCTTTTATGGTTAAGGCAAAAGAAAGTGGTCTGAGATTGTCAGAGATCAGATTTTGCAGTCTCACCACATTGCTGCATGTGACTATTTGGAAAGTATTAGGAGATAAGATGAAAGGATTCTGTGCTAACTTACTAAAGGTATTGAATAAAATACAGTGAGTTGACAAAATCATGTAATATGCTCGCCATATTAGCCAGGAAATGACAACTTAATTAAGAAAGACCTTATTACCTCTTGTGCCTCGATGACATCAGTATCTGAGTTCTTCACTATGGGTATCCCAAGGGCCACTAGTGACAGGTTATCAGAAGCAGCAGATCATCATTGTTCTAAACACAAAAGTAATTGGATAATTGTCATATTTACCGAGATGCAGTGAAAAGCTTGGTTTGTATGCCACCCAGACATATCATTTCATACATAAGTACATGAAGATAATACAAAAGGGGGAAAAACAGGTACATGGAGCAACATAAGGTGCAAGAACCATGATGAGGTAGATTGAGAGATCAAGATTCTTTATAAAATAAGAAGCCCATTCAAAAATCTAATAACAGTAAGGTAGAAAATGTCCTTGATTCTGGTGGTGTATGTTATCAAGCTTTTGTATCTTCTTCTCGATGGAAGAAGGTAAAAGGGAGAATGTCCAGGACCGTGCTTTGATCATTTATTTATTTATTGAGATACAGTGTGGGATAGGCCCTTCTGGCCCTTTGAGCCACAACACAGGGCAATCCCCTGATTTAATCTGAGCCTAATCACAGGATATTTTACAACCACCAACTAACCTACCAACTGGTACATCTTTAGACTGTGGGAGGAAACCGGAGCACCTGGAGAAAACCCACGAGGTCATGGGCAGAACGTACAAACTCCTTACAGGCAGTGGTGGGAATTGAATCCGGGTTGTCTGTGCCATAAAACGTTGTGCCAACCACTACGCTACCGTGTTGCCTGCTTGCTGAAGCAGAAGGAAGTGTAGGCAGAGTCAGTGGAAAGAAAGTTGGTTTTCATAATAGTCTGGAAAAAGTCTGGCAGATTTGTGACCCTGCAATTTTTTTCTGCCAACTGCATACTTCAGATCAGGACTAACAGAAAACCCAGAAGTTAAATAGATGGGTGCAGTTGGAATGCCAGTCATGCTGTAGAAAATAAACATTCAATTTAATATGTACCCTTTCCGTTCAAACCTTCATTCTATGTTCGTTCATTACCATCACACTGTACCTGCAGTGCATATGAAATATATGATGCAACGTCAAAAGGAAATGTCAACATCGGTTGGCATCAGCCAGACAAGGAGCTTCCAAGAATGTACCTAAACCATCAGTGGTTATATGACATGGTCTGAAGATGGGAGAGCATAAACAGCACCAATCACTGAGTGTTTGTCTAGGCTGCAGAGTCTGCTCCTGACAGAATTGGGAATCTGCCCACATAAACATAGCTGGATGAGAGAGATGACAGGATCTGCTTGCAGTCTATAACTTGACAAGTTGCATTCTATACTTGGTAAGACACCTACCAACTTGCTTTGTAAGTGGATTGTAGTTTGGAGGACCTGAGGTGTGATTTATTCTCTATCAGTGTAAATGCAATAATTTTAGTCACCCTTGATTCTTGAATATTTTTAATTATTGCTACATCACAGGTGTATCTGTCAGGCTTTGCTAAAATGACACCTTGAATATGCTGTATGATTTTGATCTCCTTTGCTACAAAAAGGATGTAAAAGTAATAGAGCAAAGATTTGCCAGTAAATGAAAGTCAAGAAAACTGCAGATGCAGAAAATCTGAAATTAAAACAAATTATGTTGGAATCAATTCAGTAAGACAAGCTGCATATTATTCTTGGGATGGTGAGTCTGTTATATGACGAGAGATGATGATCTGACATGATAATATTTCCATCATTTCTGTTTTCATTTTAGATCTTCAGCATTTGAAACTGTGAAATTCTCTGTCACAGAAAGCAATTAAAAACAAATCATTAAGCTTGCTCAAAAGGATTCTCAGGGTTAAAATAGATCAAGCCATATGAGGAGATAGCTGGTTCATATTGAATGGTAGAGCAGACCTGAAGCTCAAAGTTCAAAATACATTTTATTTTCAAAGTAGGTATAAATCATACAACTTTGATATTTCTCTGCTTAGAGGCAGCCACAAATCTAGAAACCAAAAAGAACCCAATTTTAAAAAAGACCAACACCCAATGCGCAGAGAGAAAAATAAACAAATCAAATCAAATCATTCTAACAATAAAGCAAATGTCAGCACTCGGAACAAAATTGATTCCCTAAACCCAAAGCCGGGAGCAGCCAGAGTAAGCCCCTAGTCTCAGTCTATCACACAGAGGCAAGCTGCCGTGAAGCTCACAGACACTAAGCCCGAAGTAGCCAGTGCATGACACAGCCCCAGCCTTAGTGCCAAAGACAGCAGAGTAAAACATTGTGGAGCAGAACCAGATTGACCCTCATCTCTGGTCCCAACACCTTGCCTTTTCAGTCCATTTGGCCCAGCGTTTAAATTGTCCGAGCACTGGGTCGTCCTCCAAGCTCAGGACCGGGCCCCGCTGCAGTGATATGCTGTGGGCCACTTCTGGCCCGTACTTGACCTGTCCAAATCTCGCACCTGCATGCCCTGACCCTCGGATCAGCCTTGCTTTCACTCACCTCTTCATTGTTTGCAATGTTCGTTTACCACAATTCTCCATATAAGAAGTGTTATTAATAGAGTCAAATTTCTTGCTTTGAGAATCATCAGTAAGCTGTCACCCACGTTCAGGTGTGCCATCTTAAACAGCAAGTTAAAGGCTTACTCTTCCCACTTTCTATATTTCTGTGTTCTCGCATTTGAGGCGAGCTTACATTTCGCTGTTAGTTTGTTGCATCACAGCCCTGTCCTATTACATTTGTTTTCTACACAACAACTCTTCCATTGCTGTGCACAACCTCTTTTCCTCAGGCCCATGATTAGAGTGCTGTATCCTCTCTGGGCTGCTGCTCATTGGTTTTGGTTTCCCATGTTATACTCACTTCCTCTCCATTTTTCCATGCTGGGCAAATACGTGGCTTGTGCTCATCCCAGACCCATCCATGTGTGTTTCTTCACTCACAGCCATTCTTTGATTTCTTTGCTGTACAACGTCTCTAGACTTCCACGCTCCATCTTTGATGCGGTGCTCTTTTGCTTCATCAGTTAAAATGATCCATTATTATGTCTGTTTTGATGAGATACTGTTCACCTGATCTCTACAATTGTTTCTGTATTAAGTCCAATATGATGGAAAATATTCTAGTCTGATGTGGTAGTAATTTATGGGTGTGAGCTCGTGCACTTCTATTTGAGAATTACTGGTATCAAAATTTTATTGGAACTGCCATAGCTTCAGTGTGTTTTATCACCTTTTCCAAACACATATAAAACTGATGATGCAGAGAGGCCTGCCGCTTTTGAGAGAGGATCCCCTGGGCTTCATCTGCTGGAATATGTACAGCACTTGTGTAAATTAAGGCCTTGTGTCTCGGCAGAGGGTCGATCTGGTTCTGCTCTGTGACGATTTACTCCACTCTCTTCGGCACTGAGGCTCAGGCTGTGTTGTGCCCTGGCTGCTCAGGGTTTAGCATCTGACAGAAAAACTTGCACGAAGGTTTACCTTCAAAACAAACTTCCTTTATTACAAGTTGATGTCAATGGGTAAGAAGTGTGTCCTGGAACAAATGCCCTAGAGGATTTTATACTATTTCATACTTAATCTTTGCCCTTTATCATTACTGCACATACACAGTGAATACAAAAAGCACAATAATTGATTTACAATGATAAGTTTCAATACCCAGCTTTTGCCTTATATGTGCAATGTTCAGCTTCCCTTCTTGGAGGATATAGGATTGTTGTTATGCAGAGTCCAAGCATGGGGTTACTATGAGTCACGGGAGACAGCAACCTGTTGTTTGGGTCAATCTAGCCAGACCTAGCATATGGCCATCTCTTGTTTCACTGTTACAGACACCTGTAACTGCAGGCAACTAGAACATGGAACATAGAATATTACAGCACAAGAACCGGACTTCAGCCCACAATATTGTGCTGAACTCATTAAATTAGTAATGGAATGTCCAACTAAACTAATCCCTCCTGCCTACACAATGTCCATATTCCTCTATTTCCTGCACAATCATGAGCCTATCCTCGAGCGTCTTGAAAGTCTCCATCATATTTGCCTTTACCGCCACTCCAGGCGGGACATTCCAGATACCTATCACTCTGTGTAAAAAGAAACTTGCCGTGCACATCTCCTTTAAACTTACCCCCTCTCAGCTTAAGTGCATTCCCACTGGTATTAGACAATTCAGCCCTGGGAAAATGATACCGGCTGTCTACTCTGAACTAGCAGAGTAATTCACTTGGTCTTCAGGATATGGGGCGGGGTAGAGAGGAGTGAGGGGATGCAGAGAGGATCTGAGGGTAAATAAAGAGAATGAAGGGGATTAGTGAAGACTATTGGAATCATGGGTCCAGGTCAGTAAGTGAGAGAGTGATCACACTTCTGAGTTGGCTTATTACTCTATGGATTTATTGAGTATGCCCACAAGACGATAAATCTCGGGGTTATATATGATGACGTATATGCACTTTGATAATAATTTACTTTGAACTTTAATGAATGGTTTTTGATCCAAAACATTATCTGATGATGGTCTGACATGCCAGTATTTCCATCATTTGTTGCTTTTTTGCATTTTTTGCATTTGCAGTTTTAGTTTTGAATTTTCAGGGCACAAACTCTGACTAGGTGTTAGGATTTTCAGGAGAGTGGACAAGGCTAGGTTCCTTTCGGGAGGGTACCTTGTCATGGTCAGTTGGAGGAACGATGGGCAATTGAGGACTGAAGTTGCCTGGGGACCTTGACGACAACACCAGCAAGGGAAGGTCATGGCAGGGTAGTAGGAAAGGGTGAAACTTACTTGGGAGAAGCCGTATGCCTCGGATAACTGGGTGGTGCCCCAGTTAATATAGGGCCCTTTAGCTAAAGCTGAAACAGGCCTCAATTCTCAGGTTATGACCCATTTCATTGAAGAGCCACACATTAACCTCAATATGAATTTTGTTCAAGTGATATCTGGGTGACACTGCTGCCCACATTGTGTGGTCGGGTGTGACACAAACATCTGGAATAATGCCACCAGAAAATTAAGAACCAAATTATGTTTGTATCCAGTTTTCTAAAGAAAGCAGGATTATTGCGTCCTGTGGTGTGTGATGGTTAAATTACTGAATCCTGTACCACTGGTCCAGAGACGTAAATTGATGTTCCATCATGGTAGCTTGGAATTTAAATACACATAACTGAATACATTTGGAATTAAAGTTAGCTTCAATGTCTGTAACCATGTTTTCATGGTTGAGGAACAAAAATCTGGTTCCCTCAATTTTCATATCTGAAAGCAATCTGTCATCCTTACCTAGAATAGACTAAATGTAGTTCCAGATCCATTAATGGTATTAGTCCCTTACAATCTCCACGGTTCAGGAGCAGTCAGAGATAGACAATAAATGATGTCATGGTTTTCTTGTAACAATAAGGAAAAGAGGCGGCAAAATAATTTTACAATATTCAAACACAGGTCAACCTGAAATTACCAACACCCTCAACGTACGATCAAGCTCACATAATGTTATTAAATACAAAGTCTGACTTATGTTCATTCCTATAAATGGCAGAACTAGTTTCCTTCATCTCTAGACTTTTAGTACTTGTTCTTTCTTATCAGTTTTATATGCTTATGTTGCCATTATTTATAATACTCTGGAGCCGTCATTGCCATATTGAGTGATTTTTCAGTATTTTCCAACTTATGGCCAAAATTGACTTCTGATATCTATAAAACTGGAACCTATTCATTCGCACGTTTGGCCTGCAAACAAGGCAAAAATAATAGGCAATGTTTACATTCATGTAAGTACTCTGAATGTCTTTTCCCAATTACCAATATGCTTACTGACACAACCACTCTACGACACATGCCATAGCAGTCACCTTGTACCTGGCCCTGACACACTTAGAAAGAAAAGACACATGTCAGAATACTTCGCCATGGACAGTCCAAAGCCCGGCTGCAAAAGGGGGAAGGTAGGCCTTGGGTCAAGCAGCCCTTTGCTGAAAAAACCTAGCGCTACAGAAATGCCAACAGAAGTTCCAAAGACCTCATCCCTGGGAGAGGAAGGATACAACAGGAAGATAGGCTACACCTTCTGGTTTAAGATGGTGCTACTGAACATGTGCAACAGCTCACTTATAGTTCAAAAGGCAAGAAATTTGACTAAAAACATTACCAATAACACCTTTTCTGAAGTAAATTGTAATCAATTATCACCTCATACAATGAAGAGGTGAGCGAAGGTGAAGTGAGTTTGAGGGATGAGCTGTGCTGATGCATTGCAGAATCGATGCAGAGGGAGTGAGACATTTGGAGAGGTGAAATTGGGGCAGGGGAGTTCAATGCCCATACAACTGGCCTGGGAGAGATGTTGGATCGCTCTGGGTGCCAAGCCGATTTGGAGAAATCAAGAGTAGCTTCGGGCTGGGGAGTGAAATCTGGACCTGGAGTGAGTCGATGGGCAGCATGGCCTAGGCCTGGAGCCTTTCGCTGCAGTGGTGTCCAGGTCCTAATGTGAGGTACTATACACAGTTTGCACAATTTAAACACCGGCCCAGATATACTGGAAAGACAGTGTGTCAGGATTTCACTCGCTCTTCACAATGTTCACTTTTTCACTCTTCTCTCCATTGGCTGAGACTGTGAAGACTGCCCCAGCTGCTGTGCTTTGTGCCCACCAATATGATGAACCGATACCGAGGCTTTGGGCCTACTCTGCTCCAGGGTTTGGATCTAAGGACTCAATTTGGTTCGGAATGATTGCTCGCTTCTTTTGTTTGCGTGATTTGTTGTTTTCTTCCCCTTTCTCTCGCACATTGGGTGTTGGTCTTTATTTTTTTATATATGGGTTCTTTCGAGTTTCTTGCTTTGTGGCTACCTGTAAGTAAACAAATCTCAAGGTTATATAATTTATACGTTCTTTGGTAATGAATGTACTTTGAAACTTTCAAACCTGGAGGCAGCTTGAGAGACTGGCCCAAGACAGAAGATGATGGTGAGCTACTTTCAGTAGCCTATAGCCCAGTAGGAGAGATAAGGCTAAGTCAGTTATGTCAGAATGCTGCTTCTGGAATTCAGTTCAGCACTCAACACTATTATCCTACAGATTTTGGTGAACAAACACCTGCTTCTCATCTAAATACACCATTGTGCAACTGGGTTTTGGACTTCCGAACAAAAGGAACTCAGATAGTCAGGATGCGTGACTGCTTCCCTCTCATTATCATCCTCAATACGAGGGCCCCCAAAGGGCCGTGTGCTGAGCCTCCTGCTGTGCACTCTTCTCACACGCGACTCAATGGCCAAACATCCGAGTAATCACATAGTCAAGTTCACTGTTGACTCAATAGTGGTGGGGCTCGTCACCAACAATGATAAGACGGTCTACAGAGAGGAGGTGGAAGAGCTTAGGGCTTGGTGCCAAGCAAACAACCTCTTCCTCAATGTCAACAAGACAAAGGAAATGGCTATCGACTTCAGGAGGATTTGCACCGCTCACACCATCCCTCTTTACATTGACAGCACAGCAGTGGAAACTGTGAGCAGTTTCAAACTCCTGGGTGTGCACAACTCGCCCAGCCTCTCATGGTCCCAGAACAAATCCTACACAATCAGGAAATCTCGCTAATGCCTCTACTTTCTGAGGAGGCTGAAGAGAGCTGGACTATGCACATCAATACATATAACCTTCTGCAACTACACAGCAGAGAGGATCCTAACAAGTGCATCACTGCAAAGTATGGAAACTGCACTGCAGTGAACAAGGTGGCTTTACAAAGGGTAGCCAACGCTGCCCAGTGCATCACCAGTACCAGATTACCTGTCATCAAGGAGATATATACAGAAGGGAGCTGGAAAAGGGACAGCAATATCATGAAGGATCCCACCAACCCTGCTCTGGGCAGTTTGTCCCACTCCCATCAGGGAGGAGGCTATGCATCATTCATGCCAGGACCACCAGACTCAAAGATGGTTACTTCCCCAAGCAGTAAGGCTGATTAACACCTCCAGTCACAAACCCACCCCTGCACACCCCCCTGCTACCACTATGCTATCACTTCCTGTCAGTCTCCTTATGTACAGACACTCCTGTACCTAGTGTCACTTCATGTATCTGTAATCAATTTATGTATATAAGCTATCTTATGCATTTATATTTATTGTGTTTTTTTAAATTATTGTGTTCTTTATCTTAGTGTATTTTTTTCTTTCAGTGGATTTTTATATGCTGTGTTAGATCCAGAGTAATAATTATTTTGTTCTCCTGTACAGATGTGTACTGGAAATTATATTAAACAATCTTGAATCTGGAGAATGGATATAAAAGGCCAGTATTGAAAGCATTAACAAGTAGATCATGCTGAGGATGGCATATTTGGGATCGATTAGTATTTAGCACTCTTTTTAGCATATTAAAAGAGAAAACAAGTCATCAGAAGATTCTTGCCATCAGAGATTGAAGTGAACAGTTTTTGCTCACCCATAGCCAAGCATATTGAGTCTTGTGCAGTCCTTTAATGCACATTACGGGAAATTATTGCAAACTTTAAAGTCGCTAAATTGGACAACTGGTGGAGAAGTTGTAAAAATTTATATTGAAGCTTTTAGCACTACTTCCAAGCAATGCATTTGTACAAAAATAATCTTACGAGGCCAATGGACCAAGGTAATAATAAGATGGACCCCAGAAGGAACTGGCATCAGTCGAACCTTAGTAATTCTCTGTTATGACAAACAGTTCTAATTTGGTGATGTCTATATTGCTTTCTCTTAATCTCAGCCAAATGGAGAGCCAATAGCATCAAAAATATTGCCCTATCGTAGCAGCAAAGATGAGATAACTTATCAGAGTATTTTAACTTTGTGTTAGTAAATTGTACATCTACGCCAATTATTTTTTTCTTTCTGTTTACAACCACAGAAATATCAATGGCTATTCACAAATGCCGCCTTTAAACTATTAAGAGAATTATGGTAAAATGACACCATAAAAAGATGACAAACAATAAGAGAGAGAGCTGAGAGAAAGGCAAAGAATATAAATTGCTTTTGATCAGAAATTTGAGTGAGAATCACATTTAGTTCCGTTATATTTTCTGCTACCGGTTTCCCTTCAGCTGGCATCACTCTTTCTCTCATAATTTCTAACTTTTTGATGCAAAATAGGTAAAAAAGAACAATATTTACTTGGTTTTGGTAATTCATTTGATCTTCAGATTATGGGGCCAGTGTAGAGAGGACTGAGAAGGTGAAAAGAGGATCTGAAGATAACAAAAACAATGAGGAAAAATATTCTTGCCATAGAGGGAGTACAAAGGAGGTTCACCAGATTGATTCCTGGGATGGCAGGACTTTTATATGATGAAAGACTGGATTGGCTAGGCTTATACTCGTTGGAATTTAGAAGATTGAGGGGGGATCTTATTGAAACATATAAAATCCTAAAGGGATTGGATAGGCTAGATGCAGGAAGATTGTTCCCGATGTTGGGGAAGTCCAGAAGGAGGGGTCACAGTTTGAGGATAAAGGGGAAGCCTTTTAGGACCAAGATTAGGAAAAACTTCTTCACACAGAGAGTGGTGAATCTGTGGAATTCTCTGCCACAGGAAATAGTTGAGGCCAGTTCATTGGCTATAGTTAAGAGGGAGTTAGATATGGCCCTTGTGGCTAAAGGGATCAGGGGGTATGGAGAGAAGGCAGGTACAGGGTGGTGAGTTGGATGATGAGCCATGATCATACTGAATGGCAGTGCAGGCTCAAAGGGCCGAATGGCCTACTCCTGCACCTGTTTTCTATGTTTCTATGAAGGAGGTTAGTGGAGAATATTGGAATCCAGGGTCCAACTCATTAAGTCAGAGCAATCACACTCTTGAGTTCCAATGAACAGTTTTTGATCGGAAACTTGCTCTGATGATGGCCTGACATGCTAGTGTTTCCATTATTTTCTGCTTTTAGTTCAGCTTTTTATCATTTGCAGTTTAATTTTTAATTTTCAGGGCACAAATTCTGATTGAATGTTAGGGTTTTCAGGAGAGTGGACGAGGCCAGATTGACATTCATTTTGGGAAGAGATCATGTGGTGGCAAGTTGGAGGAATGATGGGCAATTGAGCTCTGAAGTTGAGTGGGGTCCTTGAAGACATCGCCAGCAAGGGAAGGTAGAGGCAGGGTCATAGGAAAAACTGAAAGTGAAGAGTAAGACCACTTTAAGGAAACCTACCTGGGAGAAGCTCTATGCCTCAGATTATTGGGCCCTTTAACTAAAATTGAAACAAGTCTCAATTCTCCAGTTGTGACCCATTTCAGAGAAGAGCCATACACTAGTCTTGTGTGTTGTATGCAATATCAATTATGTTCAAGTGATATCTGGGTGACACTGTTGTTCATGTTGTGTGGTCACATGTGATAATCACACCAGGAGCTTGCAACAAAAATCTGGAATAAAGCCACCAGTAAGTAAGTACCAAATTATGTTTGAGATCTGGTTTCTGAAGAAAGCAGAATTATTGTGTTTTATGATGTGTGGTGGTTAGATTATCTAATTCTGTACCATTGGTCCAGAGACGTAAAGTGATATTCCATCATGGAAGCTGGGAATTGGAATACATTTGGAATTAAAGTTAGTTTCAATGTCAGTAACCATGGCTGCAATGTCGAAGAACAAAAATCTTGACAATAATTGTTTATTTGTGGAAGTCACTTAGTTTGCAGTGCTTAGGCAGCACAGGAATTGACTATATTTAAACCTCAAGTAGACCACTCCCAGTTATCATAAGACCATACGGAATAGGAGCAAAATTAGGCCATTTAGCTCTTCAAGTCTGCTCCACCATTCAATCATGACTGATCTTTTTCCCTCTCAACTCCATTCTTCTATCTTCTCCCTATAAACTTTGATGCTCTTATTAATCAAGAAACTATGAACTTCCACTTTAAACATACCCAATGACCTGGCCTCCACAGCCATCTCTGGCAATGAATTCCATTGAATTCGCTACCCTCTGGCTAAGAAAAAAATAATGCTGCTTAACTCTGTGCTAAAGGAATATTCTTCTACAATGAGTGATCCCTCTGGTGCTGGATTCTCCCACTATATTCATGTCCACTCTATTCAGGTCCTTCAATACTTGGTAGATTTCAATGAGACCCCACCTCATTCTTTTAAACTCCGTGAGTACAGGCATGAGCTCCTCATGCCATAACCTTCTCATTCCCAGGATCATGCTCATAAACCTCCTTCAGACCCTCTCCAATGCCAGCACGTCCTTTTTTCAGATATGGGGCCCAAAATCCAGATTGTCTATGGCCATAGAAGATACATTAGAGGATCACCTATAGTCTATGGATCTGTATTGTGACTCAAGTCAGCATCCTCAAGTAGAATGGATTCAACATTGTTTACGGATTCAAGGTTGTTTAATATCATTTCCAGCACACAACTGTAAAGGAGAATGATATAATTGTTACTTTGGATCCAACACAGCACAAAAAAACACAATAGGATGAAGAGCACAATAATTCTTCAGCCAGAGAGTTGTGAATCTGCAGAATTTGTTGCCACAGGCAGCTGTGGAGGCCAAGTCTTTATGAATACTTAAGGCAGAGGTTGATAGATTCTTGATTGGTCAAGGCAGGAAGGGATACGGGGAGAAGGCAGGAGACTGAGGTTGAGAACAAAAGTGGATCAGTCGTGATGAAATGGCGGAGCAGACTCGATGGGCCAAATGGCCTAATTCTGCTCCTATACCTTATGGTCTTATAATAAAATAAAATACAATAAATTTAAATATATAAGATAGCTTATATACATAGGGTGATTGTGTGTCAGTAAAGTGATGCTAGCATAGGAGTGTCTGTACATAAGATGGCTGACAGGAAATGATAAGGTAGTGTTAGTGGGGAGTGTGGAGGAGAGGGTTTGAGCTGGAGGTGTTGATCAACCTTACTGCTTGCAGAAAGTAACTGCTTTTGAGTCTGACCCTGGCATGGATGCTACAAATCCTCCTCCCTGATAGGAGTAGGGCAAACAGTCCATGAGCAAGTTGGGTGGGATCCTTCAAGATGTTATTGGCTCTTTTCTGACACCTTTCTGTATAAATCTCCTTGATGGTGGGTAGCTGATGCTGGTGATTGATGCACTGATTAACTACTTGCTGTAGAGCCTTCCAGAATTACACTGTAGTGGACTTTGATGGAGAGGAAGTCAAACAATAGATCTTCATTAACATCGACTATAGTATATATTTTTTTTATCTCACATAGAGATTGGAAGCATTTAGAAATACAGTATAATGTGCTCTGTTTCCATTCATTGTGGCCACAACAAAAATCCACTATTTTGTGATTTGTCCAAATGGAAATTTATATCATGCCAGAGGCCAGGGAATAGTCAGAGGAAGAGTGGGGCATTGGCTGTGCTGAGCTATGCCACTATTCTGTCATTGTATTTATTATTCTGGCTTCTTACCCCCTTCTTTCCAGTCCTGATGAAGTGTCTCGACCTGACACGTCAACTCTTTATTTCTTACTTTAGATGCTGCCTGACCAGCTGAGTTTCTCCAGCATTTTGTTACAACTGAGAGAGATGTTTGGTTAAGAAGTCCGATAGTGGTGGAGAAGAAATTGTTCTTGAGTCTGGTCAGCAGGGCTTTCAAGTTCCAGTATTTTGTCCCAGAAGGCAGAAGAGAGAAGTGAGAGGCCAGCGTACTTATAACCTTTATTTGTCTTGTGCCTGGCTTGTGTGTAGCCACGTGAGACTGGCAGTAACCTGAAATGTTCATAACGTGATGTGGCCCAGACCCTGCCGCATGAAAGATCTGTTTCTCTTTCTCACTCACCCTCAGCCAATTTTTGCAAAACCTGCCAAGCAGAGATGCTTGTGTGCAGAGATCTCAGTCCCCAAGCAGGATGTAACAGTTGATTGTAAGAGGAGCTGCCACGTGTCATGGAGGCAGTTACTTTCTTGCCTTTCTCAAATGTGCTCCAGGGGTGCAGGGAGGGGCAGGGAAGGTGGATGCTAGCAGGATCTGTTCTGTGCAACATCTTTCATTAGTGTTGCTCCCAGCTGTATCCTGTTTCTATGCCAGCAGGATAAATAGTAGAAAGAGAGGTAACACTTAACAGTGCACATAATTAAATACAAACAGCATGGGTGTATGATATCTCCCTCTTCGGACATGTTTAAACTAGTAAGTGGAAGTGATGCAACCTATCCTGTTTTTAAACATGTTTGGACCAATAATTCTTTAAATATATTATTAGCAAAGGAAGAGGATAAAACTCAATTTGAACTGTATAATGAAGAGTTTCTGTTGATTTACATTTTCCGCATCATGTCATGACAGCCATTGGAACTGAGTTGAAGACCAGCGTGGTGAAATCATGACAAAAAGTTGAACTTGGCTGTGTTAAGGAGGGAGCCCCATATATATAACAACTTCACAAGCAGCACCGAGCAATGATAATCATGGAAAAGTCTGCAGATGCTGCAAATCCAAAGCAACACACGCAAAATGTTGGAAGAAATCAGCAAGTCAGGCAGCATCTATGGAAATTAACAGATAGTCAACGTTTCGGGCCGAGACCCTTCTTCGGCATTTTCTAATTTCTGGCATCTTCTGACTTCTTTCTCAGTCCTGAGGAAGGGTCTCAGCCCAAAACATTTACTATCTATCCACTTCCATAGATGCTGCCTGACCTGCTAGGTTCCTTCAGAATTTTGTATGTAATGGTGGTGTCATTTGGCACACAACTTACATGCAAATTATGCTAAATATACAAAAGGTAGTTTGTGATCAAAAATGCCTGAGTGAACACTCCAAGTGGCATGATTTGATCTGGAAATGGTCATTATAGTGTCCCATTCTGGGTGAGAGTGGGAGGTGCAGAGGAACTGATCAATTTCCAGATGTATAGCAGTGGGGCACCATGGCACCAGGGCAATGCATCTGAACATCTTGGTTGATAAAGAAAAGTGGAATGTGTAGTTTGGAAGCAGGCAATTGCTTTTCAGCCTCCTTCCTTTGATTTTCCTTCAAATTTCCATTCAGTTGCTCTACAATTCTGAGTTCACCCTCCCCAAAATCATGTAATTATGATCGGATCCACTCCTTTATTGAATGACACCATCACCCATGAACCAGCCTCTTGCTGGCAAAGATAAAAGGGAAAATAGAATGAAAGAATGTGGGGCAAAGAAAGAAGGCAGAAGTGAAAATGAAGTGAATATGGGGACATTTCCTCTAGAATCAGGAGTCACTGTTGAAATACAAGAGGTTGTTGCCCATTTTTGACAGAGGTGATGTGACTTCTCTCTGTCTCTCAGAGATTCAATAGTCTTTGGAGCTTCCTTCCTTACGAGCTGGTGTAAGTAGAACCTTTGAGGCAAGAGATTGATAGATTCTTGATAAAGTAACTGGGAGCTGGTGGGAATGAAAAGCTGAAATTACAGTTATAGAGGATTGATATACAATGGGGAAGGCTAGAAGAATGGGATAGGTCATAGATATTTGTATATGAAATTATATTTATATTTAAATGTTAGAAAGTCTAATTTTGAGTAATGATTGCCACATTCCTGATCCTGATTCAATTTTTGTATGTAAGACCATGGCTTTTTTTTAAGTTTCAAGGACACGTCTCAAAGATTCAAGGCAAACACATTCTTTCTGGCTCTAATTTTTCCAGATATATATGGTGGTGGGGGAGTTATGATCTCCAGTTCATGGTGGCTTCTAATCGATGGAGGTATGTGCTGGGGTGGGTGGGGGGTGGGATGCCTTCAACTTCTAGTGTACATTTCCCTCTGTAAAACTAGATCTCCATATTTTTCAATGAAACGATAAGCTCACCTCCAGCTATGGAGAAGCCCTGAAAATGACAAGAATCTGGAATTCCTTACCCTGCAGTGAAATTCCTTTACTTGAGGTTTAGAGATTAGAGTGATTACAGGGAAAGATCTGACACTGGGATTTCCTTTCCATTCTGTCTGCCCATCCTAGTTAGAAGCCAAACCAGCATCATACTCACCATTGTGCCAGTGGTCAGAATGCCAACAGTGCCAACAATGCCACGAGAAATAACTTCCGGCAAATGCCCAGTTCACTTCCATGATTGAGGTCCACTGCTGTCCCCTTTGGGATGTGACTGGTTGCCATGTTCTGAATGCATCTCCTGTGCCAATGGACTTCTAAGGACTGACTAGCTCCCCTTTCCTGACTGCAGTAACTAGCTACTTTTAACATAAAGTCATTTTGCTACAAACGATGGAAACAGCTTTCTCTCTTTGATCTAACAATGCTCTTCCCCTTTTGGCCACAGCTGACGGTATTTTAATCGCAAACAAAAGAAAATCTGAAGATCCTGGAAATCCAAGCAACACACGCAAAATGTTGGGAGGAACTCAGCAGGCCAGGCAGCACCTATGGAAAAGATTACAGTCAACATTTTGGGCCGAAACCCTTCAATGGGACACTTGAATGGTATTTTATCTCCTTATCTTCTTCCCTTGTTTAGCTATTGTTCAATTTTTTAATGTTGTAATGTAATGGTGGTACAGGCAGATACATTAAAGATTTTTAAGAGACATTTAGATAGGTAGAAGAATGGGTGGGAAATGGACATTGTGTGCACAGAGGGAATCAGTTAGGTTGGCCTTTTGATAACTAATTTAATTGGATCAGCATAACATTGTGGGCTGAAGGGCCTGTAGCTGTGCTGTACTGTTCTATATTCTATGTAATAATCTTCTATTAGATGCCAGGTGATCAAATGCAATCTCAGTAGTTCCATCGGGGTACATTTTGGAAGTAATAAAAACTTCTAACCGTTCCAGCACCTGCTTTCTGCTGTTGCATGCCAAGTGTATGCAAATATCTTCCTTATGTCTATTTTTCTAAAGAGAAATTAGAACAAAAGTCAGGCATAAGAAGCCTCTTTCATGACAGTATTGTTAAAGGTAGCTCTTTGGGTAAACAAACAGCCAGATGGCTAGACTTGTGACTCATACCTAACACCTGGCTGCTCTACTTCACATTGCCCACAGCCAGCCTACAGAGCCACCAGAAGTTCCATTGATAGGAAAGGCTGTGCTACTTTACAGCCAGTTGCTAGAATATCCAATACATTGTATAATCAGTCACTCCTCCTGCAGGTATTAGTACACCTTCATCAGGCGATGATGACATCCAGTGCACAATACACCCTTACCTTGTCTGGGGGTTTTAATGTCCAATACATAGTGATCTCAATTTCCAACAGTGTACATTGGAGACTATGATGTTCAGTGTCTTATAACTGAACCTTATAACATGGACAGGTGGGTACTGGAGACAAGGATGTCACATGCCATGTAACCTGGACAGGTGGGTACCGGGCACTCTGATGTCCAAGTTAGAGAACAGTATGGATTGAACACCATAGTTCCTTGTGAATACTGGTCCAGGTTAGAGGGCTGTTAGGACTGGGCATCAAAGTTCTCAGTACACAGTGTCTTTTAACATGGGTAGGTGTGTACTGCGCGCTATGGTGTCCATACACAGTGCTCTTTAACCTAAATTGATGTGTACCAGTGACAATGATGTCCAGTCCATATTATCCCTCAGCCTGGATAGGTGTGCACTGGGACTAGATGTTCAGTCCACAGTGCCCTCTAATATGGTCAGGTGTGACTGGGGTCTGCAAACCAGCGTTGCCAGAAAAGCCTTTGAGAAGTAATTTTTAAAACTGAGATATTAGCTCTTTATGTGACCATTCTCAAATATACTAAAGGCCAGTTTCTAGATCATTATCAAACAACATGAAGGTCAGTATTGTATTTCATACGAAAACTAACATTCAGATACATTCTTTCCCTTAGGAGGTACAAAATGAGCCTATTGCCGAGATTTTGAAGAAGGGTAGTTCTTCCTTATGCCCCGGCCAATGATAATTTCTCAAGCAATATTGTTAAAATGTTGTCGCATTGCTGTTTCTAAGAGTTTGCCAGTCACAAATTTGTTACCTTGCAATTCAAATGTACTTTGAGGGTTATTAGGTGAACTAAGATCATCAAAAATATAGTGTATCTTTTTCTCTTTCCAAGATTTTGAAAGTGTACATTTTCTTAATTGAATAGACATGCCTTATTAGCATTGCAATCAGGTATTTTTTTCTCTCTGTGGAAGCTGGTTCCAAGGTAGACTATCCTAATCTACTCAACAATGCACTGGACAAAGCTGAATGACAGCTGGTAACCACCTGTGCACGCTGCCGAGGTGTGAGGTTTGTCTGACCCTTTAGCGCTCAGCCACTCTTTCTAAATTGTTCTTCAGCATAAACAAAATCTTGCAATATGCGTGTTTGAATTTATTTTTGAAGGTTTCTGAGAACGTAGACTCTTTAGAATTGAATGATATCTTCACCTTAACTTTCTTCTTCTTGGCATTATCATCCAGTTCAGTCCATTTTGCTGAGGCCATAGTGTTGATAAGATTGTTTAGAAACTCATAAAGAAACTACTTCATTATTCAGTGAACGTTGAACAAAATATTTGAATAAGTACCTAGTAATACTGGTAAATTATTAATTGAAACAGATATCCACAGCTGCCATGTATTATGTTACCGATAAGATAAACTATAGTACACCTGCCATGTGTAAACAAATCATGCTATCTACTCCACAGCACTTGAAATCATACTTTTCAGTAAAGGTGTTACAAACCCAGATAAATTTTGAAAATCTTTAATGCCGCCATCCCCTATAAAGTATTTGTTACACTCACATCTGTTTCAAAGTCAGGAACAGCTGAACATACAAGGTGGCATCATTATATTTAATTGGCCTTTTTTAAAAAAACATAATGAAAAGATGTTTTTTTAAAAATATCTTCCCTTGAAGGTATTTTTTGTAAGATGCAAAATGTAATTCTGTTCTACATTTCTACATTTGGAGGTAGTACTGTGGTTAAAATTAAAAATTGTAAGTTTTATTCAGACTAAGAGTGATTGGATTGCTGTTACAATTGACATTTGCTTCCAATTTTTTTGTAAAAATATAGAAGGCAGAAGTATGCATGTACATACATGTGAGTATTTTGCAGGGAATCACTCTTAATTTGCCTGGACATATGGAAAACAATGTGGTAATGAATAGGGATTGAATATACAATGCAAGGCACCCCACAGACATTTTCCCTTCTCACAACTGCTAATCATGGGCTTCCCTTCACAACTAGTGCATTTGGTTGCCTTCTGGCGAGGCAACTAGGTGCATGATTGTACCCTCAATCATATCCTGTTGTCATTTCACACTTACCCTTTTCCTTCAGTTTTGGGGACTGGCCTTTCTAAGCATGGATATCTGAAAGAATGCTCTGTATTAGCAATTATACTACAGCTTGGACAATGTTTTTACTGTGTATAAAATTCCAGTCGCAAGAATGCATCTGTGTCTAATGATATGTGAATTTTAAATTTTGGTAAGCTGGAAAGTGTTTTAAATGCTGGAGCTACAGTACAAGAACCGAATGTAAATGAGCTGATTTGTGATTAGAACAAGCTGGTCATCAAATGGCAAACATTATCAAAATAGCTCCTAAAGATAACTGGAACGTACAGTTACATAGCATTGAAACAGGTCCTTCAAGCCACCTGTCATCAGAAGCTCATTTACACTCACAAAATGCTGGAGGAACTCAGCAGGTCAGGCAGCATCTATGGAAATGAATAAACAGTCATTGTTTCAGGCTGAGACTCTCCATCAGGACTGGAAAGGAAGGGGGAAGATGCCAGAATAAAAAAGTGCGGGGAGGGGAAAGAGGCTAGCTAGAGGGTGAAAGGTGAAGCCGGGGGGTATGGAAAGATAAAGTGCTGGAGAGGAAGGAATCTGAAAGGAGAAGAGAGTGGACCATAGGAGAAAGGGAAGGATGGTGGAACCCAGGGGGAGATGTAAGAGGCCGTAGTGGGGAATAGGAAGAGGACAAGGAGAGGAAAATAAAAACTTTTTATCCGAAGGGGAAGTCGATATTCATGCCATCAGTTTGGAGGCTGCCCAGATGGAATATAAGGTGTTGCTCCTCCACCCTGAGGGTTGCCTCAGCTTAGGTGCAAGGGGAGGCCATGGATCCACATGTCAGAATGAGAATAGGAGCTGGAATTAAGATGTTTGGCCACTGAAAAGTTCAGCTTTTGGTGGATGGAGCGGAGGAGATCGACGAAGTGGTCTCCCAATTTATGACGGGTCTAATCAATGTAGAGGAGGCTGCACTGGGAGCATCATACACAATAGGCAACCCCAGCAGGTTCACAAGCGAAGGGTTGCCTCACCTGGAAGGAGTGTTTGGGGCCCTGAGCGGAAATGAGGGAGGAGGTGAATGGGCAGGTGTAGCACTTTGGCTGCTTGCAGGGATAGGTGCCGGAGGGAAGGGGGGAAGGGGGGAGATTAGTGGGGAGGGATGAATGGACGAGGGAGGCATGGATGGAACAATCCCTGCAGAAAGCAGGGGGGAGGCAAGGTAAAGAAATGTTTGGTGGTAGGATCCGTTTGGTGATGATGGAAAGTACGGAGAGTGATGTGTTGGATGTGAAGGCTCATGGGGTGATAGGCAAGGACAACAGCATCTCTATCAAAGTGGTGGGAAGATGGGTTGAATGCAGATGTTGGGGTCACGTTCTGATGTCCTGGAAAGGAAAGCCATATCCTGGGAACAGATACAGCAGAGACAAAGGAACTGAGAAAAGGGAATAGCATTTTTACAGGAGAGATGGTGGGGAGAGAAGACTGTGGGAATTGGCCTGGTTATAAAAGATGTCATTCATTAGTTTGTCTCCAGAGAGGGAGATGGAGAGATGGAGAAAGGAATGGGATGTGTCAGAAATGGACCGAGTGAATTTAAGGGTAGGGTGGAAGTTAGAGGCAAAGTCGATAAAATTCACTACCGAAAAAAGGGGAGGGAGGTGTCAGAATTTTCACAAAAGTTAAAGTAATTCCATTTTATTACTTTCACTTTTCCTGCATTTCCTGATGGACTGTAACACTCTCCTGCACATGATGGGCAACTTACTGTGGTCAATGATTCTACTAACTTGAAGTCTTTGGGACGTGGGAGGAAACCAAAACACTGGGGGAACCAGCTGGTCATAGAGGGGACATAGAAACTCCACACAGACAGCAGTCAAGGTCAGGATTAAAGCAGGATCTCTGGAGCTATGAGACAGCATCTTCATCAGCTGTGCCACCCTGCCACACTGACTCCATGCTGGCTCTCTGTAGGCCCCTTCCTCCTTTCCTCTACTACTTAGGATTATTTCCCTCATTTCCATATCCAACGTTCTTTTGAAATTAGGGATAGTCTTTGCTTCCATCAGCCTTGTAGGTACATGTTGCAGGCTGTTATTAACCACTGTGTGAAAGACTCTTTCCTCATCTCTCCTCCAGTAGTGCTTTTCTAAAATCTTAAGTCTGGATATGGATTTCAGCAGAAGGGCCTTCTTAATTTTGCGGCCATCACAGGGAAAGTGTTTTTGTGTTTTCTTCCGAAACTTCTGTGAAATGACCGTGACCAATATCAGTGGATGAAAAGAATGGACTGGGTCTAGTGCTGCAGACACTTTTATGTTGGTCAAAGATTATCATCCTGGTCTCCTACTGTTGTAAAGACAAGTAGCTACCATGGGTCTTCCTCAGAATGCTGTGCAGGGTATAAAGGGCTATCCTGTCAAGGTGGTGCTGAACTGCATTGCCCATCAGCTTTGTTGTATTTTTAGGTTAATGAGGATGGATTTTGGAACAGCACAGGGGCTAGAGGTTAGGGTTTAGGGACAGGGATGAAAGAGACGAGGCGGTCAGGGGCAGTAAGTGAAGAGTCAGGGCAGGAACCGGTGTTCAGCATCCAGACAGGAAACTCCGCAGCAGAAGGTCAATGATCTCTGATGTCGAGTTGGCAAGCGCTGAGGAGACCAGCAATCCCCAGGTCAGCAATTTCCAGTGGGAGGTCGGTACAGGCAAGAGTCATAAAGGCCAGTGTTCATTAACCTTCTCCCCACCACCCTGGGGCTTGGAGGTCCATGCATGTCCAGAAGTTAAGGTCTGAAGATCAAATCCATGATTGGTGGGTCCTGAATCCAAGGCCCAAAGTTCAAACATGATCAGTAAGTTCTGGGGTCGAGGCAAGAAGGTCAAACTCATGACTGGAGAGTCTGGGTAGATAGTCAGTGAATTTGGAGGACAAAGCCAATGGTGGAATCCAGAGATCAGCAAGTCCACAAGTGGAAGCCCAAAGTTTGAAGCCCTTGGGTCAGCTTTTCAGAGCCCCAATGTCTGCAAATTTGCAAGTCCATGCCTGCAAGTCTGTGAATTCATGTCAGGGACAGGAGGTTGGAACCCTTAAGTCTGTGAGTCTGGGAGTCCAGGGGCCATCCATGGACTGGAGGCCCAGAGGTGTCCTGTCTTGGGGGGGGGGGGCTGGAGGTTTTCAATTCAATTGAATTGGCTTTATTATTTACATCCTTCATATACATGAGGAGAAAAATCTTTACATTACATTTCCTTCTAAATGTGCAATGTGCAATTTATAGTAATTCATACTAAATACAGGTGTCCCCCGATTTACGAAAGTTCACTTTATGCCACTTCGCTTTTATGAAAGACCTACATTAGTACCTGTTTTCGCTAACTGAAAGAGGATTTTTGCTTTTAAGAAAAAAGACGTCCGCTTTAAACTTGTGTTTACCTGGAGAAAGACTACCATGACTATGAAGCCTTGCGCGGGCAGGTGTGTGTGCATGCGTGTACGTGCCAATTTTTTTCTACAAATTGGTTTGGCTAAATCTTCCCGATTCTGTTAAGTGAAACTACATTGTTCATACATTATTGCTCCTTTATATAGGCTGTGTATTTATCATATCATTCCTGATTTTACCATATGTTAGCATTATTTCAGGCTTTATGTGCTATTTGGTATGATTTGGCTCGTTATTTTTTGGGTCTGGGAATGCTCAAAAATTTTTCCCATAGAAATTAATGGCAATTGCTTCTACGCTTTACACCATTTTGGCTTACAAACGGTTTCATGGGAACGTTTTGCCTTCGGATAGTGGGGGAAACCTGTAGTATGTACAACAATATAACATAGAAATACAGCTGTGTCAGTAAGAAGCTGACACGGAGCCTGTTGATCCTGGCTTTTATGCTACGCTTTTGTGGTTGCTGGGCTGCTGGGCTCGAAGGGCCGGAAAGGCCTTTTCTGCACTGCATCGCAATCAATCAATCAATAAATGAATGAATGAATGAATGAATGAATGAATGAATGAATGAATGAATGAATAAATAAATAAATAAATAAATGGATAAATGAATGAATGAATAAATAAATAAATGGACGAATAAATAAATAAATTAATAAATGAATGAATGAATAAATGAATGAATGTTTTCCTCAACTAAGTGCTTGTGAAGCTGCTGCAGGCAAGTTATTCCTTACTGCACTGCACTTCAGTACATGGCAATAAACTCAACATCACTTGACTTCAAGTCAAGTCAAGTCACTTTTTATTGTCGTTTCAACCATAACTGCCGGTACAGTACACAGTAAAAACGAGACAATGTTTTTCAGGACCATGGTGCTACATGAACAATACAAAAACTACACTGAACTATGTAAAACAACACAAAACTACACTAGACTACAGACCTACCCAGGACTGCATAAAGTGCACAAAACAGTGCAGGTATTACAATAAATAATAAACAAGACAATAGGCACAGTAGAGGGCAGTAGGTTGGTATCAGTCCTGGCTACAATCCAGCAGGTGACGCAACACGGCAGCGGCGGCTTTTCGGATCTGGTGTTACTTTAATTTAATCTTTTATTTTAATTTTAAGGCACAATTTTTGATTAGGGCACATGGATAACAGAGCGACTTGATCTGACTCCTGTTCGAGATTTAAAAGTCTCTTCCGTGTATTAAATTCAGTGGTCTCGCCCTCTTCCATCTCTATTAGTCACCAGTCACAGGTATCGGTTCTTGCTGTTGAACATTGCTGAATCTAATTGCTTTATAAATGATGAAATCCTTCAGTAAACAGATCTGCTTCTCCACCTTCCTCACGTAGAACATTTACTTCATAGGCCAAACGTTTGGTCACTCTTCCCTCATATCTCTGTGCCTCAGAATCCGTTTTTGTTTAACGGTACGCTTGTGAACCACTTCAGGATATTTTGTTCATTCAAGGGGGGCCACGGTAGCATAGCTGTTAGTGCGATGCTATTACAGCTCAGGGCATTGGAGCTGGGAGTTCAACTCTGTCACTGTCGTAAGAAGTTCATATGTCCTCTCTGTGAGTGTGTGGGTTTCCTTCGGGTGCTATGGTATCCTCCGACAGTCCAAAGATGTATCACTTAGCAGGTTAACTGGTCATTGTAAATTATCCTGTGTTTAAATGGTTTGCTGGGTTGTGCAGCTTGTTGGGATGGAGGGCCTGTTCCACACTCTATATCTGAATAAAAATACAAATAAATACATCAATTTTTAATACGTCATTAGGTTAAAGACCCTGTGTTTCTTTAATCCACAAGGATACTTGGGAAATGTAAATAAAAAGTTGATGCTGGAAATCTGAAATAAAAGCAAAAAAAAAATGCTTGTACCACTCAGCAGGTCAAGTGGCACCTGGGGAGAGAGGAATGGTTAATGTTTTAAGTCAATGACCTAACTTGATGAAGTGAGAAAGAATGCATGAGTTGCTGTTGAGAAGGTGGAATGACAGGAGAAAACAAAGGGATTATCTGTTTGTAAAGGAAAAGACAGGAGAGACAGATCTATGCAAGTGATGGTGGTGTCGGATGAAAAAAGGTAGTGGACAATGTTTAATAACAGTCAATCTGCTTGCATCAATTGACCAGCAACCGCAGTCCTCTGTATTTTACAGAAGCAACATTATTTTCAAGTTGGTAGGACTTTCTGCAGAACTTGAGGTCATACAAGTTATTTGGCACTTGACAAGAGTCTATAAAAAGAAGTTTACGTGGAGTGACCATTGTTGGAGTGTATCAAGGTTAGAATGGGGAGTTGAAGTTTTGGCAAATAGAGGCAGAGGCCAAGGTAGGTTTCTGGTAAGTTTCTTTCCTTCTCATTGCACAACTAGAGCAGTGGGAATAACACTCAGGACAATGGAGCACTCCTCTTGAGGATGTGAGAAGATGGGGAGGGGGCCTCCAGTATCCCTGATGACTAACACCTGCACGAAGTGCATCCAGGAGAATGTGGGGAGATTTAGTAAAGGGATACAAATTTATTAGGCGTGTAGATAGGGTGACTCTGTCAGTTTTTCCACTGAGGTTGGGTAAGACTAGAACTGGAAGTCATAGATTAAGGGTGAAAGGTGAAATATTTAAGGGAAACTGGAGGGTGGGGGTGGGGGGACACCTTGACTTAGGCAATACTGCTAGTGTAGAATGAGCTGCCGACAGGTTCGATTTCAACATTTAAGAGAAATTTGGATAGGTGTATACATGGATAGTTGGGTGGAGTATGAAGGACTATGGTTTATGTGCCGGGTGGATGGGACTAGGCAGAACAGCAGTTCAGTGTGGACTAGTTTGGCCAAACTGTATGTTTCTGTACTGTACTGCTGTATAATTTTATTGTATTTGGCATTTACTTCTCTCTCCTTTGACTCAGTTTATCTATCTCTCTACTTACATCTCATCTAGCAGATCAGTTGCAGTGAAAAAAACAGGGTTCATTACCCTTTCTCAGCCTCTAGCGTTTACATAATTTGTTATCCCTCCAGTCACAGCCATCCCCTTTGTTCTCTCCACCTCTCCCGTTCTCTGCCACAGAAAACATTTCTGCTTTCTAACCTTTTCGGTTCTAGTAACAGGTCATCAATCTGAAACATTAGCTCTGATTCTGACCCTGCAGATGTGTATTTCAAGCATTTTCTGCACCCTCTGATATATGTTCTTTGGCAGAACATATACAAAGTAAAATGGCATTTAATTAAACCCCAGACAAATTAAACTCATACATATTTGATAGATGTCTACATCTTGTAGCTTTTCTAGAAACATGTCCAACTGTCTCTTCCATCAGTCAGCAAAGACCTCCAAAATGGCTTCCACCACCAGCACTAGTTACAATGCACTATTATTTCAAGTGCTTTAACCTGGGTATAAACAGAGCCAACAAAAAATATAATGGGATCCTGATAGAATAGTAGCAAGTAAACAGTTCCAGCACAACTACAGAACTTGAGTTAGAACTTTTAATTTCTCAACCATGTGCTTCCATTCTTTCCCATTTATAAACAAGGGACAGGTTGAAATTACTGGAATACAAAACAATAACATTCGTTCTGCTTACAACATCATTAACTGTCCATATATAATGTAATTAGGAATAATTATGTTCTGGACTCTCAGAAGTTGGCAGAAGCTTTTCGTTTTACTGCCAGGGCAAAAATCTGGTAGAGCAAATTACCCAATCCAATTATAATTCTATAAAAATCAGTGGAAGAAAATCAGAATAAGGTTTGTTAACCCCTTTCATTAAGTCACTGCTGCAGTAATGAAAATGAAATACACCCTTTTTAACTCTTAATGAATCAGCACAAGGTTTCCAATGTTATTTGCAAGTACATAATTCCTAATTTCTGTTACAATTTTACCAGCATTTCACTGTTAATTGCAGTAAAGTAGCAATAAAGGGCTATTATTACCCTTGCTTCTGTTGGTGGCACACTAGCTCTGACACAGAAAGTAGTGTTGCTCATGCCAGAGTCTCGATTCACAGAATGCACAGCAGGTCAGGTAGCACATCTGAAAAGCCAGCTGTACAGTAGAGTGCAAAAGGCTTAGGCACCTATATATAGCTAGAGTGCCAAAGAGTTTTGCAGAGTACTATATTTGTCAATGTTGAGCGGAAAGCGAATTTGTAGATCTGGTGGGACCAAAGGATGCTGGGAATGGGGAAAATGGAGAGCTGCAAAAGGGGTGTGGGCTGTGGGGCAGAGAAGGAGTGCCAGGGGTGGGAATGGCATGGGAACAGAAATAATTCAAACAATTCCAAACAATTGGTTTATTGACCATTATAGAATATCTCTCTAGTGCTTCCCACTCCCTTGCCCCTCCCTTCCCCTCTTCTCAACCATGGTTCCACTCTCCCTGCCTCCTAGCTATATATATATATATATATATATATATATATATGTACTTTTGCACTGTATTGTAGTTTGCTCTGGATATCAATGTAGTTCTTAAGCCAATTGTACTTTCAATGAGATATTAAATAAAAGTCATCTTTACCTCTCAGATAGATGTAAAAGATCAATGGCACTCTTTCATGGAGTCAAAATTTAACTTTCAAACCAACATTACTTAAACAGATGATTTGGACACTTGGAAGTCACATAATGATAATGGCTACACTTCAATGAACCACTTGGTTGGTTGTGGATGGACTGTTTTTGTGTTTTTTGTTTCATTTCTCTATTTTCTTCTGCTGAGGATGTGAGAGTGCCTGTGGAATGTTATGACCACTATATTAACTGTGGTTGATTTGAAGCCCCTTACTTGCATATCCGTGAATTACAATGTCTCTGGTGTCTCTTGAAACTAACAGCTAGAAATTCTATGTGAAGTATTAGCAATTCAAAATCCTTGACTCCCAGTTCATCAAGCCCTTGGTGGGCAAGGAAAATGATTCAAAGACAACATCAAAATCAGCCTGAAATAGTTCAACATTATAAACTAAAATGTAGGGAGACTTGAACTCAATGGACACAACTGGTGGAAATGGATTTAAGAGGGAGCTGCGTTATGTGAGAGTGACCTCTGCTTTGCCACAAAGAACAAACAGTAGCTGGGAAGGGAGAGACTGAACAACCAAAAGACCCAAACACTAACCACAGCCACTACCTGCCCTCACTGCACCAGAATATGTGGATCCTGGAATGGCCTCTACAGCCACCTGTGGACCCAGCAATAGACAACCTCTTAGGAGAATATGACACTCGATTTGAGTGATTACACTACCAATACTACTACAACTACTTCTTTTAGCAGTTCTCTCCAATGAGGGCACTGGATCTCAAATTTTCATTCTGTGGATATCCATGGTTCCAAGCAGGCTTGCATTATGACACTTTATTGAAAATGTTCTGTGCATGCCTTCAACTGGGTTGGAGACAATTAAACCAGTAAATGTTAATTACTAATTACTAATGTGCATTTCCCCCATTGCTAATTAATCCACAATAAATTTACATGTGCCTACACATTCATTTAACACTGATTGAAAGAAGCTGCTTTGAAGCTACATATGCAAATTTAAAAGATATATTCAATCTGATTTTCTGATTTAAATACTGTATTAAGTCTTATTTCATTTTTCAGCTGCATTTGAAAAAGTAACTAATTTTCATTTTTTGGTCATATCTTTTAAATTCTCAGATTCATTTATTAATATAAAAGATCACCTATTATTTTAAACATGTCAACTTTGAAAGACATTTCTCCTTCCCTTGTTCTCTCCTGAAAGTCTTCATTTAATCTGAATGCACGTCATTATGATCTATGAAAACAGACGATGATAAACTGAGTTGTCAAGGTATTTAACTTCGAATGATATGTAACCAAGAATTTTCATTCCTCATCAATGCTCTTGCAATGAAGTTGGCATGTGCTTTAGACAGGAGTGAGGAACGGAGGTGGAGTTGAACTTAGCTAACATAACTGTAGAATTCCTACTATTATTTGTGCATCTAAGCTCAGCTTCCTATGCTTCAGCACTGTCCTTGTATTAAACCAGGTCTATATTACTCAGTGCTTAAGAAAACCACAAGTGTACGTCATTTTGTGCATAAGCCCTCCCAAAAGGGAGAACCACATAATAGCCCCAGTTTCATTTTAATAAGCAAATTAGTAATTGCATTCATTTTGAACCATCAGCAAAATACTCATGACTGATTTTTCTGTGTATTGTGTGGTAGCAATCAGTGGGACAGATTTAAAAAGGAAAAAGCTCCAGCTCGGGTTACAGACTAATAATTAATCATTAGAAATTCAAGATTATATTTTAGTTTGCTGTATGTTATGCAGAATGACACTAACATTCAAGGGTTAAAATCTGAGGCCTGGTAATCACTGGAGAATAGCTACCAATTTTAAAGTGCCCGTAATGTCACAAACATTCCTAGACATTTGACAGGAACATTAACAAAATAAATTTTTCATTCTGTGCTTATGGAAAAAGACAAAGATAAAAATGGAATTAAGACTTTAAGTTATAGGAGGGCAATTTTAATAGACCGAGGAACGATTTCACAGAAGTTATTGTGAAGAATCAGCTATTTAAAGATAAATCTGTGTCTTAGCAATGGGAAACACTCAGGAGAGAGATTCAGGGAAAGAGGGCAATCATGTTCCCGCATAGAAAACTCAAACTGAATACAGTTACTAATTTGTCTATTAATATATAACCAATGCAATTATTTGGCTCTTCCTTTTAGGAGTGTCTATGTTCCAACTCCGGAGACCTCAGATGGCAAAGTTCACAGAAGGTAAGATAAGACAATGTAAAAAAACGATATCAAACACTAGAGGAGTGAAGAAAGCATATGAATGAGAACAGAAGGAACAAGGGTAAAGTCAAGAGTGTGCATGAGAAAATACTGATGGAAAAATAAAAAAAGTATATTTTATGAGTACATAAATTGATAGTAAAATACCTAAGGAGACAGTGTGGCTTAATAGAGACCAGATGCAAGCCATGTGTGATGTGGGAGATATAATGACTGTTTTGCCACTGTCATAACAAAACCTGTACAATGCCATTGTTATAGTTAAGGATCAATGTTGGATTAATGAAATACTGGATGGGTTAAACAGAGTAAGAAAGTGGTATTAGAGAGCTTATCATTTTTGAAAGTGGATACGTGGTGAGGCCAGCAGTTTCTTCCCAGACTGTTAAAAGAAGCATGGGAACAAATTGCAAAGATTCTGACCATTATTATCAATCTTCACTAGCAACAGGAGTGGTACTGGTGGACTGGAGCACTGCTAATACTATCTTTTGTTTAAAAAAGAATAAAAAGTATGTGATTACAAACAAACAATTGCAATTATTCTGAGCGACAATATAAACTTTCATTTAAAGCAGCATATATATATTAAATAAGGGCAATTGGCACCAGAAAATTGAGAAAAATTCCAAACTGAAGAACTTGACTAAAATTTTTGAGGCAATAATTAGAGGGGTGAAGAGGGTGGTTTGTTTCATTCAGCATACATAGTTTTCAGCAGGGCATTTGCTAAGCTCTCATGTCGTCAGAAAGAGATAACATGCCATGTTATCCAAAGAAAAGTGGAAAACTATAAACAGAAGATGCTGGAAACACTCTCTGCAGATCCTGTTCGACCAGTGTAAGAAGTTTGTATTTCTCAGTAAGTTCACTACTAACTCTTCCAAACTTCAAAGGGTATAGATCCAGTCTGTTTAATCCTCCTCATTGGACATACATCCCCATCTCTTAAATCAAGCTGATGAAAATGACAATGAACCTCTGATGATAGTCAGAGCTGTACACAATATTCCAGATCTGTTCACACTAGTGCATGGCATATCTGGAGTAATACATTTCCATGCTTGCTCTCAAATCCTTTCGCAAAAAAGAGCATACAATTTGTCTTCTTCATTACTTGTGCATGCATGTTAGCTTTTGGTGATTTGTATATAATAATACCCAGACTCATAGGAGCACCAGCATCATATCCTGACCAACATTTAAACTTCTTATATTCTTTTGAAGAGTCTGCAACTACTCAGTCACAAATTGCATTTATTGTACTTAGGCTCCTTATTCTAATCATTGATATAAATCGTGAGCAGCTGGGGCTCCAACACCAATCCCTATGACATCCCACTTGTCAAAATCTCCCAATGACCCATTTGCACTAGTCTATTTAACAATCCTAAATCCATGTGGGTTTATTACCACTAATCCCATCTGCACTAACTTTGTTCAGTAACCTCTTGTGAAGCACCTTCGTAAAGGCCTTCTGAAATTCTAAATATACAACATCCAATGATATTTTAATGGTTCCCCCTTGCATATTCTGTTACTTCAGAACTAGGTTTAATACCACTGGCAAATGTCATGAAATCTGTTGTTTTGTGGCAGGAGTACATTGCAATACGTAATAAGAAAAACTTATAAATTACAAAAAGAAGTACATATATATTAAAAAGAAAATTAAATTAAGTTGATAGTACAAAAAGAGAGGGAAAAAGTACTGAGGTAGTGCTCATGGATTCATTGTCCATTCAGAGAGAGGAAGAAACTGTCCCTGAAACATTGAGTGTGTGCCTTCAGGCTCCTGTACTTCCTCCTTCATGGTAGGAATGAGAAGAGGGCATCTTGAGTGAAAGGAGTCCTTAATGATGGATGCTGCCTTTCTGAGGGATCGCCTTTTGAAGACGTCCTGGATGCTGGGGGGGCTAGTGCCCACAATGGACCTGGCAGAGTTCACAACTTCCTGCAGCTTTTCCTGATCGTGCGCAGTGACCCCTCCAGTGAAGGAACTGGGGTTTTCTCCAGGTTCTCTCGTTTCCACCCAGAGTCCAAAGTTGTACCAATTTGTAGGTTAGTCGGTCATTGTATATTGTCCCAGGATTTGGCTAGCTTTAAGTCAGGGATTGCAGGGCAGCACAGCTCTAAGCACAGGAAGGGCCTTTTCTGTGCTGTATCTCAATAATTAAATCAATTAATTTTAAAAGACAGATTTATCTTTTTTCCCACACCAAAAGACATAGATTTAAAGTAACTGGTAGAAAGATTAGAGAAAAGAGGAGGAAAAAAGTTTCAACCTGTGTATGACGGGCATCAAGAACTCACTGCCTAGGATATTTATTTGAAGAGCCATAAATCACAGACCTAAAGACCCGGTTGAATAAACAGTTCAAAATCATCAGGCACATTGGAGTTGTGAAACTGGACTGCACAGTGTGTTCTTTCAACACCACATCAGGTTCCTTTGTGAGTACACATTTATAGTGTGTCTTGGATTATGGGGCAGAGATGGAATCTGACTTTCAGTACTTGGCAAATTGGATAAAGTGGCACCATGTGCTGTTGCGTTCAGATATTTGGGGTAGCTGAGCCTTTGTGCAATAGATTCAATGTCCTACCTGCCTGGGCACAGCAGATTAAACCAGCCAGCTCCACGTAGTAATCACTATGGGAAAACTGACATATCGCTACAGGAAGAATTTTCTACAGACTCCAACAATTCTAAGTCTGTACCATCAGCTCTGATACTATTTATAAAGAATTTTAATAACTTGCAGGTTTGTTGCTTTTTGAGGCTGAGTTTAGCTTGTGGGAGAACACGGTGTTTATTCATTTAGTGTGGAAGTAATGACTACAGCAGGGTCGTTACAGACTTTATTAAAACAGCTGTGGATGAGTGTGTCCCCACAAAATCGTTCAGGGTTTTCCCCAATCAGCAGGCCTGGATGAATGATGAAATCCAGAACCTGCTGAGAGCCAGATCAGAGGCATTCAAATCTGGAGATCAAGAATGCTACAAGAGGTGCAGGTATGATCTCCAGAAAGCCATCTCTCAGGCGAAGTGGAGGTTTTGGACTAGACTGGAATCAACGAGGGATGCTCAACAGCTGTGGCAGGGTTTGAATGCCATAACCTCCTAAAAAAAATAATCTTCTAATATAGGGGACAGCAGAGCTTTGCTTCCGGATGAGCTCAATGTCTCCTATGCTCATGTTGACCACCAGAACATGGAGGAGCCTTTGCCTGAAGATGACATGTGGGCTTCTTTCAAGGGAGTGAATGCAAGGAAAGTATCTGGTTCGGATAGTGGACCTGGCTGAGTACTGAGGAGCTGTGCTGACCAAATGGCTGGTGTATTCATGGATATCTTCAACCTCTCGCTCCAGCAGTGTGTGGTACCCACCTGCTTCAAGCAAGGTTCAGTCGTACCAGTGCCCAAGAAGATCGTGGTAACCTGTCTAAATGACTATCACCCAGTGACACTTACATCCACAGTGGTGAAGTGTTTTGAAATGCTGGTGTTGAAGCATGTCAGCTCCTGTCTGAGTGGCAACTTGGATCCACTCCAATTCGCCAGTTGCAACAGGTCTACAGCAGATGCTATCTCATTGGCTCTTCACACAATCCTAGAATATCTGGACAGCAAAGACGCATACATCAGGATGCTCTTTATTGACTACAACTCAGCATTTAACACCACCATCCCCTCAAAACTAATCAATAAGCTCCAAGACCTGGGCCTCAATACTCCCTTGTGCAATTGGATCCAGGATTTCTTCACCTGTAGACCCCAGGTCTTGGAGCTTATTGAAACATCTCCTCCACAATCTCCATCAGCATAGGAGCACTGCAGGGATGTGTACTTAGCCCCCTGCTCTACTTACCTTACACCGATGACTGTGTGGCTAAGTACAGCTCCAACATCATATACAAGTTTGCTGATGACACCACTGTTGTGGGTTGTATCAAAAGGAGGTGATGAATCAGCATGCAGGACGGAGATTGAAAACTTGAGTGGTGTAATAATAACAACCTCTCACCCAATGTCAATAAGACCAAGGAATTGATTGTAGACCTCAGGAGAGGGAAATCAGAGGTCCATGAAGCAGTAATCTTCGGAGGATCAGAGGTGGAGAGGGTCAGTGACTTTAAATTCCTGGATGTCACTATCTCAGAGGACCTGTCCTGGACCCAGCATATATATATTATTGCGAAGAAAGCATGACAGCGCCTCTACTTCCTCAGCAGTCGATGGAGGTTCGGCATGTCATTGAAAACCTCGGCAAACTTCTATGGATGTGTGGTGGAAAGTGTGCTGACTGGTTGCATTATAGCCTGGTATGGGAACACCAATGCCTTTGAGCGGAAAATCCTACAAAAGGTGGTGGATTCGGACCAGTATATCACGGGTAAAACCCTCCCAACCATTGAGCACATCTACATGAAATATTGTCACAGGAAAGCAGCATCCATCATCAAAGACCCTCACCACCCAGGCCATGCTCTTTTCTTACTGCTGCCATCAGGTAGAAGGTACAGGTGCCTCAGGACTTGCACCACCAGGTTCAAGCATAGTTACTACCCCTCAACAATCAGGCTCTTGAACAAAAGGGGAAAGCTACACACATTTAAAGAGTCTGTTATATTGTTATTTCATGCTCGTTTTTTTATTGCTATTTATTTATATCTGCATTTGCACAGTTTGTTTACAGTTTATAGTTCCTGATGCTTACAGCTTACGGTCACTGTTTGATAGATTTGCTAAGTATGCCCGCAGAAAAAGAATCTCATGGTTGTATGTGGTGACATGTATGTACCTTGAACTTCAAAATTAATATTCTACCAACTTTACAGAGAGCACTTTGACTGCCATGGGCTAAGAAACCCTAATTACACATCTAGCCATCAGCACTTCCTAGTGCAAGTGAGCACAGCGGGAGTGGGGAGTTGGGCTCTGCCTGGAAGCATGTGACCTGTGTATTTGGAGAGCACATGCCCTACATGCAGCAGACTGGGCAACAATATGTATTAAATCTACTCTTTCCCATCAAGGCAGAGAGAGTGATCATCTTGCAAGCTTCAGCCACAACTGTTCTGGCTCTAAAGGTAGCTGTGGGTAGGTGTCTTTGACATTAGTGATATGACAAGTCATTGTTGGTGGCGTCAACATAATATCTTCCAGCATTTCATCCATTGTGTATTAGGGAGGGGACAGAGGCTGTCTGATAAGCAAAAGCATTTTCATCCCCTTCTGTTTGCATAAGAAGCAGCAGGAAACATCTTAAGGTGCCAAGACTGAATGACAAGACACACATTTTTGTTGCGACTTCACCTCAGAGCGCAGAATTCATTCTAAAAGTTCACATAATCTGAAACTACACCCAAAAAACATTGGCGATTCCTTTCCCCCTGCAGATGCTACTTGACACACTGCGTCCCTCCAGTAGACTGTTGCTCCAGACACCAACATCTGCAGTCTCTTGTGTTCCCAGAAAAAAACAGTCCAAATGAAAGATCTCAAAACAAAGGTCAACTGACCATTTCCCTTTACAGATACTGTCTGACTCACTCAATTGCTCCAGCAGCTTACCTTCTGTTCCAGATACCAGCACCTGCCATCTCTATTCTCCTAGAATAATCAATGCCAAAACTCAGGGGGCTCCATCTTCACCTTGTACCAGTCAGCTGAGCTCCTTTCTTCCAGCTGTACTACCACTCCATAGTCATCTCCAATGAGATCCCACCACCAAGCACACCTTTCCCTCCCCCCAACCACTTTCAGCTTTCCACAGGGATCGCTACCTACGTGACTCCCTTGTCTATTTGTCCCTCCCCACTGATCTCCCTTCTGGCACTTACCCTTGCAAGCAGAACAAGTGCTACACCTGCCCTTGCACGACCTCTCTCACTACCATTCAGAGCTCCAAACTGTCCTCAGAGGTGAGGTGACACTTCACTTGTGAGTCTAATGGAGTCATATACTGTGTCCAGTGCTCCTGGTGTGACCTCCTGTACATCGGTGAGACCCAATGTAGATTGGGAGACTGCTTCTCCGAGCACCTACACTCCATCTGCCAGAAGAAGTGGGATCTCCCAGTGAGCACCCATTTTAATTTCACTTCCCATTCCCATTCCAATATGTCAATAAATGGCCTCCTCTACTGTCACAATGAGGCCACACTCAAGTTGGAGGAACAACACCTTATATTCTGTCTGGGTAGCCTCCAACCTGATGGCATGAACATTGATTTCTCAAACTTCTGGTAATGCCCCCACCCCTCCTCTCCTTCACCATTTCCCACTCCCTTTTCCCTCTCTCACCCTATCTCCTTGCCCGCCCATCACCTCCCCCTTTTCTTTCTTCCGTGGCCTTCTGTCCTCTCCAATCAGACTCCCCCTTCTCCAGGCCTGTATCTCAGAATCAGGTTTATTATCACTGGCATGGTACGTGAAATTTGTTAACTTAGCAGCAGCAGATCAATGCAATACATAATCTAGCAGAGAAAGAAAAAAACTTAATAATAAATTAACAACTAAATCAATTAAGTGTATTGAATAGATTTGAAAAATGTGCAGAAACACAAATACTGTGTATTAAAAAAAGGTGAGAGAGTGTCCAAAGCTTTAAAGTCCATTTAGGAAGGCAGAGGGGAAGAAGCTGTTCCTGAATCACTGAGAGTGTGCCCTTAGGCTTCTGTACCTCCTACCCAATGGTAACAGAGAGAAAAGGGGCATGCCCTGGGTGCCTTTCTGAGACACCGCTCCCTAAAGATCTCTTTCACCAATCAACTTCCCAGCTCTTTACTTCATTCCTCCCTCTCCCATTTCCACATATCGCCTTCTGTTTCTCTCTCCCCTCCCCCTCCTTTTAAATCCACTCCTCAGCTTTTTTTCTCCAGTCCTGCCCAAGGGTCTTGGCCCGATACGTCAACTGTACCTTTTTCCATAGATGCTGCCTGGCCTGCTGGGTTCCTCCAGCATTTTGTGTGTGTTCTATAGAATAGGTGCTTGCATTCAATGGCCATCTATCCCACTACTCCTGACACTCTTAAAAACTTGAGTTTCAAAAAAAGAATGTTGCTATAATGACCAATATGGAATCATCTACAGTAGCATTTTGTTGATGAAATAATTCTACAGCCTAGACTTCACTGAAGGTTAACTCCAGTATATTACAAGCAATTTCTCTTGATTTATATGAGCATGCTGGGTTCTCTAGCATGTACAGTATAGACTCAGTCTTTTGTCAGATAGTGTAATGTTGAAGGAGAAGGAAGAGGAAATGGAAAAGGAAGTGGGCAACAGAAAAAGGCACTTTCAGGCTTGGAGTACCTGAAGCCAACACTCAGCAATGATAAAACAGTCTGTGCAAGAACCTGAAAGTGTTTAGGCTTGGCTGACAAATGGCAAGTAGTATTTGCACCACAAAGGCATCAGACACGAACTATATTTAACAAGAGAAAGACTAGTCATATTCACTTGATTTTCAACAGTATTACTAATACCTGGTCCTCTCCTGTCAATGTCCTAATATTCACCATTGCCAAAGAAACTCACATGTACAACAGCAGAATGATTATCACCACATGGGAAGAGGAATCTTCTGTGGTGAAGAGCTCACACTAAACCCCACAGAACAAAGCACATAGCTCTGATGGAATGCTTCTTTCTTGCATCTCACTGAGCCTTCTTTGTCAACGCCTGCACATGTCCTTACCTCTTCCACCTAGAAGGACAAAGCTAATAGTTTCAAGGCCACCAATATTTATGTTTCCCTGCATAGCGCATCCAACGCTGATTTGGAAGTACATCAACTGGTGATGAAACGCTTGCGACCCAACATCCGGCCTCAGCGAGCAACCCTACAAGCAAACATACATCTATGCATTCCTGTGTTACTCTGTCAAACACCTGACATAGCTAATCAAACCAGTGGAAGTGTTTACACCAATGGGTGCTACACTGAGCCAAGTGCCTTCCACAAGTTATTAAGATTAGGAAAAGGAAAGGATTAGCAATAGGAAAAGATTGAATTTTGACCCGGCAGCAAGACTAACCTGTAAGTGAAAATATAGGAAGCAAGCATTCCTCATCCCACCACATTTCATATCTTGCCTTCCTTTTTTATGTGTTTTAACTGTAACTGATGAATGCAGTACGCAGTACACAACATAAATTCACAGTAATTATATATTAGAATTTTTTATTAGATATTTCTACATAGGTAATAAAAAGAAACAAATAATCGTCCACTAATCATCTTGATTCTTCCTGTGGTGCCTGCTTTCTGTGTTTCTTTTGCCTGTCCTGCTGCTTCAGTATTGTCTCTCCTCATAAAAGACGCTATTCCCTGGCTTAGCGCCTTACCGACCTCAGTAATGTGCAATGGAACTTATTACAGCAAAACACTCGAGCTGCTCGAAGCTCCTTTGACCAACTATACTCTGACTCAAGACAGCATTCTGAGATTGCATGATTGAGCCTGCACTGGGGGTGTGGTGGTGCTCATAAGTTGTGAGTGGAACACACAGTAGACAGAAGAGTAGGATGTGGTGTGCGGAATTTTGCAGATGCAGCCAAGAAATAGGATGAACTATTTTATATTACACTTGAATCGGTTCCAAGATGCAACTTGCCAAAAAAATACTGGGGTAAATTTGGAATTAAGATTAAATGTTGGCATTTTTGTGGTAGATCTAATCTTCGGTTATTAGGATAAATTATAGCAGCCAGTAATTTCAAAAATCCAATGACCTTTTTGAGTATTCGGTTAAGTTTGGAAATTTAAAGCACTCAAACAAATTATTTACAAAGTGGACATATTGAAGTTGTGAACTATGTAACTCAGTTTCTCATCTATCGATGAAACAGCAAATGAACTAATTGAATGGCAAAATAGAAATGAAGATCATATCTGAACATATGAATACATACTATAAAACTACCTGGATGACACAAAAATTGCTGGCTTGTGGACAGTGAGGAAGGTTGTCCAAGGATTGTTTAAAGCTGCAGTACAATACAGATCAGATAGAAAGCTGGATGAAGCATTAGCTGAGGAATGGTGGAGCACTAAGGAAGCTTGAAGAACAGAGGGACCCTGGGGGGGGGAGGTGGGGATGGTTCAAATTCAAGACACAAGTAGATATGATGATGTAGAGGGCATATGGTATGCTTGCCTTCACAAGTTGGGACATAAAATAAAAACATGGGGAGGTTATGTTGCAACTTTACAAAACACTGGCTAGACTGGTATTGTTAACACAAAATACCTCCTTCTACTACCCGTTGTGCTTTCCCCTATTCCTTCTTCACCTTTCCTGCCTATCCCCTCCCTGCTTCCCCTCCCCCACCCCTTGATCTTTCCCCTTACTGGTTTTTCACCTGGCACCTACCTGCCTTCTCCTTCCCACCTTCTTTATAGGGCCCCTGTCCCCTCCCTCTTTGGTCCTGACGAAGGGTCTCGGCCCGAAACGTTGACTGTTCGTTTCCACGGATACTGCCCGACCTGCTGAGTTCCTCCTGCGTGTTGTGCATGTTGCTATTGTTTGTACTTCAGGTTGCCACAAAACTAGAAGAAAGTAGTATCCTGGAGAGAGAGCAGAGAACATTCTCCAGGGTGTTGCCTCTGTTGGAGGACTTGGGTTATGAAGAGAAATTGAATTGGATGGGCTTGTTTTTCCTGGAGTGAAAGAAGCTGAAGTGACCTGGTGGAGGTATATAAAATTAAAAGAGGTTTAGATCATGTAGATAATTGTTTTTTTTTATAATAGGGGAATCAAACACAGAAGGGACTTAGATTTAAGATCATACCTTTAAGGGAACTCTGAGGAGTAGTATTTACACAGAGCGTGGTTGATATGTGCCAGAAGTGGCACTGGAATCAGAAAGAAATAAGAAAATGCATTGAAGAATATGAATGTTATGTAGGCAAATGAGATTAGTGGAAACATGTAAAATGATCGGCATGCACATAACGGGCCAAAGGGCACAATTCTGTTCTATATGAGTCGATTTATTTTTGATACATATGTTTATTTACTTCTGTCCTGACAAATTCTCTGCAACATAAAAAAACTGGATAATTACATGTGCTGTTTAAGAAATTATATTTACAAATGATTGAATACCATGTGCATGTTTGCATTCAGCTTTCTTGGTGACTTATGTTTCAACTAAATGTGTTTTTCTTTGTTCCCTGAGAACTGGCTGGTCAGGGTAGTATTGAGAATTGGGATTCAGTCCTTTTGATCAATATCCTGTTTTTCACACAAGGCCAAAGGCAACACCGTAGCCCCCCAGATTTGACAAACTTGGTCATAAAGCCTAATGGCTGAGTCTTTCCCATCAGTGTTTTGAAAAACTGAATAGACTCTCCTTTTGTTTTAGAACTGTAGACATGGCTATGAAATCATGACAGTCCCTGACTTTGAAATTTGTTCTGAAAATCTGGATGACAAAATCTAGAAAAGAGAAATTGGGAAAGCACGTTTATATTTATTATGTTAGCTTTCATAAACTAATTATAAGTAAGGAAATTATGATTGACTACAGCTCAGCATTCAAAATCATCATCCCATCATTACTACTCAACAAGCTTCATAACATGGGCCTCTGTACCTTCATCTGCAACTGGATTCTTGACTTCCTCATCAGCAGACTACAGTCAGTACAGATTGATGGTAACATTTCCTCCTTGCTGACAATCAATGATGTGTGCTTAGCCCACTGCTTTGCGCCTGCTACCCTTACGACTGTATGGCTACGCACAGCTCAAACACCATCGATGAATTTGCTGATGACACCCTGTTGTTGGCAGAATCTCAGACAGCGAGAAGGAGGTGCAGAGGAGTGAAATATATTGGCTGGTTGAGTGGTGTCAAGTGATGTTGCACCCAATGTCAGTAAGACTAAAGAACTGATCGTAGATTTCAGGAAGAGGAAGCTGAGAGAAGATTCATCAATTCTCACTAAGGGGTCAATGGTGGAAAGGGGGAGCAGTTTCAAGTATTTGGACGTTGATATCTCAGAGCACCTATCCTGGGCCAAACACATTGATGCAATCATAACAACACACATCAAAGTTGCTAGTGAACACAGCAGGCCAGGCAGCATCTCTAGGAAGAGGTGCAGTCGAGGTTTCAGGCCGAGACCCTTCATCAGGACTAACTGAAGGAAGAGTGAGTAAGGGATTTGAAAGTTGGAGGGGGAGAGGGAGATCCAAAATGATAGGAGAAGACAGGAGGGGGAGGGATGGAGCCAAGAGCTGGACAGGTGATAGGCAAAAGGGATACGAGAGGTTCATGGGACAGGAGGTCCGGGAAGAAAGACGGGGGGGGGGGAACCCAGAGGATGGGCAAGAGGTATATTCAGAGGGACAGAGGGAGAAAAAGGAGAGTGAGAGAAAGAATGTGTGTATAAAAATAAGTAACAGATGGGGTACGAGGGGGAGGTGGGGCATTAGCAGAAGTTAGAGAAGTCAATGTTAACGCCATCAGGTTGGAGGCTACCCAGATGGAATATAAGGTGTTGTTCCTCCAACCTGAGTGTGGCTTCATCTTTACAGTAGAGGAGGCCGTGGATAGACATGTCAGAATGGGAATGGGATGTGGAATTAAAATGTGTGGCCACTGGGAGATCCTGCTTTCTCTGGCGGACAGAGCGTAGGTGTTCAGCAAAGCGGTCTCCCAGTCTGCGTCGGGTCTCACCAATATATAAAAGGCCACATCGGGAGCACCGGATGCAGTTTATCACCCCAGCCGACTCACAGGTGAAGTGTTGCCTCACCTGGAAGGACTGTTTGGGGCCCTGAATGGTGGTAAGGGAGGAATTGTAAGGGCATGTGTAGCACTTGTTCCGCTTACACGGATAAATGCCAGGAGGGAGATCAGTGGGGAGGGATGGGGGGGATGAATGGACAAGGGAGTTGCGTAGGGAGCAATCCCTGCGAAATGCAGAGAGGGCGGGGAGGGAAAGATGTGCTTAGTGGTGGGATCCTGTTGGACGTGGCGGAAGTTATGGAGCATAATATGTTGGACCCGGAGGCTGGTGGGGTGGTAGGTGAGGACCAGGGGAACCCTATTCCTAGTGGGGTGGCGGGAGGATGGAGTGAGAGCAGGTGTACGTGAAATGGGGGAGATGCGTTTAAGAGCAGAGTTGACAGTGGAGGAAGGGAAGCCCCTTTCTTTAAAAAAGGAAGACATCTTCCTCGTCCTAGAACGAAAAGCCTCAGGCAACACTTCACCTGTGAATCGGCTGGGGTGATAAACTGCGTCCAGTGCTCCTGATGTGGCCTTTTATATATTGGCGAGACCCGACGCAGACTGGGAGACCGCTTTGCTGAACACCTACGCTCTGTCCGCCAGAGAAAGCAAGATCTCCCAGTGGCCACACATTTTAATTCCACATCCCATTCCCATTCTGACATGTCTATCTACGGCCTCCTCTACTGTAAAGATGAAGCCACACTCAGGTTGGAGGAACAACACCTTATATTCCATCTGGGTAGCCTCCAACCTGATGGCATTAACATTGACTTCTCTAACTTCTGCTAATGCCCCACCTCCCCCTCGTACCCCATCTGTTACTTATTTTTATACACACATTCTTTCTCTCACTCTCCTTTTTCTCCCTCTGTCCCTCTGAATATACCTCTTGCCCATCCTCTGGGTTCCCCCCCCGCCGTCTTTCTTCCCGGACCTCCTGTCCCATGAACCTCTCGTATCCCTTTTGCCTATCACCTGTCCAGCTCTTGGCTCCATCCCTCCCCCTCCTGTCTTCTCCTATCATTTTGGATCTCCCCCTCCCCCTCCAACTTTCAAATCCCTTACTCACTCTTCCTTCAGTTAGTCCTGATGAAGGGTCTCGGCCTGAAACCTCGACTGCACCTCTTCCTAGAGATGCTGCCTGGCCTGCTGTGTTCACTAGCAACTTTGATGTGTGTTGCTTGAATTTCCAGCATCTGCAGAATTCCTGTTGGATGCAATCATAAAGAAGGCAGCTATACTTCATTAGAAGTTTGAGGAGATTTGGTATGTTACCAAAGGCTAGCAAATTTCTACAGATGTACAACAGAGAACATTCTAACTGATGGCATCAGCACCTGCTATGTAGGCTCCAAAGCACATGATTGAAGGAGGCTACTGAGGATTGTAAACTCAGCTAACTCCATCAGAGGCACAATTCTCCCCATCATTGAGGATATCTTTGAAAGGTGGCATCCATCATTAAGGACCCTCAACTCCCGGGATATGCCTTCTTCTCATGATTTCCATCAGGAAAGAGATAAAGGAGTCTGTAGACACACATTCAATATTTTAGGAACAGCTTCTTTCTCTCTACCATCAGATTTCAGAACTATTCGTGCAACAGTGAGTACTATCTCACTATTCCTCTTTTGCACTATTAATTAAATTATGTATGTATGTATTTATTTATATTGTAACAGTAAATTTTTTATGTCTTGCAATGTACTGCTTCCATAAAGCAACACATTTCAAGACATTGGTCAGTGATAATAAACCTAATTCTGATTCTAAAATCATAATGCATCAAAAATTGTCAAAGTGCCTTACTGAATTAGTCACTTCTAAAGAAGAGAATTTTTCTTTCTATAGATCCTGCAGATTCTCTGCAGAATCCAGATGAAGGTCTTTGACCCTAAGCACTAAGTCTGTTTCTCTTTCAACAGAGGCTTATCGTTTCAAGCATTTTCTATTTTTCTGTTTCTGTCAGAAATGTTGGCTTTATATGAAATGTTAAAACCTGGAACTCCATTTGCTTGCTCAGTTGAATGTTCATGACTCAACAGTGTTATTCCAAACAAAAATGGGTAACCTTGTATTTAACACACATCTGTGAACGAATTAGCTAGTTATTTATTTCAGGGCTCTTTGTGGGGCCTCTTTGAGCAGAGACTACATGTCTGCTTTATAACAGTGACCATAATTCAAAAATGATTTTTTTTCACGAAGCACATTAAAATACTTTCATAATTTCAATGGCACTATATAAATGCAGGTTCCAGGCAGATAATTCAAAGTTAATGCACTTAGCATTTCATATGAAAATTGTAGCATGTGGAAGCACATTGAAATCAAATCAAATAAGTACAAATGGTTTAAACAAAAACAGGAAACAATAAAATGAAGTGTAGTTCAATTAGCTTCTCAAAGTAAAATCAACCCAGTATTAAACAGTGATAACCAGTTTGTTAAAGAAATAATTCCTGCTTTTGTAAAATGACTGTTTTCTGTTTTAAATTCAATGCTATTTGAGATGTCAAATATGTTCTGGCTTCTTTTTACTTCTGCAATTGTCAGATTCTCCGACTCTCAGGGTTTGATTACAACATCTCTGACAACAGTGAAAAGTAAGTGCAGGAAGCTAGCTTTCATTGGAGCTAAGTTGGCAGACAGTTATCCTGATACCTCATGCCTAAGTGATTCATTTTGTACTGTTGATTTCAAAGTAGTTGGGTAGCGAAATCTAATCCAAGAAATATATTTGACATTGATAACACTTTTGGCATTGTTAGTTTGCTGTAGACGTAGCGAATAATGAAAAACGATCACTTTTTGTAACAGTTTGTTTTTAAAAGGAAAAGAAAGAGAGGCACAATTGTACTAAATTAGGAAGCCAAGCTGCAATACGCATACAAAAGAGTTCACAATCAAACTCCTTCTGTAATTATGATCAGCGCAGACTTCTTTTGGAAGGGAATAATGAACTTCAACATTAACGGACACCCTCTTACATCTGCCAGTCCTGGCAACAGAAGAAAACACAAATTACAAGTTAAAATCAGATTGCCAGTCTATTAGACCTGAGGCCGAGGCACACACGCATGCAGCCTATTCATCTGATTGCAGATGGAGTACTTTTCATAAGGGGTTCTTTTCAGTGTGATTCCAGCCTGACTTTCCTGACACAATAAAGCGTTTTGTTCCCTTTCAGTAATGTTAGGCCCGCCTTCACCCTCTGCAAAACAGAAACTTAAACATAAACACCCTTCCTCATCTCCCAGATGAAAAATAATTAACATATTAGCTCATTGTAATTATGCTCACTGTCAAGTGTTTTTACTCCAACATTAATGGGCTGCTACAGTGAAAATGGCAACATTCTATAAGCTTTAAAAACTGGTTTGCCCATCTACTTTAATTGCCTGAACTAGTGATCCATGAAAAAGTTGGATAACCAGATAAGTTTGTTGCATCTAATTCCAAATGATCATCTAATTTAACAAATATACATACTCATAAATTGATTAAAAATAGCACTGTAAACTTGCCTCTGCACTGAATAGAACAGTCCAGTGAATGTTTTCAGTTAAACAGTAATGTCCAGAAATCTGCAATAAAAACAGAAATACAGATGGCAAATTAACTAGCACCTGAAAATTGTGGATGTAATCTTGCGCCTGAAGTTTCATGAAGCCTATTCATAACTCAGAGTAATGTCGTAGTGGCTGATGTGTGGGTTTATTGGGAAGAGGCAGGGATTGAGTGGTCAGGTAGAGGAAGAAGGGGGGAAATGTTGAGCGGGGGAAGAAAAGATTGGGTCTGAAATAAACTTGTGGCCAAAACAAAATTTGAAACTAAAGTGGCAAGTGTTTTTACTTACATGATTATGTAAATACTGAACACAAATTTTCCAATTATTTTAAAATTTTGAAGAACTAGATGTAGAAGGATCTGCGTATCCTTGTTCACATATTGTTCAGTCCATCACATCCATTCCAGCCAATGAGCATCCATTCATACTAATCCAATCTTCCAGCACTTGGCACTTAGCTTTTTACATCTAAACACTAAAATGCTGTCAGCATACTGTACATCCCCAAACTAATGGGAAAAGAGTTATTCCTATTTACTGAAACGAGGCCAACAAATAAGTTACACCTGAGCCTTCTGTTCCAATTTTAAAACACTCTTCTCATTGCTAAGAGATTTGAACTCTGGCACCATTTCCTGTAAGCCTCCTCTGAACCATCTCCAATCCAATCACATTTTCTATGACTCTACACACTAACAACCATTAATACAATTTGTTCATTACGTTAATGGTATTCCTCAATTTAACAAAAGATCAGTATTCAATTTTAATCACATTATTAACCTGTTACCTTTAAAAATCTGTAGATGTACACCTCTACGTTTTTCCTCCACACTTCATCCCACTTATTCAATAATGTTCTGTTTTATTCCACCTTTATAAGTCACTGACCTAAGGTTTACTGGATCAATACCTGGAATAGATGGGTTAGCTTATGAAAAAAAAATGAGAGAGGTTAGGTTTGCAACAGCTGCAGTTTAGAGAAGTTAGTTGATTGTCTCAAAGGCCAAGGGATTTGACACAATGAATGTGGAGAGAGTGTTTCATATTTTTAATAATAATAGGTGGCTCAATTAATAGAGATAAAGCAATTATTTCTGATGGGCCAAAAGTCATTGGAACTCTCCTCCTCAAAGGGTTGTAAAAGCAAAGTCTTTGAATATATTTTTTGACAGGACTAGATATATAATTACTTAGCAATGTTCCTGAATTAAGCCAGCAATACAGAGTTCAGGTTGCACTCAGATCAGATGTCACCTTCCTGAATGACAGAACAGGCCTGAGGGGCCGAATAGTCGACACCTGCTCCTAACTCATCTGTGTAAGTATTTTCAGCATAACACAAGCCTACTGATAATATATTAAACAAAGTACATCTGGAATTCTGTAAAATTACATGATAATTACAAGGCTGATGATAATTTTTTATCATAGGGTTGATTATATTCTGAGAATTCTTGTGCTTCTGTTGTGATTAAATAAATCTGGAAGTTCTGTTTATCAGACTCAAGTCTTCTGATGTTGATTGAACAGCTCCAGATTGCAATTTCCAATTCAGTTTCAGATTTCCTTCACTCCTATTTTTATGGGGGAGGGGGAGGTTCAGAGTGCAATCCAGGTTATTTTCACAGTGTTATTGAACGTACAGTATCTTCAGGTTTTCCTAGTCTGCTCTTCTTAATAACGCAATCCCAACTAGCAAAGCAAATATACACACAACTGCAATAACAAAATCAGAAACAATTGAACCACGGTTAAGTTTGTACATGTTGTACTTGTGTATATTTCACAATATTCAGTTCAAATTAAAGCTGTAGGGCTAAATCAGAAGCCATCAGTTTCAAACTCAGATATTTGTTTGTAAGTTACCATTTGTTTGTAAGGATTTTGGACAGTATGAAGAGCATTTAACTTTACATTTTGGAAGTTAATTTATATTAGTAAAAGTGCATATTGATTTTTGAGGGAAATGTAAAAGGAATGTAATCACTTAACAGTGGACATGTCTAATTATGGTAACTTACAAACAAATATCTGAGTTGTACCTGGACTACCCTTGTCCAAATAACAACCTTTAGTTTCTTACAATTCTGACTTTTTTGTGGACAGACTCATTCTGTGGTTAGCATTTCAAATCTCCCATGAGAAGTAATATTAAGATCATTAATATTGAATAACATCAGAAGACAGCTTAAATAAGTGTTCTAGAATTTTAGTTGCCTTGAGAAACATGCCTTGGAAACTTCAACATCTTAAGCAAGGTGACCAATAACAATGATTGTACATTGCTTCTGGAGGATGTACACTCCATAAAAATAGGACTCGTTGATGTCCTGTGACTTGTGTTAAGGGCATATCAAGGCATTGACCCAAAATAACCTGCAGCTCTTCCCCTCGTCTCTTTCTACTAGATATCTATCCTCTAACTTCCAGTTCAGATGAAAGGTCTTGATCCAAAACATTGGCTGCCTATTTTCCACCACAGATGCTGCCTGACCCATTGAGTTCCTCCAGGCAATAACAAATGGGCAGTATCTGTGATCACTTGAAAGTGCCTTCTAAAACTGTTATCTGACTGTAACTTGGCATCAAGTTGTCTTAGAGACATTAAGATAAGCTTCTTGAATATTGATTAAAGAGGGAAGTTTCAAGGAGTAATTTTTTTTAAAGAGGAAGATACCCCTGAAAATGAGAATTTGGGCCAAAATAGCCACTGACTGTGCAATGGTAGAACTGGGAATTTCACTGGGGGCAAGAATTGGAGAAGTATGCTTGTAGGAATGAAGAGAAATCACAGAATTAAGGAGGTATTGAGGAGGGAAATTTGAACACACAAATGCCAGGTGTATTGCTAGACTGCAGATAGAGTGGTGATGGTGGGCAGGTAATGGATAAGCTCAAGCTGAGAATGATGGGTTTAAGGGGAGCATGGTACTAGCCCAGACTGGAGGTAAGAATATTTTGCAAGTGTATGGTAACCATAGATGGAGTGAGGCATGTCCAGGGACAACTAATATGATAACGTCGGTATCAGTCTTTGATTTTGTAAAAAATACACAACAGATTATTAATAAATAACGAAGTGATCAAGCACAATGTAAAAGTAACTATAATTTTAGGGGTCGTGGCTGTGTGTGGGGGGAACTCGGTTGCCTCCTTTCTCCAGCCTGAGTTCTAACTACTAAAAGGACAAAGCATTATTTGTGTGACTGTAACATAAACCCTCAGGGAGAATCGGGCTCTTCTAAATTATTTCTTTGGATTACCTGAAGTTCTTACAATCCTTTATAACAGAAGAGTAGAAAATATAAGTAGCAAATGCCTGACGCTGAAAGCTGAGCAGTGCAATGTACTTAATGCTGCTTTTAGTTTGTTAGGATCTTAACGTGGGCGATTCCCTTGCATCCACTATGAAAAGAACGCCCCCGTACACTCACCCAGAAGCTCTCAGAGCGGCTGGACATCGCTTACCTGAGCCGGACGCCTATTGGCTCCCTCAGGGAAAGGGCACGTGCAGCACCTTACCTGTTCGCCCCGCCCCGCATGCTCCGCACCTGTTGTTTCCTGGACTGCGCGTGGCCCTTTGATTGACAGGCTTCGCGTGGCAGCTGCCTCTCGGTCTCCTTGCGGCGCCTCTCTCTCTCTCTCTCTCTCTCTTCTGTCACTCGCACACAGCAACAGCTGAATAGAAGAGCGCTCGCCAATAGCAAGAAAGATTACCATTGTATGCCAGGCGCCCGCTGCCCTACCACTCTGTAATTTGAAGAAGGCACAATCAATTGGTTTAGGCGGGTTGAGGTTGCACAATCAAAAGAAAACATCTGTTCTGCCTGAATCTTAACCCCTGGAGTTACTTATATCTCTGTGCAATTTTTTTTTGCAGCCATTAGTTTAGTGTTTCTTAGATTTAACCGCCCTAGTAACACATCGCAAACATTTAAAGTCGCACAGTGAAATCAGATAGGGTGGATGTGACAAATTTGCTCGGAAACCGGGCAACGTATTAATTTTCTCAGATAGTTATAAATCAACATCAATCTTACCGGCAGAATTACAAATAGCACTATCTAGCTAACTAGACAAACTCTGGAACCGATTTGTACTGAATGTGATGACTACTTTTTTTTAACCCTGCACTGCTACTCTACCTACGCTGCCACATTTGACATTTCTGGCCTGTTGACATTTGTTTAATATCTTGACATTTAGCAGCGGAAAAAAAGAGCTGCTGTTTTGTTTAAATTAGAACAAGCTCCATTTGAATTATCTTTGGCCTATCAGACAATTTCTATCCCTTTAAAATAATAATTTTCCAGAATTTGTATATATGCATGTAATGTAAGTGCCCACTGTGAGGGTCACGGATCTGGAAGGTGCCTCAAAATACACCCACAGTGTGTTTTGTAGATATTACTCACTGCAGGCACATTATTTAATGGAGTGTAAATTTTAAGATGGTACCTTGGGTGCCAGTCAATTAACTTGCTGGAGAAGCGGGTTGCAGATTAATGTATTAGGATTCTTAGCATAAGCTAGGAGTTTGAGAAATTTAGATTGGATCGATGCCTTTGTGATCTCTGGCTTCGATCAGGAAAGAAGAGGGAGTGACCTTGCCCGCTAATTATCAATATTGGTTGAGGCTGCCACATGCCCGGTGGCGTTCCGCAGAGGCAAAGGAGCACTGAGTATTCCATCTAAATCCATCCCTTAATTTGGAATTAGCAGTTACCTGCTGGTATTTATCAAGCATCAGGTTGCACCTTTTGAGAGTCAAGGACTGACAGGCCAATTCTGCTGCTTTTCAAGAATGTTTGTTTTTTTAACCAAAATTTTGCATAAACCATTGAATTGTGCTTTAATTTTCATTAGCCTTGCTACTCAATATAAAAAAATGCATATGAATTGGAATTAGTAGACGTGTGTAGGTTGCTTGTTGGTAGAGATCTCCTAAGTAAGGCTGAGGATTTTACTTTAATCCACCAGGTGTACAGTTACAAATGTGTGTGGTCCGGAGTAGTGTTGTGGCTCTGCATTGTACAAAGGGAACACCTGCTTGAATTTGGTCGGCAAGAGTTGGGTTGGGTTCCTGGAAGTGGGGCACTGTGGAGGGGGGAGGGGTGATGGCCCCAGAAAATAAGATTCACTTTCCATTCTAAAGTGCATCAAATTTAAGATAATAAATGTTCCTCAATCTAAAGAGAATTGAACCATAGCCTCGAGTCTAGAATGTGGATTTTTTGCCATCAACTGTATTGAAGGAGAGACTTTATTCTTTTTAAGAGTGAAATTATTTAGAGTCAGGAACAATAAAACAACAAAAGCATTGCTTAACTAGCACCTAAGGTATCTTCTTAAAATGCACAATCCTGTATCTAATATAGCTGCAGTGTCTAGTATCTACAAAATGATAGACACTATGCCAAATCTGTGATCCTCACCACCAAGAAATACAAAGACCTGGAATACCAGTAGCTAGAGAATTTCCTTCTTTTTCAGGTAGTCCATTTGAGATCTAAACAAACCCCATTTGATTATCATCTGGTTCTCTTTTCTGATTATTACATTTCTATAGTTCCTAGTTGTTGTCCAGGAAAACAGTTTGTAAAAACCTCTACCCTTAGTGTATCAAAGCCTCACATAATTTTGAATCAAATCTTCTCTTAACCTCTTTGCCTAAGGTAGGCTAAAGACATGTTTTGCTAAAGCATTTCTTCAGCCAGATGATGGTGAATCCGTGGAATTAATTGCCACAGACGGCTGTAGAGGCCAAGTCATCAGGTACATTTAAAGTGGAGATTGATAGGTTCTTGATTAGTAAGGTTGTCAAAGTTATGGCAAGAAGGCAGGGGAGGTAGCATAAATCAGGTGGGATTGAATGATAGAGTAGACTCGATGGGCAGAATAGCCTAATTCTGCTCCTATATCTTACAGCCTTATGATCTTGTATTAATTTCAGTTCCAATCTTGCAGATAACTGAAGCCTCTCATCTCTCTTACCTTCCCAGTAGGTTTGCCCAGGTGGCCTACTCCTGCTCCTGTTTCTTATGTTGTTATGCTCTCTCTCTCTGATGCTTATATCTATCCTGAAGTATGGTGCCTGAAAATATTTATACATAGTACTCCACCAGAGGCCTAACCAGCGTATAGGAAATGTCTAATATATTTCCATTGAGTTTGCATTCAATATCTCTATTTTGCAAAGCCACTCATCTCCTCCTCAACTTGGTCTACCTCATTTAAATATTTATGAATATGTACCGAAGGTCTGTCTGTTTCAAACCTTCCAATATGCTACTATCATTTAGAATCTGTTGTCCTTCCCAAAGTGCATCATTATGTTCTTATTGCCAGTCAGGTTAATTGCTGTGTGTGTACCTATATCACCAGTCTTCCTTAAATCTGGCCTCATTCCTGTCACTACTAATTATGTTACCAGGTTTATATCTCTTGTACATTTCAATATTTTTTTCTAATATTTCATTTTACTTGTACATTACAATGTATTCAGTGCACAAGTTCTGAAAAGTTTAATAACATTTGGTACAGGATTTCTAACACAGATAGAAATCTCCAGTGGTTCTTGCATGGCATGATCAGATGCCTTCTAGATAGACTATGTGTCTCAGGCCCAGCAGTTTAAACCACCCAGTGCCGTGCTGAGATTGCACTGCACCATTCAAGGTGCCATGCTATGGATGATGTATCAAATGGATTGATTCCTAAATAATGTCATAAAGGAGGCAACTGCTGGCACCAAGTTATAATCTTGAAAAAAAAAGCAGTGCATTTTTCCAAAATTACCCAAATAAAATGTAAGTTTACAAAGGCATACGGAAATGTAAATTGGTATAGCGTAGACTAATTCCTGTGGTTGAAGGATTTCTTTTGAAGAGGTATTTATGTTGGCTTGGAGGAGTGATTTAATAACACATGTAATATTCTGAAAGAGGGTAGTTACTGGGAAGTACTTTTCTCCGGTTAGAGAGACTCAATTTTGAGGATAGGGATTAGGATTAGGATTGGGATTAGGAATTGGCCATTTGTGTTGAAGATAAAATACCTTCCAGTTAATGAAATGCAACTCTTTGAAACTTTCCCTTACTCACTTAATGCTCAATCATTGAATAAGTTAAAGGCTGGGATGGGAAGTTTGGACATTAAGGGATCACAGAACATACAGAATGGGTACTATAGGGGTCTGGAAGTTTAAGATCAGTCTTGATTTTACAGAATTGGTGGGTAGGTTCCGGTGACTAACTGGTCTATCCCAACTTCTATTTCTTCTGTTCCTGCCCTTTAGATCATACTGATGTGGCACCATTTTCTTGAACCATTGATTGTCATAGTTCCAACATTACTGTGAAGTACACTTTTACAAGGGTTCCCAACCTTTTTTATGCTATGGAGCCTTACCACTAACCAAAGGGTCTGTGAACCCTGTGTTGGGAACCCCTGCTTTAAAAGGTTATGAAGGGTGTTGTGGTATTTTATAAACTCTTTGCAGTTCATTTTAATCACAATTCTAATGTCAGCATAATAATGTTCCTGTAATTCTATGGCTAACTTGAACTAAAACTGGAGGGCCTAGGTTAAGAAGAGAGGGGAAAATCTTGAAGGGGTCCTATTGAGCAAGTTTTTTGACAAGGATGGCGGGTATATGGAATGAGCTGCTAGAGGAAGTGTTACAGGCAAGGACAATTAGTATGTATGTTTAGAAAACACTTGGGACAGGTTTAGAGATAAGTGGGACTTGCTCAGGAAAGCACGTTGGTTGACTTGGACAAGTTCAAATTCAACTTTATTGTCATCAGCGTACATAAATAGGGTATAAATACTGGAAATTAGTTGTTTTGCAGCAGTAGCATAGTGTATTCAAAGGACAAACATAAATTAGTATAAACTTATATTAGCATAAATTATGCATATGCAAACTAAACAAAATAAACACAATGACACCTGTGCAAGACTGGGAGGGAGAACAAAATATAAAGCCTAAGCTAGTGTTATGATCTTTCAGGTCAGTTCAGGAACCTATTGGCAATGGGGAAGGAGCTATTGTTAAACCTTGAGGTGAGGGTCTTCAGGCTCCTGTACCTCCTGCGTGTTGGCAACATCCAGAAGAGTGTTTGGCCTAGATAGTGGGGTCCTTGATGGTGGATGCTGCCTTCGTGAGACATTGCCTCTTGTGGATGTCCTCCAAGGTGGGAAGAGCCGTACCGGGATCTGCTTCAATTTGCCCATGCCACAACCGGTCAACAGCAGATGCAATACCTCTGGATTTTCATTCTGTTTTGTGCCAGCTGGGCAACAGAAACATATGTCAGGCTGCTGGTTATTGACTATAGCTCTGTGTTCAACACAATCAACCCATTGAAACTTGCATCATCAGCTTTCACGACTTGGGCCTCTGTACCTCTCTCTCTGCAACTAGATTCTTGACTTCCTTATCAGTAGATTGGTAATGAACTCTCCTCCTCAATGACTAACAACACATGTGCACCTTAAGGCTGTATGCTTAGCCCATCTGCTCTACTCTTTTTGCATGTCTTATGAGGATAGGTTGAGCAAGCTAGGGCTTTTCTCTTTGGAGTGAAGGAGGATGAGAGGTCAATGGAGGTGTACAAGATGATAAGAGACATAGATAGAGTGGGTAGCCAGAGACATTTTTTCCCAGGATGGAAATGGTTAATATGAAGGGGGGATAATATTAAGTTTTGGAGGAATGTCAGAGGTAGGTTCTTACACAGAGAGTGGGAGGTGCGTGGAAGGCACTGCCAGGGGTGGTGGTAGATGCAGATGTATTACAGACATTTAAGGAACTCTTAGATAGGCAAGTGGATGAAAGATAAATGGAAGGGCATGTTTGAGGAATGTGTTAGACTGACCTTACAGTAGGTTAAAGAGTCAGCACAACATTGTGGATCAAAGAGCCTGTACTGTGCTGTATTGTTCCATGTTATTTACACACGACCATGTGGCCAACCACAACTCCAAGGGCATACAGAAATTTGCTGACAACACCACTGTTGTTGAATGAATCACAAATCAGTGTGCAGGAGTGAGTTGGGACACTTGGCTGAATGGTTCTGCATCAACAACTTCTCACTTAATGCCAATAATATTAAAGAACTGATTGTTTGCTCAGGAAGGATGAACGTGTGCCAGTCTATATTGGTGGATTGGCTGTGCAGAGTATCAGAAGTTTTGAAATCCTGGGTGTTAACATATGGGATGACATGCCCTAGGTCAAGAATGACTCACCTTTTTAAGAACGCATGCCTAAATTGGTGATAATCTATTTAAAAAATGTCTCCTGTAATTTTGAGCAGAGATTATCATTGATTAAGGAATTAGTAACAATAGTCATGGACTTTATTTCAGGAAAAAGGATGAGTCCTGTTGCTTATTTACATGTACAATATTCATATGTTTTACTATTAATAAACAGATTGAAAGAGAAAACCTGTTCAAAATTATTAAGATTAATATTTTAAAAAGACAATTGAGAAATAAAATGATTTCCAAATAGCATCGTTATTATAACCATTTACTATCCAAATACTGCTGTGTTCACCAGGTCTACAAGGACTTCAAAATGTATCATCCAGTGTCACATAGTCTTGTAACCGTCTAGCTGGTGCCAAGCTGGCGTGAGACAATTCCTGTGAAAACATCTCACTGCTCTTGGGTTGTAAAAAATCACTTGCTGCTTCATTTGGCAAGAAAAATATCATTATGTATCCTTCTATTGGGTGGGGTTTAAAGGATTGAGGGGTGGCACTGCAGGCCACGTGCCAATTTGCACATGCCAACTTGGGCATGCGTGCCATCGGTTCATCGCCCCAGCGGCTATCTTACTGTCTGCACTGCACTTTCTCTCTACTGTAGAATTAAGATTCAAGATTCAAGACTGTTTAATGTCATTTCCTGTACACAGATGTCAGGAGAATGAAATAATTGTTACTCTGGATATAATGCAACACAAAAAAAATAAAGAACACAATAATAATAATAATAATAAAAACACAATAACTATAAATACATAAGTCATATACATAAATTAGTTGTATGCCCACAAAGTGGCACTAGGTTGTACATAAGGTGACTGACTGGAAATAATAAAGTAGTGGTGGAGTTAGTGAGCGGATGTGTTAATCAGCCTTACTGCTTGGGGAAAGTAACTGTTTTTGAGTCTGGTGGTCCTGGCATGATTGCAGTGTAGCTTCCTCCCTGTTTGGAGTGGGACAAACAGTCCATGACGTGTGTGGGATCTTTCTTGATGTTACTAGCCCTTTTCTGGAACCTTTCTGTATATACGTCCTTGATGGTGGGTGGGTTGGTGCCAGTGATACATTGGGCAGTTTGGACTACCTATTGTAATATAGATGCATCGTAGAGAGCACTGTACTCTATACCCTGTTACTGTTTTACCTTGTATTACCACAATGCATTGTTGTAATGAATTGATCTATATGGACTAGTTTTTCACTGTATCTCGATACATAAACCAAATTACCAATCCACCACTTAGATGCAATCACAAGGAAGGTGCACCACCAACTTTCCTTTCTTACAAGGGTAGCATGTCACTGAACTTTCTCTACAAACTTCTATGGATGTACTGTTGGAAGTTATCCTGGCTGGTTGAATCATGGTCCCGTATGGGAATGTGAGTGTGTCGGAACATCAGAACCTGTAGAGGGTAGTGGACTCAGCCCAATCCTGGGCACATACTCCCCCATCATTGGTAGCATCTACAACAGGTTGCCTCAAAAAGACAACATCTGTCATTACAGATCTCCACAATCTGAGCCATGACATCTTCTCACAGCTACCATCAGGCAGAACGTACAGAAACCTTAATCAGGTTCAAGAACATCTACTTTCCTTTTGGTCCCAATGACGAGTCTCGGCCTAAAACGTCAACTGTTTATTCCCATCCGTAGATGCTGCCTGAACTGCTGAGCTCCTCCAGCACATTGTGTGCATTTCCCTTAAACTATTCAGTTCTTGAACCAACCTGCACAACCCAAATCACTCAGTAAGGCAACACTATGACCACTTTGCTCTGCATTGGATCTTGTGTTTTTATTTTGATCCAATGGTGTTCTTTCTTGTATAATTTATACTTGATTTATGTTTTTCTCGTGTGAATGTTTTGTCTCTAATGGTTTGTGCTTATAATACTGCTACAAGTAAGTTTATCATTGCACCTGTGCATTTACAGTATATTCTTGTGCACATGACAGCAAACCCGGTTTTGACTTTGAATGGGCTGGGTACACCACTACTTGTAGCCTCTTGTGTTCCTGTGCTTTGAAGCTACTTTTGCAGGTTTTGATGCACCCAGTCAACATACTTTCCACTGTACATCTCAAGTAGTTTGCCAGAATCTTTGATGATATCTTAAAACTTCTAAGAAAATAGAGACGCTAGCATGTCATCATTGTAGCTGTTTCTATATGCTAGGCTCAGGATGTTGACACCCAAGAATTTGAAGCTGTTCACCTTTTGCACTGCAGATCCTTGACTGAGAACTGGTGTGTGATTCTCCAAAATCCCCTCCTTAAAGTCCATGGTCATTTCCTTGATCTTGCTTACATTGAGTGCAAGGCTGTTATTGCAACAGCATGTATCCAACTGACCTATTCCCGTATGCTGCCCGATCAGCCACGATTCTGCCCAAAACCATGGTGTCATCAGCAGCTTTTGAGGTGGTCTTGGAGCTATGTTTATTTGCACATCCATAGGTATGGAGAATTGAGCAGGGTGCTAAGCACACGGCCCTGAGGTGCCCCTGTATTGATGGTGGTGAGAAGATGATACTTCTGATCCTCACCGATTATAGTCTCCCAGTGAGGAAGCTGAGGATCCAATTGCAGAGCGAAGTACAGAGGCTCAGGTGTTGGCGATTGTTCAACTCATTGGCCTGTTTCTGTGGCTGTAGAGCTCTGTGACTCCATGAAATTATCTGAAAAGATATTTTAAAATAATAATTAAAAATTAGAATTTGAGAAAGTAAGAGTAGTCAGTGATGGGAAGCACTCCAATTTTCATAACTATTGATTTTGTTCCATGACCACTGAGCCCAGAATCAGTTTTGCACAGTTGTCCACCCCTGCTTCAAGCTGCTTGATTCACTCTTATGTGTGGCACAGTACAGCAGTCAATTACACTTCCCACTGTTCAACAGGAATCATGAAAGTCTGCTACTTTTGGCATGTGCATTTCTGACTTTGGGTCATAAGGTGTTTGCTCTTGCTTTCTCTTCTCGATGCATGTGGTTAGGCTTGCTGAATGCATTTTGTTTCGGTCAATGTGTCCTAACAATTACTGGTTACATTGTAGAGCTTACAACATACCTGCTGTGAGTCACTTGCCTCCCTCTCTCTCCCTCTGTCACTCAGACCTGTACCTCATCAGATGATGCTGGACTACTGCACCTATTATATGGCAGTTCAGTAGAGCTGTATTAGAAGGCACCCATTCTTACATAAATTACAATACTAACAATGATCGCGCTCTCCATTAGCTTAAGAATGTACAACATTACCGCTCTTTGGCCCATGAAGTTGTGCCAGCCTTTTAATATACTCTAAGATTGATCAGGCCTTTCCCTCCTAAATATAGCTCGATGTTTCTAGTGTCCATGTGCCTAAGAGTTTCATAAACTTAGGTTTAGCAGGGTAGAGCCTTTTTTTCAAAATATAAGAATGTAATTAGTATGAACCACATTATTCTGTTTGAGAGATAATGATTGGATATGTCGCTTTGCCACAACAAATCAAAAGTTTTCATTTTATCTGTAACCTTGATGATGCTATATTTTTTAGTGATGTCACCCAGCCATGGGGCTCTGTGCACTTGTCCACTCTCACCATTTCTGAAGATCACATACAGCCTCATAGAAACAGGAACTCCAAGTGTAGTAGTCTTTTTAACCTAACGTTGCAATAAGAAAGAACGATGGGCTAAAATAGTGAAATTGGGAAAAAAAATCCAATGGAAGCTAATTTTGCATTCTGAATTTGACCTTTTGACAAAACGAAATCTCAGGACTCCAAGCTGGGCTAAAAAATTATAGTTATTGTCTAATAAGTATATAGGCGTAGTGCTGCCACCTACCGTTTTGCACCAGTTAAAGTCAACGCAATTCAGTACATTCAGTATGTATATGTCAGTTTCTCGTTTTAATTTTTTTTCTATACGCGCTTACGTACAAATAGTTGAAACTCTCAAGTAATTTAGCATACTATACCATGTCAGTAACTTTTTTGCAGAGCGTATTTGTTTGGATCAGCGTCCTATTAAATATGGACTAGTTTATCGGATATTAATTTGAATCTACCAATGGGACTAAATTTTGAATTTACTTTCTGCGAAAATGAAAATCTTCACAATTATTATCGACCCTGAAAATAGGTTGTTTCTATCAACATTTCGTATTCCTACTCCCGGTTCAGCACAGACCCGATTTGTGTGTCGAGCACCCTGTGTGTCACCTACGTCAGTCAATACGGTAGAAGGTGATCTACAGCGAAAGCATTTGACGCGCCTCCTTTTGCCATGGCCAACCCACTTAATGAGTTTCTCATGCTGCCTGACGTTCATACGTTTCTCCTATACGGGTGGAAATAGAGAATAAAAACTGCAAGCTGCTAATTTGATGCGTTTAGCGGGATTTATTTATGTTGTACTAAACTACTTAAATTAATATTATTACAGAACAAAAAGAACGGACTTCTCTGTACCGATTTGTATATTAAGGAGCAGATTTACACGCAGGTGTAGATGAAAAAAAAACTCCTTAAACGTTCAGCATTTTGTGTGTGTTCCTTAACCTCTGAAATTCGCTGAAGTGAAGCTGTAGCATCTCATTTTAAGCGCTCGATTTTGTGTCAATTTCGCGAAAATGAGCACTGGTTGTCGGGTGTAAGCCAGAGCGAACGAGGGAAGCAGACACACACACAGAGCGAAAGAGAGAGAGAGAGAGGAGAGGAGAGGAGAGAGAGAGAGAGAGGGAGGGAGAGAGAGAGAGAGGGGGGAAGAGAGAGAGGGAGGGAGGGAGGGAGGGAGGGAGAGAGAGAGGGGGGAAGAGAGAGAGGGGGGAGAGGGGGGAAGAGAGAGAGAGAGAGAGAAGGAGAGAGAGAGACAGCGAGAGAGAGAGAGAGGGGAGGGAGAATAGTATTGCACAAGATCGAGTTGATTTGTGTCTGAGTCGGTACGACGGGCAAATGCCAGTCTGGGGAGAGGGAAAGGCATAATGCAGCTTTAATTTAATGCTGGAGGGTGGAGGGTGGAGGGAGGCGGAGGGGTGGGGGAAGGGGGGAAAAGTACATTAGCAGCCGTGCCCCCTTTAAGTTGCTAGTGTAAACTCGAATGAGGTCAGTCACGCCGCTTCTCATTGCACGCGCCGCGGGGCCGGCCGCCAATCCGGTGGCGCGTGGGCGGAGCGGGGCCGTGGAAGCGTTGGAAACAGACGCGGTCTGGGCGAAAGGCACCCGCCGATTGGCTGGAACGTGGACACCTTTAACTCGACGTCACAATGGCTGGGACTGGATAAGAAGGCGAATCGAGTTCGGGTCTGGTTTAAGCAGCAGACACAAGTTTTTTATATAACACAGTCTTCCCGCATGGTCAGAGGGGGAAGGTTGTGCCAAAGTATATACACATTTTATTACAAGAAACCAGGTTCTTTTCTGCGAACGCGAGGAGCAGCTTGTAAAGCACAGCGGCTTTTGCAATTAACAGAGAAAAGTGCAAGCTAGCCAAACTGCTACAGTATAAAAGCCTTTTTCCCTCAGTGCCCATAGAGCAACAATATATTTTAGAAAGAAATCATGGTGCAGCAAACGAACAACGCAGAGAACACGGAAGCAGTGCTTGCCGGAGAGTCCACCGACTCCGGCGCTTCCGATCTGGGCATAGCTTGCTCACCAGCGGCGGACTCCGTGGCATCGGATGGAGAGAAAACGGACGAGCCAAACTGGTGCAAGACCGCCAGTGGGCACATCAAAAGACCCATGAACGCGTTTATGGTGTGGTCGCAGATCGAGAGGAGGAAAATCATGGAACAGTCCCCGGACATGCACAACGCGGAGATCTCGAAGCGCCTGGGGAAGCGCTGGAAGTTACTGAAAGACAGTGATAAGATCCCCTTTATCCGTGAAGCCGAAAGATTGCGCCTGAAACACATGGCGGACTATCCCGATTATAAATACAGGCCGAGAAAGAAGGCAAAAAGTGCAAGCAGCAAACCGGGAGAGAAAAGCGAGAAAATCAACACTAAACCCTCGGCTAAAAAGAACAGTAGCAGCAATAGTAGCATTAGCAAGTCCAGCAAAACGCACAAGATCATCTTGGGTTCGCTCACCAAGACTCCGACCATTCACCAGCATCCGCAGTCAGGCACCACTACTTCAAACACAAACACTAGCAGCCAACACTCGATTTACAAAGCGCGGACGAGCCCCGCTTCCAAGCACCTTGTAGATAAGAAACTGAAAGAGAGGCGGTCGTTCGGGGGCCAGGGCAGTACCTCTTCAGCCGCCGTGCCAGCCAGCCCGACCCTCAGTTGTTCAGCCGAGCCCAACGACCCGGTCAGTTTCTATGAAGATCTGGCGGGTGGGACAGGGGTGCGGGTCCCCGATTCGCCAGTAAGTCAGCGCAAACACCCAGGCAATTTAAGGTCGATTTCACCGGCGCCCTCCACGACCCACTCCTGTTCCTCTTCGTCTCTGGCCTCGTCTTCCGACGAAGAGTTCGAGGACGACCTTATGGACCTTAGTTCAAGCCCCACTTTCGAGAGCATGACACTGGGCAACTTGAGTTCGTCTCTGGACAGAGATTTGGAGTTTAATTTTGAGCAGGAATCGGCGTCTCACTTTGAGTTCCCAGATTACTGCACGCCAGAGGTGAGCGAAATGATTTCAGGGGACTGGCTGGAATCAAGTATTTCAAACCTTGTGTTCACGTATTAAAGAGCGGCAAGTGAAAGAAACTGACTTGCTCTTTTATCTTGGAGGGAAATAAAGGGATCGTGAATTAAAGTAATTGTGATCCAAGTGCTGTAAAATTGCGTGATCGTAATGTCCGATCGCAAGCCTTCAGCGGAGAAAAAAAATCAAACAAATCTGCCGACGTGTTTTAGGAGGGACTGATATTCCGCTGAAAAATGCCGAGTCTCGAGTCTGGATTGAAAAGGAAAACCTGAAATTGATTTGCACGTACGGGAGAGAACACGGGCTTCGCTTTAGGACAGGTCGTTTCAAACTGTGGAAAGAAATCGCCAAACAATTCATATTGGTACAGACATATAGACATAGGCGAAGAGAGATCTATACGCGAAGACAGCGTTTCATAGAAGAATAACCGTGTTGGATTACTGTATATCGTTGGGTTCATAGCATGTTGTACTGTACCTACCAGATTCTGTACAGACTGAAACAGTCAAAATTGTTAGGACGAGTTAACCAGATAGATGGCGCTCTGTATGATTCTTACCAAGTCACCAGCTTTTTTCCCTCTTATCATTAACGCAACTCAAATCTCCGCCGGACTGCATTTTCTGGACCAAATTTCCTCAAAAGTTCCATATTCCACAAATTCTACAAAACAAAATGAACTTCTTGTCACCGATGTTTCATCCTCGTATTGTTTTGTTTCCCTTGTAAATGTAATCAAAAACCATTTTATATGGATGTATTTATACTGGCCAAACATTTTGACTTTTTTTTCGTAGGCCTGTTAATTACCTGCACCGTTTTATCTCCTTCACTGAAGGGCTAGAGTTAAACTTTTAATTTTATATTTAAATGTAGACTTTGACACTTTTAAAAAAGACAGAGAAAGATGAGACGTTTGATTATTTTCTCAGTGTATTTTTGTAAAAAATATAAAGGGGGTGTTAATCGGTGTTTATCGCTGTTTGAATTTCCTGATCATGAACAAAGAGGCTGATATCACAATGTTGCCTCTTTTTTTGTATCTTCACATGTTTACACACTTCAATCTGCAAGTTTTGTAACGTAAGGCTGCAGTTACCTTTATGTCGGCTTCGCGGCTGTTTTTGACGTTAAAACTGGCAACGTCCCTTCCTGTCTATTATAGCTGATATGTCTCCTTTATAGTATTTAAACGTGGGAAACGATTTGGACACTTTTACCTTGAAACAGGTGACCTTAAAGCTTCCTTTAAACTTTGTATTGGCTCCAAGTAAGCAAAAATTAGCGAAATGTAATGGGGGTACCCAGGATATTGTACTTACTCCAAGTCTCCTGAGGTTGAGCACCAACGTAAATTACAAGGGATGCTGCACATTTATGTGGCGCTCCTTTAATGGCGCTTAACCACTGGATATCAAACATTGATTTGAGTTCGCTACACAATATTGTGTTTCTCATTCTGTAATAATAACTAGTATTAATTCTTATAACTTGTCGGCAAAATATTATTGTTTTTTGGCATGAAGCTAGCTTATATAATTCCAAAATCAGGTATAGCTGTTGTGGGGGTTTATTGAAGGGAAGGGGTTTGGAAAAAAGTGCGAACGCCTTTGTATATTTAAATCTGTATTATACAAACATGAGACTGTGTTACTTGTCTGTGTCCAAAATGACCGTGACAGGCATTAAGGCAGCAACCATGGAAACAAGAATCTTGGTAGCTGCCCGATTGTTAGTTTTTTTTTAAATCTTATTATTTTAACTATTTTTTTATTTTCACTCATCCTGTGCAATATGCTGTGTATAGTCTGTCAGATCATGCCTCAACACAACTTTTTTTTAAAAAGAACATTCATGCCAGCTAATCGTGTCAAGTCACTGCCTGTCAGATTGTTGATAAACTCTTGTAAATAGTTCTTTGAGAGTAAGAGAGAGAGAGAGAGAGAGAGAAGGAAATAAAATCAGCTGGAACTGAACCCTAACCACTGAGTCCCTGTTTTAATGCAGAAAACTAGGGAGCGGGTGGGGGAAAAAAGCGCCAATCTGCTAAACGCCGTTTTACGTACACTAAACGTGTACACGCACTTAGCGTGACGAAAAAGATTCTAAAAAGTCATTCCAAACACTAAGAACTTAGCTAGCAAAAATAAGGTTCCAAGAACCGAAAGCGGAAGCACTGTCTATGTTTATGTGTGTATGAGGGGGAGGGGGGCAAAACAAGTTAAAAATTGTTAATTTTCACGTTATTTCTTGTCAATTTCGAAATAAACAAGCCACACATCTCTCTATGTTGTCTGACTGGTGTCTTTAACTCTTGCGGCATAGAGAAGGGTCTTTTGAAAAGGATTAAGTAAAAAAAAACTGGAATCTTAACTAGCAAACGTCCCACCAGATATAAACGAGGTCTCATAAACAGTCTTTGTGCCCGCCACATCTCACTCTTGTATATCTCCCGCTTCCAAGTACAAACACATCTCTCCCTTCTCTTGTACTGGTCCTGAACTAGTCAAAAGATTCAAGATAGGAGTTCATTTGGAAGCATTTGATGTCAGTTTCCCATCCGGAGGTTTTCAAATCCTGTAAATTTAAATACTCACTTCAGTATGAATGCTGCTTGATTTCCCCAGGAAGTACGCGATTAGACAGTTGGGAGGCGTGGGGGGAAGGGAGATTGTATCGTCTGGACCAGAAAGAGGTAATGCAGTGTGAACAACGTGTGGTCTGTGCAGTGCAACTGGATATAGGGCTATTCATAAAGCTTCACAATAACCTTCCAACTACGGGGGCCGGAGGATTTCACTGGCCTGTGCATGTTACCGCGAACTGCTTCAGCATTTTGACAGCAGCTCTTTTTTTGTATTTATAATATATTTTTTTGAAAGTTAGCTAAACATTTTGCATTTTAACGGTGCAATTGGACGTTGACAAAAAAAAAGGAATAATGCAGCGTCTAAGTTCCTCCACATCTTAAAGCTATTAGGGTATATTTGAACCCACTCGGCCTGAGCCCTTCCCCCAACTCCGTTCTCTCGTCACACAATCCATTCCAAAAAAGCCGTCACACCTCTTTGCAATTGGGTGTAAGGAACTCTGGTACACGAACGTTAAAATCTTTTGAGCGAAGCAGCAAACAGCAGTTGGCGAATTAATTATAAGGGCGGGGCGGGGTGTCCTGGAGAGGTAAACGGGAGAGGCTGGCTTTTCCTGAGTTGGGAATTGCGAGGGCGAGCCGTATCCATTTTCAACTCCTCTGTCCCAAACACACTTAAAGCAGAACGACCAGTAATCAGTTCAAAAGAATTCCTGGCGAAGTTTTATCTCGCTATAAACCATAACCGAGTGGAAAAAATGCGAATTCTGGGATGGAACGTTACTTTTTGATAAAGGTTTGTTTTATTTTAACGATTGCAGTTGCAGGTCCATTCTTTATTGACAAAATATTGAGTAGTTCACCCGCCTGGATTGCTGAGACAGACCCCTATAAAACAGCCATAAAACGATCATGTTGGCTACTTATGAATTTCTGAAGACCGCCCCTTTTTTTAGACGATGCACAATGTTTCAGGGGAGTCGAAGAAACATTTGAAAAAAATGCCAGAATTTATATGTATTGATGTCTAAATTACCATGAAAAAATAGTTACTGTGTTTGCTAATATAAAGAAAATTGCGATTTATTTTTAGTGCGGGACTGAACCTTTGGTTGCATTCAAAAGAACTGTGGATAACAAAAGGATCAGAATTATAAGGACTATATGATTTTCAATTCTGTCTAACAAAAGGCCTGTAAATCAGTGACATTGTGCACGCCCAGCTTTTAGCTGCTGGAGAGAAGGACGCTACTAATGTAAACTTGTGGGTATTGTCACGGTTTTGTTCTAGTTCCCATTAAACAAACGGTTTGCCGAAACGGCAGCCATCTCTTAAGAAAGTGGGAGAATCAGTAATGGCCACCCTTTTACATACATTTGGAGGTAGCAGAAAGCATAGCCCCGTTTCATTCAGCTAGTTAGCAAATGAGAATTTAAGATTGCGGACAAATTCCGAAATAAAATAGCCCTATTTCCAAACACGATGAACTGAACCCACCCAGTCTCTTTACAGAAATGTCAGAATCTAAAATTTCAAATTGCTCATGTCATTTAGAGACTTTTTGATATAAAGTTGTAATCAAATGCACTTTAAATCACAGCATGTACAGTACATTTCACTAAAACATTACAGCCTTGCTATCTAACAAATGTCAGCATGATTAGGGACGGACTTTAAACAGTGATTTTTCTCTGTGACTCCTTAATGTGGAAAATTAGAGGAAAATATAATTTCATGTGGAATTGATAGAATCGAATTTATTTTCCCTCTTATTCTGAGCAGGAGGCCATTAAAGCAGACCTTGTTTATAACGTTAGAATTAACATAAATTGTAGCCTTATTTGGGCCTGGTCAAAGGCTCAGTGCAGTTACTGAAAAGCCACAGTATTGTTTAAGACTACGTTTAGATACATAGTCTTTAGCCTTAGACTTAGAGTTCAGAGTGAGAAGCTGCAATCTTACTTCGAATTTGCTTTCAGATCAGTAAAAATTGCAGGGGTGGGTAATAGGAAATTATAGATTTTGGCTTAGGGTTCAGAAAACAGTATATCTCGTTAGCTGTAATTAATTTAGGGATGGTGGTGTGAACTTAGGTTGTGAGAAGCTTAAGTTTTGTAGAGGGTTAACATTGTATGCTTTTGTTGTATCTTGTTTGGGTTTACAGTTGGGAGAAGAATTAAACTTCAAACTTTGTATTAGGCCTTTTTTAGGGTTATGATTGATCTTGCATGTGTTTAAATTGCAGTGAAACTTAGGTTCAGTTTACTGTAGCATCTTAACTAGTTTCTGCTTCAACTTTATGGTTAGTTCTTTGTTTAGATTTAGGATTGGGAGAGTATTTGTGGCTATTACTGGTTTAAATTCAGTGCTAAGAATGGTTGTGAAGAATGTGTTGTGCTTGTGAAGAAAGTGTTGGGGTAAAATCATGCTTAGAGTTCTATTGTTTTAAACTTAGATTACGTTTAAGTGAAAACAAACTGTAGTATTTTGAAGAGATTGCAATTAACAGAGTGAAAACGATTTATAATATAAGGCTGCCAGAATGGGCAGTTTTGAATACATAGTAATACAATAATTAATGATGGAAGAAAATAAAGATTATGATACATGTATGTGGCACAATCCTACATACTGATTTTACATTCGTGAATAAAATAACTCGACATTTTGAGTAGCAGGGTAATACATGGAAGTCTAATAATCTCAAAGTGATTTCTTTTGCATCCATTGGTATCTTAAATTTTACAAACCACAGTACACCACCAGTAATATTGATGACCTCAAATATTCTGGAGAGGCTTAATAAAACGGGCAAGATAGGTGTGAGATGTGTGTATAATGCACATGCAACATTAGTGCAGAATGAATATACCACACAGAGGCTGCAGATGATGGAATTTAGTGCAAAAATAAGTGGTAGGGGAACACCGTGTGTCAAGCAGCATCTATGAGAGGAAAAGAATTTTTGAAGTTTCCAGACCAGTCTCTACATAAAGTCATCCCTTGCAGAATGCAAAATGTCACTGTGTTAGCTTTTCTGTGTCTGTCAAACCACAACTGGAACCCTTCGATGTCTTGATCCTTGTAATTAACAGCATCCGATCATTTCAAATTCAAGGTCTGTCAGGAAACGCTTAGAAATGGTTTTCTTTGTATAGTTTTCGCACTGGCTCCGCAACTGGACTGGGGTTGTCTTACTTATTTTTCTCGACTTTCTCACTCTTGGCGAAAAGGAGCATTTTCTCTGTCCACCACCTCACCCCCGCCCCTGCGCTGTCAGTATGCAACTTTGTAGTTCGTTGAGATGTGCATGGTATTTGGCAATGGGAGTGTCGTGTAACGATGGAAATTTGTAGATGAATTTGTTCTATTTGTAAACTGCGCGGGTCCAGGATCTGAAATGTTTGGTTAAAAACAAACACAATAAAGATAAAAATACATATTTGCGGATAGTTTGTAATTTTGGAAAGGCGGATGGCAGATTAATTTATTGAAGGCATTCTTTGTGAATAAGTAAGCAATTAAAGTTACATGTGCTCCAATAACGTTCATATTTTATTGATGCATTTCATTCACGGCTAATATCTGTGTCTTTCTTTCCAGCATCTCGAGGTCTGGGCCTCCCAGCACCGGTTGCCCCTCGTGCTCTCTGGTGCGGGAACGTTGGGGTACGGCAGCTGCCGCACCCTGCTTATGAAACCATTGTTGCTGCTGTCAGACGAAGCTGGCATGATGATGAATGACATTCGGTGTCCCACGCCAAAATGGTTCCAGTACCCACCCCGCAGAAGTGAAATGTCTCTTTCAAGGTCAAACATTAAATACTCTGCGTGGGTGACGTTGTAAACTAGGCTTCCTCATTCTGCATAGCTGTCTGCGCCCTTTGTTATTTTCCATCAAACCTTCGCTCCCTAATATCTCGTCGCTTGTCCAGTTGGGAATCCCATGTCTCGTCCCTAACTAGAAATTTGAACAATTGGCACCAGGTTTTTTCATGCGCTAACTTGCACATACAATTAACTTAACCCGGTTTAGATCACGTTTGTGATTATTTCCGGGTGAAATCCTGTCCGTTTGGAAATTCGGAATAAAAGCAAAATACTGGAAGTAGTTAGCAGGCCAGGCTGCAATGGCAAAAAGAGGAATAGTTTAACGTTTCTGGTCGAAGACCTTCTGTCAAAGCTGGGAAAGAGAGAAGCGGGTCAGTTCTTCGTTGAAGAGATTGCAGGGAAAGGATGGAAAGGATTCCAGCGGCAGAGTGGAGCCGCGGTTGCTGTGGCGATAAATTTGATGAAACCATTTGGTAGATAGATTAATGCGCATATCTTACAGGGAACGCGCGCGCGCCCACGCCCGCACACGCACACGCACATGCACACACACACACACACACAAACAAACAAAAGAATGTATAAACACCACGCAAGACGGAGCAGTAGAAGATTTACTTGGGTATTTCTGTGTGCAAGTCATCCTGATGTGCCAAATGTTTTCCTTTTTGCCGTCAGTTGTGCAGCCAATGACACCCCAAGACACGCACGGCACATTTGTTCCCTTACCAACATGAACTGAAGCTTTTGACTGCAATCTATGATGTTCCTAGACCACTAAGCAAGTTGTACTCGTTTGGCGCTCCTGAAAGGGTGGTATCGGCAGAAACCCTCATTTAAACAGTACTTGACAAGTCTTGTTCTGCAATGCAATGAATCTGGTTCTGGACGGCAGGATCAGACTGAGTAGCTCATTTTCGATCAGCATCTGCGCACTAAATTGCTTGTGTGTATATTTTATTTTTTTTTCTCTATTTAATTTCTATACACACCAGAGCCACACGCCACGACCCCTGCGTCGCTATTCATTCCACAATGAGGGACACTTTTAGCACAGGACTCCGTTAGGGCAGACGGTTGCACGGGGGGCGGCCACACCAGCCGAGATGAGACCCTTCCCCCATTTTTGCCTTTGTGGCTGCCATGGGGAGTATTTCTTTAAATCCTGGCGCTCTCCAAAGTGACCAGCTTGGCAAAAATGTGTCTGTCTTAGCTCTGAAGGAAGCGCCCGTCAGGAACTGCCCAAGTCCTGTTTTGGTGCATAATTCAAGGTGCTGTTTATGTTTTTGACTAATCTCATGATGTGTGTGATGTTATTACTATTTGCCCAAATGGTATCGGGGTTCAAGTTACTATAATCCATCCTCACGCTGTATGACACTTTTACAATCTCGCTTTCATTTTGACATATCTGTTATTGGCTGCGATTTCTTGCTTAAAGTTTTATTTGCATAAATCTGTTCACGGATTGTCCTGAGAACCGATGACCCTTAGACCCTGAATTCCCAGACAGGGGTCAAGTGGGAGGTCCCCAACCCATTTTAAGCTTGAAAAACGAATCACGCAGAGCTTGTCCGGAGACTCGTATCGTCTTACGTTTTAAATCGAGAAGATTCTGAGAAGGACAAAACGCTTTTTTTTTCATGTCTTTGAATGATTTTCAAACGACAACCATATTGTAGCAAAGGCACAGCCACGGAGTCTGCGTTATTATTCAAAAACAGTTGGCACGAAGCTGCTGAAATCGCACTTTCAACTCTATTACATGGCATAGTGACTCGGGTGTGGACGTTCTCTCAAAGGGAACTAGGAGCGATCTGGTTAGATTCAGCAGAACCGCAGCTGTGTGCTGAATTAAACCACTCGAGGACTGTGTCGCCGCCAAGTAGCTCGTTAAAAGTATTATTGTGCGTGTCTGTGGAACGCCCATTCAATAAACGGAATAAACCTCCTTTATTTAAAAGGCCAGTTATTGGGCTTAAGATAAAGCTCTTCCCCACAGACTTGGCACGAGATGAACATGCCAAATATATACTTGATCCAGAGTGAGTGAGTGAGTGAGTGAGTGTGTGTGTGTGTGAGAGAGAGAGAGTTTGTAACAGAAGGATATAAGGAGTATGGAGGAATGTGTAGGTAGGAAGGATTACTGTTTGGGTGGTTTTGATTTGCCTTTCGGCACAACATTGGCCTGTTCCTGTGGTGTACTGTTCTATGTTCTATCCCTCTAAGTCCCTCCCCCCCACCCCAACACACACACACACACACACACACACACACACATCTACCCAAGTGCTTCTTAAATGATACATTGTATTCATCTCAACCATTTCTACCGGCTGCTTCTTCTGTATACTCACAAAAAAGTGGTGGACTCGGCCCTGTCCGTTACAGGCAAAGCCCTGCTCACATTGAGCACATCGGCCATGAGCGCTAACTCAAGAATCCATCGTCAAGGACTCCCACCATTCAAGCCATGCTCTCTTCTCGCGGCTGCCATCAGGAAGAAAGTATAGAAGCCCCACACCACCAGGTTCAGTAACCATTACTACCCTCCAATCATCAAGCTTCTGAACCACCGTGGATAACTTCACTCTCAACTTTGAACCGATTCCACAATCTATGGACTCACTTTCAATGCCTCTATAACACATCCTCAGTTTGTTTCTTTATCTATCTATCTATTATTTACACAGTATATCTCCTTTTTGTACATTGGGTGTTTGTTAGTCTTTGTGTGTCGTTGTGAATTCATTCTATTGTACTTCTCAGTTCTGCTGTAAATGCCTGCAAGAAAATTAATCTCAGGGTGACATATACCTACTTTGATACTACTTTGACTTTAACTCGGCGTGAAAAAGTTGGCCCTCAAATCCCCTTTAAGTCTTTACACACTTAGCCTAAATCTACTCACCACCCCCCTTGTTTTCCTAGGTCCTTCAGTTCCATTGCACTCTCCTGTGTCTTACCATTCATAGCTAAAGCCCCGCGCTGGTTTGACCTTCCAGAATGCACCATCTCACACTAGTCTGCACTGATATCCATTTGCCACTCCTTGATCATAATCTTCTCCACTATCAACACCTCCCAATTTCATATCATCCGCAAACCTACTAATCAAGCCTTATACATTTGCACTCAAAATCATTTCTATAAATAACAAAGATCCCAACACCGAACTCTACAGCACACCACTAGTCACCTGCCTCCATTCCAAAAAAAACCTCTAACCACCATGCTGTTTTCTACCTCCGATCCAACTTTGAATCCACCTCACCAGCTCTCCCTGGATTCGATGGGACCTAACCTTTCAGACGGGCCTACCATGCAGGACCTAATCTACTAACAAAAGGGGTAAAATGTCTGGGAGCTTTCCAAAAAATGCTATATAAAAGAGGATTTGTTCCGCTGTCTGCTTCACGCTTCTTCAATAGCAGTGAAATCCGAATAGGGCAGATTATATGGGCAAGGCCATGTGTGTACGAAGCACGAAATTATAATTAACCTTAGTGCCTGTGTGATAAAATATCTGCGTGGCAATTGTTTAACCCCCAGGAAAGGCACGGACCCAGGTCAAGTATGTTTGTCTTCCGCTACTGCGCAAGATAAGGGTTTCATGCCTATTGAATGTTATCGCATTCAGTTTCAAACCATCGGTCCAGTTACCGGTGAAAGTCCGCTAGAGGATTTGGAATAAAAGCAGCTGGAAACTGAAGAACGTAAAGTCCGTCTTGATGCCGAAATCTAGCGCGTTTCATCACGATAATACTAACCCCAGGTGCACATCAGGCCCGTCTTTAAAATGAGTAAAACCCCGATATTAACTCGCTTAGCCTCGTCCCCACACGTGGTGACGCTACCGTGTTGCCACGTTTACCTCTGCCTCGCTCGCTCTAACATTCAACTAACTAGCTTCGGCTTTAATTCCCAGTTAAAGCAGGAGCAACTCCCACGACAAGTTGGCTGGGTGGCGGGAATTAAAGGTAGATCAAAGAAGTTCTGATGCCTCCATGAGCACGCTGCCTACATTTGTTATGTGATGTCTCTCCTCCCACAATATTTTTTTGTTGGAATAGTTGAAATTAAGGACAGTGTTTGTTTTTTTTGGGGGGAGGAGGTGGTAGGGTGCGGGGAAAGGATCTGTGCGACTAGTTCGCGCCATGGCATGGACACATTTACTCAGTTTGTGAAAATTTCGTGGGAGCACAGTGACCAAATGGTGGAAAAATATAGTTATTCACGGTGCTTTCGCTCATATTTACGGAAGTCTTTATGCCGCCATAGTGCGTGGAGAACAGTTTTTTCCTAAGAATGGATGGAACTAAGGGAGGATGTGGAAGCCATAGAAAGTGTGCAGAGGAGATTTACAAGGATGTTCCCTGGATTGGGGAGCATGCCTTATGAGAATAGGTTGAGTGAACTCGGCCTTTTCTCCTTGGAGGGACGGAGGTTGAGAGGTGACCTGATAGAGGTGTATAAGATGATGAGAGGCATTGATCGTGTGGATAGTCAAAGGCTTTTTCCCAGGGCTGAAATGGTTACCACAAGAGGGCACAGGTTTAAGGTGCTGGGGAGTATGTACAGAGGAGATGTCAGGGGTAAGTTTTTTACTCAGAGAGTGGTGAGTGCGTGGAATGGGCTGCCGGCAACGGTGGTGGAGGCGGATACGATAAGGTCTTTTAAGAGACTTTTAGATAGGTACATGGAGCTTAGTAAAATAGAGGGCTGTAGGTAAGCCTATTAATTTCTAAGTTAGGGTCATGTTCGGCGCAACTTTGTGGGCCGAAGGGCCTGTATTGTGCTGTAGATTTTCTATACGCTTGTGAGCGGTGAAGATGCAAACATGAGAATCTATGCGGATCGCTCTCTAATCATTGCAATCAGGGTGCAAACCACGCCAGTGATTTCCCCAGTTTTACGACTTTTTGGAAGACATCGAGTGGGCGTGCTGTTTGTGAGATTCTTTTAGAGGGCAACATTGAACTCCGTGTTCTATGGCTCCCCCCGGATATACAGTATGCTTCAAGGTGAAATCTTTGCAGAGCAATGAAGATAAATGCAGAGTGAGACTAATGGGGTCATTCGATTTGAACAGTTGACACGACGCGCCAAGTCTGCACGTGAAATTTTGTGAATCTGAGGGGAGAATTAAAGTGTTAGGTAGGACACACACTTAACAAAAAAAAAATGACTACCGATCACAGACTGAGATGAAGTACAAAAGAGCAGGCTAATTATATACTTCGGTACGGCGAGGAGAAATGCTCAGATGTTCCGGATTATTATTTTAATAAAGAAATACGATAATTAAAATGAAATAATAAATCTATTGTCGACTACAGTAGTCACCAAAAGTTAACACATGGTAGTGCAATCGTGCAAAATGCGAATGTGTAATCGAATGTCCATAAACACATCAAGATAATTGGAGTGCAGATGTCTTTCTGCTGACTCTGGCCCGTATTTTCAGCGGGACCATTCCGTCGGCATCTTCACAAGGTACTGTCTAATCGCAATCACGTTTTCGCCTGCTGATGAGTTCTCACAGCGGGGTATAAGGAATATCCGATGGAGGCATGGCCGTAAAACATCAAAAATCGGACATTTAGTTTTGAATTTGACGCAACGCATTTTCCAACTGAAGAAACGCTATATAAAGTAAATGAATCGATTATGATAAGTGTATCGTGTTTATTCCGTTCTATTTATGGTCTCCCCTCCTACTGGAAATTTGCCGTATTTACATATCAACATACATTTCTGTAAATGTACCTTGTTGTTTGGAAACGGCCATCTTAAGGAGCTTCTCCGTGTGGCGAGGGAAGGTGCATAGGCTGCTATTTGATGAGAGGAGCTTTATTGCATCCATTGTCGCTGTTTTGACTAAATTACCCCGAACTGGAGATGGATGTGCAATCACTCGGATTAAACGGACTGTTAAACTCAATTGGCCAACAACAAACCATCGCCAAATTCCCCTCTTCCCCACCCTGCGATCAGTTGAGATGAGAATTGATTCAAGCCTATAGCTCTGACATGATTGAAGATTTGTGAAAAAAAGGTAGGCAAAGGATTTAAAGATTGCACGCTTGAGTAATCCACGCTGAGCTAGTCAATTTATCAACGTTGCCTCCACTTCCACCTTGTCTTCAAATTTATTTGGTAATGACTCCTCTCCCCACTTTCTCAATCTCTTTGTCTCCATCTCTGGAGACAAACTATCTACTGATATAACACCATACAATAGGAGCAGAATTAGAATATTCGGCCCATTTTGACTGATTTATTATCCCTCTCAACCCCATTCTCCTGTCTTCTTCTCGTATCCTTTGATACAATTACTAATGAAGAACTTTTTAAACTCCGCTTTATATACACCCAATGATGTGGCGTCCACAAATTACTGTGGCGATGATTTCTACAGGTTCTCCAGCCTCTGGCTAAATAAATCCTTCCTTACCTCTCTTCTAAACTGACGTCCCTCTGTTCTTTTACACTTTATAACCCTACTGGCTCTCATATCTATCTTGACTATACCTCTTTCCACCCTGTTACTTGTTAAATAATAAATTCCTTTTCCCAGTTCCGCCATCTCTGGCGCCCCTGTTCTCAGAATGAGGCTTTCCTTTCTATAACATCTGAGATGTCTTCCTTCCTCCAAGAACGAGATTTTCCGTCCTTCACCATTGATGCAGCCCTCGGCCGCATCTCACTATTTCCCAGACATCCGCCTTCACCCCATCTTCCCGCCACCTCTACTGAGACAGGGTTCCCCTTGTCCTTACTTAACCTCTCCAGCACACCATTCTCAATAACCTTTACCATCCAGAATGCGACCCTACTACTAAGCACATCTTTCTCTCTGTTCGCCCCCCCCCACCCCCTACTTTCCGCAGAGATCGCTCTGGAGGCGAATCTCTTGTCCACTCATTCCTCCCCACTGATCTCCCTTTTGGCAGTTATCCCGGAAAGCGAGACATGCTACACCTGCCCCTATACCTCCTCGCTCACTACCATTCAGGGTCGGAAACAGTCCTTCCAGGTGAGGCGACACTTCACCTGCGAGTCTGTCCGAGTCATCTATTTTATCCGGCGCTGCCCTTGTGGTTTTCTCTGCGTCGGTGGGAGCCAACGCAGAGTTTCGCCGAGCGTCTTTGCTCCGACCTCCACAAAGAGCAGGATTTTCCAGTGTGGGTATTCCTGTCAATTCGACTTCCCATTTACTTCCGACGTGTCGTTCCATGGCCTCCTCAATGAGGCCACATTTAGGCTGGAGGAACAACACCTCATATTCCGTCTGGGTAGCCTCCAGCCCGATGACATGCGCATCGACTTCTCTATCTTCCGGTAAGTTCCCCCCTCCTTTCTCTTTTTTCCCATTCCTCTCCATTGGCTCGACTCATACCCCTCCCCTTCTCCTCACCTGCCCATCCTGTTCCCTCCGGTGCTCGTCTTCCTTCCCCTTCTCCCATAGTCCGCTCTCCTCTCCTAGCAGATTCCTTCTTCCTCAGCCCATCATCTTCTAGCTTTTAACCGCAAGCCATCTCCCCCTCACCAAGCTCCACCTATTGCCGGCCAGCTTGTACTCCTTCTCTCCCCAACTTCTTAACTTGACTTCTTCCCCCTTCTTTCCCAGTCCTGATACAGGGTCACGTCCGGAAAAGTCGTATTTATCTCCTCAGATATTGCCTGACATCTTTGGCTACAAGTCCACCAGGCAGTGGTCAGCACGGAACATCCCCCAGGTACCTGCAAAAGAAGTTCTCGATGTTGGATCGAGTCTAAAGAAGTGAGTTGGTTCTCTGAGCAGACTATACAGACCATCTGGCAGTATGCTTCACCGCCAGATCTCAGCAACAGGCACCAGCGCCTTGCGTGGCCATCCCAGCGTGCCCAAAAATCACTCACATTGCGCGCTGCCCTCCAGGGGACTGTAGGTCGAGTGCGTGGAGTCATGCGTGACAGAGGACTCTTGGATCTATGGTCTGTTCCCAGAGACACACACTGAGATGGACATCATCTGCTGCTGGAAGATCATCTACTCGGCGAAAAATGCCCTTTGGTCTGTCCGAAAGTTGGCTGGTCTGTCAGTATATCGAGATTCCGTAGACGGACTGCTGTTGACTGGTATATTCCAGGTTACAGTAGTACGTGCTGGGAGACGCACTGTAGCTTGGTGCAGCCATCGCAAAGGCTGGGTGAGAGAGGACTACAGTCTGTTACTGAACAGGGAGGAGCCGGGTTGGATGAGGAAGCCCTTCGATTATCATAAAAGTCACACGAGGGGCAACGGTGCGACTGGTTATAAACAAAGTAACTTAATACTAAATACATGTTTACGAATAAAATAATGAAAACAGCGTTGCACGGTTTATTCTAGTTTTTTTATTAATTAAGTTAATTTTGTTTAAGAAAATATGCATGTGGTGCAAATTATCGCTCCAGCAAAGTAAAAATATTTGGTTCCTAACTCCAGGTATCAGTTCGAAAAGGCTGGGGTTTCATTTCGGGTACTGATTACACACGACTAACTCGCAGCAGGTGGGGAGATGTGGACAGCTTATAATGAATTAGTCTGCCGTGAAAGAGGCGGGAATCGAGCCTGTAAGAGGGAGGAACAACATCGAGAATAACCCCGAATAAAGAAATTTTATTAGTTTAACAATGCAAATACATATAAGAAGCTAGACAGATACGCGTGGGAGGACCGGAATTCCGATTAATAGCGTTGGATATGGGGCGTGTGGAGGAAGAGCATGAGAAATACCCTTTGGTTGGAATGCTTCATTCCTGTTCGGTAAATTCAACGCAAAATGTATTCATTGATAGTCGACTTTTAATATCGCTTAACCATCATCATCGCAATGATGATCAAAGAAACTGAACGATTATCGAATTCGTCCCTAAGACCATAAGAAATAAGAGCCGAATTCGGTCTGCTCCGAAATGCACCGTTACCTTGCTAAGCAAAGCGTTTTCGTTTCGGCAAGAATAGGATTTCAGGACATTCGTCGGGTTTAGAGGAAATTAATCGATATTGGGGGACTGCATACTGTGGATCCGGAATCGAGTTATGAAAACGTGACTTGTATGAACTTAGATTCTCATCCATGTCGAACCACTTGCAGAAAACAGCCTTAACTGTTGACAAGTTTAAGATTGGATATCCATCACTTTACGATTTTGCATTTCACGAGGTGCCTTTATTTTTAGAATGGTTCATAAGAAATTGATTTGCACACTCCGTGTAATGGCGTGTGCAATTAAGTACAACAATGCAGGAGATACAGTCTTTTTTGAAATCTGTGGCGGATCTAAAAATAATTAATTTCGCTGTCCAACATTGACACCAAAAATATAAAGACAAATATTATTTTACGTGATGGGACAAAATCTGCCAATTTACAGTATATATTTTTGCATCTTCTTTGCATTCTTCAAATCCGACTACTGATAAGGTGTTTGGTCACCAATCCAGCCTCCGCAACAGGTTCGTGTATAGAAAGAAAATAAATCCGAAACGCATCAATATGTATTCAGCTGACTTTTTAACGCATGGAGTTAAGAATACAACTGAGATTATTTGAACCGCTGGGCACTACTCAACGTTAACTCAATGTCAGCCAATGCGTTGGAATTAGTGTGTAGTGTACACCACAGCAATGAAGATGCGTTGACCTATGGCCTCCCCTTGTGCTAAGATTAGGCCACCCTCAGGGTGGTGGACCTTACGTTCCGTCTGGGTACCCTCCAACCTGATGGTATGAATATCGATTTCTCCGTCCAGTGAACAAATTCCTCCGTTCCTCACTTTGACCTTTCATTTCTTATCTGCCTATTCCTTCTCCCAGGGTCCCCTCCTCGTCCTCTTTCTCCTGTATCCATGCTGCTCTCCCATCAGATTCTTTCTTCTCCAGCCCTTGACCTTTCCCACCTACCTGGCTTCACCTGTTTCCTTCTAGCTAGCCCCTTTCCCCTCCTCCCACCTTTTTATTCTGCCCTCTTCCCCCTTGTTTTTCGGTCCTGAAGAAGGGTCTCATCTCGAAAGGTTGACTGTTGACTCTTTTCCATAGATGCTGCCTGACCTGCTGAGTTCCTCCAGCATTCTGTGAGGGTTGCACAGAAGATCTGTTTACTCAGAAAACAGAAGCCATTTACGAAGTGTAGGAAATAGAAGTTACACCAACTTCCCCCAAAAACAAAATGCAAGCTAAGTACTCAGTTTAAAAAAAAATGCCTTGAAAGAGTAACACACATAAAAGTTGCTGGTGAATGCAGCAGACCAGGCAGCATCTCTAGGAAGAGGTACAGTCGACATTTTGGGCCGAGACCCTTCATCAGGACTAACTGAAGGAAAAGCTAGTAAGAGATTTGAAAATGGGGGGGGAGGGGGAGATCCAAAATGATAGGAGAAGACAGGAGGGTGTCACAATGGGGTGCTAGGAATGGACCCAAATGTGAGACACAGACACTGAAGTACAAGGAACAGGACTTGGCTAGAGTAGGGACATGACAGGATTCAGACCAGGAGCAGGGACAAGAACACAGACTTGGGCTAGGGAATGCGGGACCAGGACTAGGAACCATGGACTAGGAGACAAGGCTTGGACTCCAAGCCCAAGACTGGACAAGGACCCAGAACCTGAGTCTTGCCTTGGGCTCAGACCCCAGAACCAGGCAAGGACATGACATGGCTTCAGGACAGGATGTGGCTGGGGTCTAGAGGCCTGAGCTTGTAGACAGGCTGGGGTCTTTGCTCTTGAGGCTTGCAGCTGGGATCTTGGGTTGGGTCTGGAGCTTGGAGGCTGGCTGGGGTCTTGGGTCTTGACTGCGAGACCTTCGAGGCTTGGGTTCTTGGAGCTTGGCTGCGGGATCCTCGAGGCTTGGGTTCTTGGAGCTTGGCTGCGGGATCCTCGAGGCTTGGGTTCTTGGAGCTTGGCTGCGGGATCCTCGAGGCTTGGGTTCTTGGAGCTTGGCTGCTGGATCCTCGAGGCTTGGGTTCTTGGAGCTTGGCTGCGGGATCCTCGAGGCTTGGGTTCTTGGAGCTTGGCTGCGGGATCCTCGAGGCTTGGGTTCTTGGAGCTTGGCTGCGGGATCCTCGAGGCTTGGGTTCTTGGAGCTTGGCTGCGGGATCCTCGAGGCTTGGGTTCTTGGAGCTTGGCTGCGGGATCCTCGAGGCTTGGGTTCTTGGAGCTTGGCTGCGGGATCCTCGAGGCTTGGGTTCTTGGAGCTTGGCTGCGGGATCCTCGAGGCTTGGGTTCTTGGAGCTTGGCTGCGGGATCCTCGAGGCTTGGGTTCTTGGAGCTTGGCTGCGGGATCCTCGAGGCTTGGGTTCTTGGAGCTTGGCTGCGGGATCCTCGAGGCTTGGGTTCTTGGAGCTTGGCTGCGGGATCCTCGAGGCTTGGGTTCTTGGAGCTTGGCTGCGGGATCTTCATCTTGAAATGCAGAGGCTGATAACTCGGAGGGTGAAGCTAAGACACCGACTGGGAACTGAACATCAACATAGAGCCAGGACATATCCTTCGACAAGCCAGGACTCATCTTTAACACAACACTAACATGAGACAGGACAGAACATAGACATAGAGCCAGGACTTATCCTAAGACAAGCTGGGACTCAATTTCATCTCCACACCTAGGTGGGACAGGTCCCTCCATCAGGTAACAGCAGAACAGCCAGACTTACACAACAGAGGCAAGGACAAGACAAGACAGATCCCCCTGCAGGGTAACAGCAAAACAGCCTGACTTACCCCAGAGGCAAGGACAAGACAAGACCAGACAGGACCCACTGCAGGGCAATGGCTGAATGGCCTGACTTACCCCACAGAGGTGAGGATAAGAAGAGACAAACACCAAAGAATGACAGACAGTTCCAATTCTGCTCCGGGGTAGCTACAAGTCTCAGTTCCACCAGCAACCTCAGCTGACTATGGAAACAGCCGGATCCCTACCTAGCTCAGAGTGGCTGGCAGCTACTCAGCTGGCCCAGGAAACAGCCACTCTGATGAGTGGCAACAAGGCTTCATGAAGCAGTGGTCCTCCAACCAGGCCTTGAGATCACAAATGGTTTCACTAGCCTTCCATCAGCAGGTTGCTCCAAGGGGGACTAACGAGACAAACCAACCCCCCACACTCACCACCAAGGCCACTTATATCCCAAGCCCCAAGATGGGAATCAGGTGCCTATGATTAACTCAAACAAACGAGGGACAGCTGGAAGACACGGAGGCCTGAGTCCACGGACTGGACCGTGAACCGGAATGAGGACTTCACGGACTGGACCATGACAGAGGGGGAGGAATGGAGCCAAGAACTGGACAGTTGATTGGCAAAAGGGATATGAGAGGACCATGGGACAGGAGGCCTAGGGAGAAAGAAAGGGGGATGGGGGAAACCCAGAGGATGGGCAAGGGGTATAGTGAGAGGGACATAGGGAGAAAAAGGAGAGAGAGAGAAAAAGAATGCGTGTATATAAATAAATAAAGAAAGAAAAGATGGGGTACAAGGGGAAGGTGGGGCATTAGCGGAAGTTTGAGAAGTCAATGTTCATGCCATCAGGTTGGAGGTTACCCAGACGGAATATAAGGTGTTGTTCCTCCAACCTGAGTGTGGCTTCATCTTTACAGTAGAGGAGGCCGTGGATAGACATATCAGAATGAGAATGGGACGTGGAATTAAAATGTGTGGCCACTGGGAGATCCTGCTTTCTCCAGCAGACAGAGTGTAGGTGTTCAGCGAAACAATCTCCCAGTCTGCATTGGATCTTGCCAATATATAGAAGGCCACATCAGGAGCACCAGACGCAGTATATCACCCCAGCCGACTCACAGGTGAAGTGTCGCCTCACCTGGAAGGACTGTCTGGGGCCCTGAATGGTGGTAAGGGAGGAAGTGTAAGGGCAGGTGTAGCACTTGTTCTGCTTACAAGGATAAGTGCCAGGAGGGAGATTGGTGGGGAGGGATGGGGGAGTCGAATGGACAAGGGAGTCGCTTAGGGAGCGATACCTGCGGAAAGCAGGGGGAGGTGGAGGGAAAGATGTGCTTAGTGGTGGGATCCCATTGAAGGTGGCGGAAGTTACGGAGAATTATATGTTGGACCCGGAGACTGGTGGGGTGGTAGGTGAGGACGAGGGGAACCCTATTCCTAGTGGGGTGGCGGGAGGATGGAGTGAGATGTGCGAGAAATGGGGGAGATGCGTTTAAGAGCAGAGTTGATGGTGGAGGAAGGGAAGCCCCTTTCTTTTAAAAAGGAGGACATCTCCCTTGTCCTGGAATGAAAAGCCTCATCCTGAGAGCAGATGCAGCGGAGACGGAGGAATTGCGAGAAGGGGATAGCATTTTTGCAAGAGACAGGATGAGAAGAGGAATAGTCCAGATAGCTGTGAGAGTCAGTCGGCTTATAGTAGACATCCACTAGTAGATATATCTACTATACGTTCACCAACAACTTTTATGTGTGTTGCTTGAAATTCCAGCATCTGCAGATTTCCTCATGTTTGCACTTTGAAAGAGTAGATGCATTTAATTAGTCTTAGTCACTTAGAGCTCCAAGCTTAAATTGGCAGGATGAAACCACATGTAACATCTCTAATTGTATTTTTATCTCTCTGTGTCTCTCTGCTCAGTAACTCAACTGGAAGTTTGCAACAATTTTGATTTATACACATTTAAGTATTGTAAAGCATCCTGTTGCTCACACTATGTGGTATCAAAATTAATGAGCTAAAACTGGACAGAAAAAAATTGTTGGGGAAACACTTGGAAGGGAAAGGCAAAAGTAATATGGAATAACATATTTGCAGTTTATGGGCTGTGAAACACCGGTCGTTTGAACAATACACTGGAAGTTCACAAAATGTCAGAGTTGTAAGAGTGCAGCTGGGTAAAAAGAAAACATGATGAAAGTTCAAACTGGGAATGGACAACAGAAATATGATTAGGAAAGGCCAGAGGAAGAGAGGCTGATTGCATAGGACATAGAATATAGAACAGCACACCACAGGAACATGTACTTCAGCCCAAAATATTGTGCTGAACTAATTAAATTAGTAATCAAATGTCCAGCTAAACTAATCCCTTCAGCCTACACAATGCCAATGTCCTTTCATTTTCTGCACATTCACGTGCCTATGTAAGAATCTATTGAATGCTTCTGTTGATAGCAAATGACCAGAGAGGAGATGGAAGTAGGCAAAGGCACGATGGTTGAAGAAGTATTATTCAGCTGTGTCTGCTTTGGTCTTTTAAGTCTGGCTCTCTGACAATGCCCAGGTATCCATGTCAGAAGATGATGAGGACGATCATCATCATCATCATCATCAGGTGCCATGCCCAGTTTGAGCTTTGACTGCCATGGCCCACACACTCCTGTTTTGGGTCAAGTGGATCAATTCATTGGTATTCATTTCCAGTTCTCTGGCTGCTGTCTCCATCATCATTTGTCTTTGTCTTCCTCTTGCTTTCTTCCCTTCAATCTTTCCCATAATTACCGTGCATTCTAACTCCTCTTTCCTAATCACATGTCCAATGAAGTTACGTTGCCTTGTTATGATCTCATATATTATTTCTCTTTTTGTGTTTGCTCTGATCATGACATCCTCATTAGATATTTGTTTTGTCCATTATATTCTTTGCATCCTCCTCAAAAACCACATCTCTGCTACTTCAATTTGTTTCCTCGTGTTACTAGATATTGTCCAACATTCTGATCCATATAACATAACTGGATAAACGTAACATTTCAGTACTCTGAGGCAGGTTGCCATGCCTAGTTTAGTATTGGTCAGTATACTCTTCATTCTCGTAAAGGTGTTTAACAGAAGACGAGAACAATACTGTACTACTGGAGTTGAAGGCATATGTTACCCTTCTAAAATATTGTGAAAAATTTAATTTATATATGAAGATCTAGTCTTTCTGTGAATGTAGTGGTGTTAAAAAAGACAAAGCCTCCATTTAAAGATCAGGGAGATATCCTGAAATCCACTTCAACATTCAACATCTACCCTGGACATTTTCTTGTCTCTCCTCTCCCACCTTTCAGATACAGATACCCGAAGGCACGTACCATCAGGCTCAAAAACAGACCTACCCAGCTCTTAGAAGACAATTGAATGGTTCTATAGCACAATAAGATGGATTCTTGACCTCACAATCTACTCCATTTTTGTCTTGCACATTATTGTCTACCTGCATGGCACTTTCCCTGCAGCTGTTACACTTTGGTTTGCATTCAGTAATTGTCTTACCTTGTATTACCTCAATGCACGGTGTAATGAATGTGTATAGTATGCAGGACAAGCTTTCAAGACCATAAGATATAAGAGCAGAATTAGGTCTTTTGGCCCATTGATTCTGCTCCACCATTTCATCATGGCTGATCCAATTTTCCTCTCAGCCTCAATCCACTGCCTTCTCCCCGCATCCCTTCATGTCCTGACCACTCAAGACTCTATCAGCCTCTGTCTTAAATATACATTAAATTTTGGCCTCCATAGCTGCCTGTGGCATAGAATTCCACAGATTCACCATCCTCTGGCTAAAGAAATTCCTCATCATCTCCATTCTAAAGGATGCCCCTCTATTCTGAGGCTGTGGCCACTGGTTTTAGATTCTCGCACCATCGAAAGCATCCTTTCCACATCCACTCTATTAAGGCCTTTCACCATTTGATAGGTTTCAATGAGGTCACCCCTCATTTATCTGAATTCTAGTGAATACAGGTTCAGAGCCATCAGACACTGTACTTTTCCTGTACTTCATTACATATTGCAATAACTTTAAATCTAACCTAAACCTTAACCTTTATTTTAACTTCCGAGTTTATTGTAAAGTTCTAAATTTTCCATAAAGCTATGCTCAGACCTAATTAAGTCTAATCTTAACTTGCATTTCTAATATTTGGAATGAAAACAAGGCTCTCAATAGTGCTAATATATACCATGTTAATTGGAAAGATAAGATGATTATTTTTTGGCTGTCTTTATTTTAAGCAATATCTCTAATCCGGAGTGCACTCAGTGGCACCTTGTCTTCTCATCTGAACACTTTCTCACACTCTAGGTTTGACCTTTCTCAAAATGCTTCTGCCAATCTGCTTGGCCTTAATGTTTCAGAGTTTTTAAGATATTTCACAGAATATATGAATGAGCAGTTTGCTGTTGGTAAATATCAGCTGGTGGTTGGATTTTTTTCTTGGACGATATCGACATTGTCTACCATTTGTGTGGTGCAAATGTTTTTGACCATCCATTACTCTAGACCTACATATTGTCCAAGTGATCCTGCATTTGGGGTGGACTCTTTAGTTATTTGAATTGTGCTGAACAATGTGCATTTATCACCCAGCATCCCTATGTCTGACCTTACCAGTGAAGGAAGATCACTGATGAAGCAGCTGAAGATGGTTTGGACACCGCCCAATAGGGCTCTAGTGGAGATAATTGACATCAAACCACAAATTCAATTAATTATACTAATTCAAAAATAGTGAATTTTTAAAAATGTTAACATTTATTATTGTGAATGCATTTTGCATTTGTGAGATCTTATACTTTAAGCATTGGCTGAAACAGTTTGGTTTAATCTCCAAATCTGTCACTCCTCGATACACAGCTCCTACTGAAAATGTAACCTGTATTGTTCCCTGTTGTACTGTTCACCTGGTGCCATTGTGGAAGGTGCATAATTTTCTTTTCTTTCAAATTTATGATCACTAAACTGCAAAGTGTTGATTCTTATATTTTGAGAAACGTTTTAAGGGCTATTAAATGATTCCGTTTCTGATCAATGGTAACCCCCAGGATATAGTTAGCAGCAGATTCAGTGATGATAATACCATTGAATGCCAGGGGTGACGGTGTGATTTTCTCTTGTGGATATTGTCATTGCCTGGCACTTTTGATACTTACCAGCTATTGTCCAATTAAATGCTGTCTCAGCTGCAAATTCAGCATCTTTTGAAACAATATAACAACAAATCGAAGGCTAGGGGAGAATGTGAAGGAGAGAGAATGAGAAGATGCAAATGGAGGAAACAGTGAAAAGGATTAACTTAATTTCATACCTAATTGCAGCATGTTCCATCTTCAATTGTGAAGCTGTCTCAAAAATACTTCTTCAGCCCTGAAGGAGGGTCTCAGCCCAAAACATCGACTTTTCACTCTTTTCCATGGATGCCTGACCTCCAGCATTTTGTGTGAGCTTTGTAAGTTGCTCTTCTCCATCTTAGCAAACAGTTCAATGTGGACAATTAATGCTGGCTCTGTCAACTATAATTTTGTAAATTATATGAATATTTCTGATTTTTTTGATACAGGAAGACAATTCTGTCCTCTCTATGCCACTCTTTAAGCACTCTCCTCTCTAAAGTCCTCTCTAAGCACTCTCACATCCCATTCTTCTATTTATTCTCCTATGACCTATTTTGTCATATGGGTATCAAATCAGACTGCCCATCTATTGCATGGGCAATTCCCAGCCGATTAACCCACAGTACCTACATGTCTTTAAGATGTGGGAGGAAAGCAGAGAACACGGGGAGAGCTCATGTAGCACAGGGAGAGTGTGCAAGTTCCACACAGCACTACAGGAAAGCAGTATTCACAAATATGCCATTAATTAAACTTTGCTGAATTCATAGAAACACACGTTATAGATGATCCATATTCAAGAACAAGAAAAATTTGTAGATGTTACATTGATTATACAACATGGAATTAGTGCATGAAATGGCACTGAGGTAAAAGATCAGAACATCAAATGGGTGACTTGGACAGTTGACCAATAGATTTTCCCAATGCCAATTGGATCCAAACAGAAAAAAGCAAAATGAAAATTAAAAAGAGTGCAAATGCTGAAAATATGAATGAAAATGTTTTGAAGCACCCTGTAGCATTTAGAAGATTAAAGTACACATGTTAGTGATTTTCTAAGATTTTAAGGGAATTGTTACTGTCAAACCTGCACAGGCAGGTACCTCCCAGTCTCCATCCAGCTAACAAGTGTCACTGGCTACTTGTTTACAACTCATCACCTGCAGCCTATTTAAACCCAGATCGCATCCAAAATCTTTGTTCATCCATTGAACTAGCCAGTCTCAACCAGCTGCTCCTCGCCATCAGTTACCTTGTTCCCTGTTGTGTTTAGTATCTGTTCTCTCTTATGATCTCTCATGGTTTGTTACTTTGCAGTTTATCACTAAAGTTATCATTCTCCACTGCTTTGTGTTTGGGTCAAGCCTCCACTACATTTCCTGATAGGATGGGTGAACCATCGACTGACCTAGCAAAGTCTGCTTGCCCAAAATAAGTTATCTGTTGACATGAGCATATGATTCAGAAGCAGCAGGAAACCACTAACAATCTGCTTGCCACTCTCTTCCAACTCTTCGTCTCTATACAGCAACCCCACGACAGTCAACCTCTTCCCTCTGAGCCCTGCATTCCGGTGCCCAAATGCTTCAATGGAGTCCCAACCTAATGTTGCATCTTTCTGTCCCAGTGTGTCTTACACTTTGAGCTCCTGCCATCTCTGTATTCTACATACTGAGCCTAGATTGCCATTGTCATCTGTCTCTTCACTGGCCAAACTCAGATCTGGGCTACCACTAACTGGGATAATAAAACCATCATTTGTAATAAATAGAGGAATTCATCACTGAGATTCGCTGGGTTTTCAACCATCTGGGAAGTGGAAGGGGGACAGTGGATTGAGCACTTCACCTGTGTTAAGTCTCTTGAATGGTGCTGAGTTGTGTGGCGCGTGGCCAAGTGGTGAGGGTGTTGGACTAGCGATCTGAAGGTTTTGGGTTCGATCCTCGGCCGGGGCAGCATGTACGTTCTTGAGAAAGGCACTTATTCACACAATGCTCCAGTCTACCCAGCTGAGAATGGGTACTGGCAAAAATGCTGGGGGCTAACCTCGCGATAGACTGGTGTACTATCTGGGGGGTGGGTGGATGGAGTCTCGTACTCTCAGTCGCTTCATGCCACGGAAACCGGCATAAGCACCGGCCTGATGGGCCACGAGGCTCGTGACATACTTTAATGGCTGAAATGAAGAAGTGCTGCTGGCCTATTACTGTCAAGGCCTCTTGGAATGCTAGAAAGATGAGCCGTGCACCACCAACTCAAATGCCTCATCACTCTGGCCCGCTGAATTGACGTGTGTCGTATGGAACAACCCTCCAGATTACCAGCCAGACCGCCAGTTCCATTCCCAGAAAAATTTCAGGTCTGAAGGACCCTCAACTTCAACACCTCCGGAACCCAGGCAGCTCCCTTATCTGCCCCCAAGAGCATAAGGGTTGGTGGAGAAACAATTTGTGCGCTTACTGTGGAGCAGGTAATCAAATACTGCATCTGGGAAATGGCACTACCCAGGTAGAGATGAGGGGCCTTCTATCTGGTAAGCTCTCACCAGCCCCTTGTTCCAGCGCCATAGCCTGGTTCACTGTGTCCTCCTCCACACTCCAACGTCTCTATGTGAGGAGGCTGTGGTGGATTCCAATGCAGCAGAGATCTTTTTTCACCAGACTTTGTATGGACAGCTTGGACTGCCTACTGAGCCTACCTCTCAGCCCTTCTGCATCACAGCCAGTGATGGATGTCCATCAGGGTCTGATTTGGTCAGAGCATGACAGCATCAGAGAGCACCGCGATTCCATTCATTTCCTCCTTATTGACTCACTTGACACTCCTCTCATCTTGGGTTACCCCTGGCTCTCCACTCACAACCCTCATTTCACCTGGTCATCTGTTCACTGCTGTGTTGGGGCCTGCGTACGGGACCACCTGCCTGCAACCTCAGTTGACTTCACCCTGTAAGTCTGTGGAGATGGAAGATACCCTCAACTTCACCAAACACACACGGGAAATTCATGCCTTCAGTAAAAGGGAGGCCCGCACCCTGCTGCCCTACAGATCACATAACTGTGCAATCGAGCTCCTCCTGGGCATAACCTTTCCCCTGCTCTCCCTCTCCCCTCCTGAGACCCAAACCATGAATGACTGCATCACCAAAGTGCTACAACATGATTTCCCAGTCCCCAGCAGGAGCATGATTCCTTTTTTGTTAAGAAGAAAAATTGGGTTCACCATCCCTGCTTCGACTACTGTGGACTCAACAAAATCACCATTAAGAACCACTACCCTCTCCCTGTGATGGATAGCACATTTGAAACACTCTGATCTTCACCAGACTGAATCTACGGAGTGTGTACAACCTGATCCACATCTACCAGGTTTTTGAATGGAAGATGGCGTTCATAGTACCACCACCCACCACGGATACTTGCTGATGCCCTTCGGAATCTCTAACAGTCCAGCTGTTTTACAAGCCTTTATTAACAAAGTTCACCAAGACGTGCTGCACAGGTTTGTGTTCATCTACCTTCACAAAATCCTCATCAACACCAAGGAACCCCAAGGCCACATCTGTCACGTACGTTCGGTCCTTCAGCATCTCCTTGAAAATCAATTGTACCGCAAGTTAGAGAAGTGCCAGTTCCACACCCCAGTCCTTTCCTTCCAGGGTTATGTCCTTTCAGGTGAAGAAATAACCATGGACACAGAGAACGTTTGTGTTGTCATTGAATGGCCCCAACCTCGCTCCCTCGAACAGCTACAGTGCTTCTTGGACTTCTCCAACTTCTACTGCTGTTTCATCAGGAACAACAGTCAAATCACTGCTTCTCTCAACTTTCTCACCTCATTACCCAGCTCATGGAAGACCCAGTCAGCTGCAGTGGAACCACACTTTCAATGAGCTTGAGAGGCACTTCACCACAGCTCCCACTCTCCAACATCCAACGCCCTCCGGATCTTCTGTGGTAGAGGTGGACACATCTGATATGGGTGCTTGGGCCATCCTCTCTCACTGAGGACCAGACAGGAAGTCGCACCCTTGTGCCATCTTCTTGTGCAAGTTCAACTCTACAGAGCACCATTATGGGGTAGGAGGTGGGGAGCTACTCACCGTCAAATGGGTCTTGGAGGAATGGAGACTTTGGCTAATGGGAAACTCTGAGCCCTTCCTGATCTGGACTGATCACCAGAACCTCATATCCATTCAACAGATCCACCAACTCAACCCATGTCAGGTTCGCTGGGCCCTCGTCTTCAAGAAATTCAACTTCATCGTCTCCTACCAATTTGGCTCCAAGAACACTTAGGGGGAATGCCCTGTCACCACAGTTTGACCCAGATGACATGGAGATTGTTCCTCAACCCATTATTCCATCATAACCGAAACCCACCCCGGTCGTCTGGGATCTTGAGAACCAGATCCGCCAGGCCCTACAGCTCAAACCTGCTCTGAAGGACACACTTGACAACCACATGTATGTGCTGGCAGTCGTGGGTTCACTCCTCATCCTTCTCCAGCCATCTAGATGGACTCTGGATTTTCTGTGATGCTGGTTCTGGTGGTTCACCATAATTGTAGATGTGCTTCAGTTCTTTGCTGTCTGCCCTCAATGTGCCCATTCCAATTCTTCCAACCAGCAGCCCCCTGGGCTCCTGTGGCCACTACCAGTCTCTCAAACCCCATCGTGCCACATTGTCATGGGTTTCATTATGGACTTGCCACCTTCCAATGCAGCAATGGTGATCATAACAGTAGTGGACTAGTTCTCCATGGTGGCCCATTTCATTGCCCTCCCCAAACCTCTGTCAGCCACTGAGATAGTGGACTTGGTTCTCCAATATGTAGTTCACCTCCACAGTTTCCCTCAGGACATTGTGTCGGACAGGGGCCCAAAATTTGACTCCCACTTTTGGCGAGCCTCCTGCTCCCTCTCCATGCCTTAGTGAGTTTGTCCTCCGACTATCACCCACAGACCAATGGTCAGTTAGAAAGAGCCAATCATCAAGTGGAGAAGTTTCTGCAATGCTTTGCTGCCTCGAGCCCTTCCATCTGGAAGAAATATCTGCTCTGGGCTGAACTGTCCAACAATCTACACACCTCCTCGACCATGGTATGTCACCCTTTAAAGTGCTTCATGCTGGAGGAGCCAATGGCAGAGGTCCCATCCACCAGGGCCCTAGTTTGCCACTGCTGAATTGCCTGGAAGAGGGCATAGAAGGCCATTCTAGCTGCCAACCATGCCTACCTGCCAAGCCAGACTTCAGTACCCAGCCAGACCACTCTGGCCTGGGGACCATGTCTGGCTGTCCACCCGAGATCTGTCCTTGCACATTGATTCCTGCAAGCTCTCACCCATTTCATTGGTCCCTGAAGATCACCCATTGCATCAGTCTGCTCAAATACCAGCTGCCATTATCCTTCAGGATCTCATCTAACTTTTACATGTCCTACTCAACCATGCACATGTTCATGCACCTGTGGTACCTAGGATGGTGGAAGGTGATCGAGTGTACATGATTTGCCATTGATGAGTCCATGTCGTTGTGGCAGGGGTGGTGTGTAGTACCTGGTTGACTGAGATGCAAAGGGCCTGGAGGAGAGGTTTTAGGTGCTGTCTCATTTCATCTTGGATCCTTTGCTTATTGAGGAATTCCACTGGACCCATCCAGATCACCCTGAGCCATTGGGTGCCAGCTGTAAGAAGGGGGTGTCCTGTCAGGCCTGCATAGGTAGGCACTTCCCTGTCTTGACCCAGCTATTAGAAGTCACCTTCCCCTTTTTTCCAACATATCACCTGCAGCTTATTTAAACCCAGCTTGCTCATCCACAGCCCTTGTTCACCCGTTGAACCAACCAGCTTCAACCAATTGCTCCTAGTTTTGTGGCTTGTTATTTCAAAGATTCAAAGTACATTTATTGTCAAAGAATGTATAAGATAGCTAGATGGATACTTTATCGTCCCAAAGGAAATTGCAGTGTTACAGTAAGCATTACAAGTTCACAGATATACAAATATACAAATATTAGAAGAGAAGTAAAAAAGAATAAAAAATAAGTTACCTCAAACAGTCTAACAGGATGGGGTCATCCATTCCCAGGCTGTAGGTTGACTCATTGTAGAGACCAATGGCCAAATGTAAGAATAATCTCATATAGTGCTCTTTGGAACAGCACAGTTCTCATAGTCTATTACTAAAAATACTCTTCTGTTCAGACGAGGTGGCATGCAGTGGGTGAGAAACATTGTCCAGAATTGCTAGGATTTTCTGTAGGGTCCTTTGTTCTACCACAGCCTCCTGTGTGTCCTGTCTTTCTAATCAGTTTATCGAGCCTGTTGGCATCACCCGTGTTGATGCCATTGCCCCAGCACACCACCACATAGAAGATAGTACTGGGACCAACGGACTGGTAGGACATGTGAAGGAGAGGGCTGCATACTCCAAAGTACCTCCGTCTCCTCAGGAAGTAGAGGTGACCCTGGTTCTTCTTGCGCACAGCCTCTGCGTTGGTGCTGCACTCAAGTCTGTCATTCAGGTGCACCCCCAGGTATTTGTAAATTTTACAACCTTGAGATTTGTTTGCTTACAAGTAGTCACAAAGCAAAAAATCCGAAACAACCCAATTACAGTTCATTATTAAAATTATCGTTCACCATTGATCTGTGTTTGGGTCAAGCCTCCTCTGCATTTCCTGACAGTTACAAAGATATTCGTCTTGTTGGTTGGGGAGTCTAGAACTTGAAGCTAAATTTAAGGGTAATAATATGGCCTTTTGTGCTAGGTATTATCACTTTTTCCAACATTTCTTTATTCAAATTTGTATTCCACTGAATTCTTCCATTTGACTTGCTTTTTAAATATTTTCTTGCTGCTGTGCTATTTTATTTCCTCTCCTTCCTCTAGTCATGTTGCTTTTACAGGTAGTCCATTTGGATCAAGGAATATTTGTTTCTGTTTTAGTTTGGTATGTTCTGAGCTGACTGACAAATCAACATGGGACCATAACCCCTTTCGCAGATGTGGCACGAGGTATCTGACTGGACAGGCTAGTGGAGAATGTGAGGTGGTGTGCACCTTCTACTGTATACACAGGATAGTAGATCATGTGTGAGGTGGCTTGCTTCTTCTGCTGTATACATAGGATTTCTGTGTGCCCCCAGTAAACGAACTTGAGGTTTTTAACACTACCTTTCTCTATGTTGATCAGACATGGGTCAAGAATTCCCAGGAGTCAGTGGGCATTGTTTCCTCTGAGAACATTCTTCAGTCTTTTTATCTGTGAACTTGGTAATCTCTTCCCAATGACAGAGCTTGGAGAAAAGTATTTGTCTTGCGTTCATGTTCTAGGCATGCAGGTGATGTGGCCAGCCCATCGGAGCCAGCTGAGTATAATCAGGACCTGAGCTTTAGGGACTTCAGCTGGGACATCATGCCACTTATCCTTCAGTTGAACTTGGGGCATATTTTGGAGAAAATACTTGTGGTGCATTTTCATTGCATTGAGATGCCTCATAGTTGGCCGCCCACAGAAATTCACCTCCATCTTTCATATGCAGTGCAACTAATGAACCTGCACAGAGTCAATATCAGTGAAGACTGGCGTCAAGCAAAGCTCCAACAATGTCCCACCATTTTTCAATTTTTCTTGGTGCAATGCTTTCTTCGCATCCAAATTTCTCGCAGGAGTGGAGCCAATTTTCAGAAGTCATGGAAAAGTTTTCAGTCTTGCCTTGTATAGGAATGCTATGTATTAATTATCCATTACAGACACACTTTTATTAACCATACATTCCTATTTACAATCTATTTTAATCTAAAAATAATTGTAAAAACATGTATGGTTAGCATTGTTTATTAATTTCCATGTACATTTTATCTGTGTCATTCAGTTTATTATTCCCTCAGTCCATTTATTTTCCTCTTGTGTTTTGTATTCATTTTCGTTTAGATTGTTTCTGACCTTTATGGTAACTTTATTATCAGGTTCAACTACTACCACCCCCCTCACAAGCATTCACTTACCCATGTTCCATCATGGTCTGAAAGCTGTACACTTTGAAATAATAAACAGGAATGAAAACTTATAAAGCACATATTACATTTATATAATACATTCATTCCTATTTCCAAAGGTTTGGTAGAACTTTACAGAGAGTACTTTTTAAGTGTAGTCACCAGTGAAACGTAGAGGAACGTGTAGAAGAAACAGTTGCAACTGTGATCTGATGACAATTGGGTAATTTATTTGCAGCTGAAGGATTAATGAAGGATAATTCCACCTGCTCTCTTTCAAAGTAGTTCTCTAGGGTAACTTATGTTCACTTGGAAGAATATATGGTCTCTTGGTTTATTGCAGATGGTAAAGGTGGTATCTTTGACCATACACCATCCCTTCAATAATGAAGTGAAGCACCAACACCATTGTGCCATAATTATGGAATGAGACCCGAACCCAGAAGCTTCTGATTTGGAAGTAACAGTGCTACTTATTATAGCATAATCAAGGCTAAATAATACATTATAAAACGTATGTGTAATATGATGAGATAGTTTTCAGGCTTTTCTCAACCAAGAAGGCAATATTATTATGGTAATAGTATCATGATCACAACGGGCTGGTGGGGCTTGTCAGCCTTGGACAGCAGCCCGCCTCGGAGAATGAAAACCTGATCTTAAACCTCCGCTGCTTTGTGGCCATAGCCACCCATGGGAAAGGCTTCGGGAGTAAACCCCGAGGAAGAAATCCGGGCAGTTTGATGTTGTTTACAACTTCAGTCTGGCAACCTCTGCGATGACACTGGTGCTAAGCTGAATCGGTGCTTGTCCTTCCCTTGGACTACATCAGTGACGTGGAGAGGGGGATCCCACTGTATGGGCAACAGCCGGTTCTTCAAATCTTCCCACCCAGGCTTGCAACCTGGAGAGGACACAGTCCACCAGGGGCGCAATCCCATGAACCCCTGGGATCGGTGGCTGCCTACTACTACTATCATGATCACAACTATCATTTAACAAGGACAAGTTGATGTAAACCACTAATCTTTATGTAAAGAGATAGCATCTTTAACAATGTTTGATTTTGTTATTTTTTAATAATCTGACCAACTTAATTTTAAACTACTGGGAAACTTTGATGCCTGTTTTGATGTTGAAAAACTTTAGTTAGACCATAGGATATAGGAGTAGAATTACGCCATTTGGCCCATTACTAGACCTAGAGAGTTTATCCATACGGGTTTCTTGCTGTTCGGAAAATGGGAGTTCAAATTCTAGAAGATAGACCCACTTGGATCCTGAAGCTTTGGCTGTGTTGTTTATAGAGCACTTTGTTGTTGAAGCAATTTTGAATCAGAACAGTAAGTTTGGAAATATGCACACATATACAAACATAAATATACAAGCTTACTTAGCGGCCACTTTATTAGGTACAGGAGGCACGTAATAAAGTGGTCACTAAGTGTATGTCCATGGTTTTCTGCTGCTGTAGCCCATCCACTTCGAGGTTCGACATGTTGAGCATTCAGAGATGCTGTTCTGTACACCGCTGTTGTAACATGTCATTATTTGAGTTATTGTCTTTTTCCTGTCAGCTTGAACCAATTTGGAAATCTTCCTCTGACCTCTCTCATCAACAAGGCATTTTTGCCCACAGAACTGCCGCTCACTGGAATATTATCTTTTTTGTTGTTTTTTACACCATTCTCTGTAAATTCTAGAAAATGTTGTGCATGAAAATCGCAGGAGATCAGCAGTTTCTGAGATACTCAAACCATCCCTCTGGAACCAATAGTCATTCTACGGTCAGTCAGTTAGATAACATTTCTCCCCCATTCTGGATATTCGGTATGAACAACAACTGAACTCTCCACTATATCTGCATGTTTTTATGCAGTGAGTTGCTGCCACATGATTGGCTGATTGGATATTTGTATTAACAAGCAGTGTACCTAATACAGTGGCCACTGAGTGTTTATAAATTAATGACATACCTTTTCTTGGATCTTATGAAGCATCCTAGCAATCAGTTTACAACCTCCAAAAAGTACGAATGGTTCTGAACTGGAATTTTCTTAATCACATGCTTACAGGATATCCAGTGGCTTAATGGGAAGCCTAATGTCTTATGACTAGTTTATATCCTCAGGTGCCTTCAGAGAACGTATTGCATCAGTCACTTTTCAACTGCACATTGGAATACTACAAACCTGTTTTGTTCTGCTATCGTATAGCAGAATGCACTATTGAACATCTTTCTCGGCTTCAATTGTCTGGCATGGAATCATGACTTCAATTTGATCTCAAGGGAAATTCACCTTCTCCTTTGACCAAGTTCTTTGAAGGGTGAATGTTGGAGCACTGGGCAATCTCCCCAAATGACGGTATTTACCTGCACCTCCAGAGTTATTGATGCTACTTGTGACTGAGTGTAGATTAAATGTTTTTAAAGTAGCATCACTTAGGCACTGCTGAGTATTGGACAATATTGACAGGACTGAAAATCACAACCTTAAAGGCATTTACAGGATATCATCACTGTAGAACATAACGTGTAATCTCCATAGACTTGTTACATTATTCATTGGGTTTTGAGATTAATTATTGGATCTTTACAATGACACTAATTACTTGAAACTAGATTCCTCCAATTAAGCTCAGGGAAATATGAAACTAACATGTTGATTAGGAGCATCAAGTATAATGATAAGCATCTATCCTCAAGCATGGTCCTTTCTAAACTTATTGCACTGTTTTAAAGCAATAGATTGAAGTGATTGTTTATTACTGTGCAAGTTGCATAATCCAATCTGCAGAGTAAATGGGCCAAATCATAACTTTAGCAGCAAGGAATTATTTTTGCTGGTAATAACGTGAATTTCGACATTTGCCAAACAATGGATAAAGCATCTTATCATTGAAAAATGAAAAACATATAGGTGGTCTATATGGTATCCTCTGTGGAATTTAGATTAGCTTACCGGGTAGCTTAGGTACACATGCATATACATACACACCTGTAGCTTCATGTCTTAGCTTAGCCCTTTGGCACTTTGCATAGCACACGTCATCAATCACACATTTAAGCTAATCCTACACAAATCCCAATTTAATAACCCTTCAGATTCCACCATGCATTGGGGGTATCTTACAGTGAACAAATAACTTACCAGTACACATCTCTGGAAGGAAAGAGGAGCACCAGGAGGAAATCCATGCTGTCACAGGGGAATTGCAAACTCCACACAGACAGCACCACAGGTCAGAATTGAACCCTGGCCACTGAAGCTGTGAGACAAACAGCTACACTCACTCTGCTACTCTGCACCCCAGTGCACATTAGTATTTAGAAACGTAGAATCATAGAAAATCTACAGCACAATACAGGCCCTTCAGCCCACAAAGTTGTGCCGAACATGTCCCCACCTTAGAACTACCTAGGCTTTACCCATTGCCCTCTATTTTTCTAAGCTCTATGTAGCCATCTAGGAATGTGTTAAAAGACCCTATCGTTTCCGCCCCCACCACAGTCACTGGCAGCCCATTCCACACACTCACCACTCTCTACATAAAAAACTTACACTGACATCTCCTCTGTACCTACTTCTAAACGCCTTAAAGCTATGCCCTCTCGTGCTAGCCAATTCAGCCCTGGGGAAAAGCCTCTGGCTATCCACATGAACAATGCCTCTCATTATCTTGTAAACCTCTATCAGGTCACTTCTCATCCACTGTCACTCCAAGGAGAAAAGGCCGAGTTCACTCAACCTATTCTCATAAAGCATGCTCCCCAATCGAGGCAACATCCTTGTAAATCTCCTCTGCACCCTTTCTATGGTTTCCATGTCCTTCCTATAGTGAGGCAACCAGCATTGAGCACAGTACTCCAGTTGGGGCTGACCAGGGTCCTATATAGCTGCAACATTACCTCTCGGCTCTTAAACTCAATCTCATGACTGATGAAGGCCAATGCACCATATGCCTTCTTAACCACAGAGTCAACCTGCGTAGCAGCTTTGAGTGTCCTATGGACTCAGACCCCAAGATCCCTCTGATCCTCCACACTGCCAAGAGTCTTACCATTAATACTATATTCTGCCATCATATTTGACCTACCAAAATGAACCACCTCACACTTATCTGGGTTGAACTCCATCTGCCACTTCTCAGCCCAGTTTTGCATCCTATCAATGTCCTGTTGTAACTTTTGACAGCCCTCCACACTATCCACAACACCCCCAACCTTTGTGTCATCAGCAAATTTACTAACCCATCCCTCCACTCCCTCATCCAGGTCATTTATAAAAATCACAAAGAATATGGGTCCCAGAACAGATCCCTGATGCACACCACTGGTCACCGGTTTACTTAATCAAAGCAGGTCTTGTCCATTTGGGTGAGGTTCTGATGGCTTCAAAAGAAAATGGTGCTTGTCACAATCAGAGTATGGTTGGTAAGATGAAGGCCAGTATTTAGGATGGATGGATGGACAGAATTGTGAGGAGATGGACAATCCAGAAGAATGAAAAACTAGGAGAGGTAGGAGCAACATTCATCTATTTGGAGGGTGGATGTAGTTTTGGAATAGGCAACGTATCACACTAGGCATAACCATTAATTATTACTTGCTTACTCTGGGAGTATGAAATACTCTTTACAGATCTTAGATTTGTCTCAAATTGCTCCAAATACATTGAAGCATAACATGTTATTTCACAAACATTGCAGTCATATTATTGACAGTGAGGTCCTAGCAGCATCAAAGAGATAATCTACTAGTTTATTTGGTGTTGGCTGTTTGATAGGACAGGGAGTAAGTCATTCAGCTTTGTTTTGTGTTGCCTTGCTGACATTAATTTCAGATCATCATTTCCTTGTCTTCTTAATTTCCTTTTATCCCAAGGAAAGGAGAAGTGTTGGTGACAAAACTTAAAGGACTCCCCGCTGTTTTTTGAATTGTCCTGAGGATCTCCCATGTAGTAGAGTTTGGATGAAGGGATAACATTAATGTCTAATCAAAGTTTGATATTTCAAACAATATGACAATCATGATGAGACATTTGAATAGAATTTCAGCTCCTTCCAGGAGTCGGAGTGTTCCGAAAAGATTTACTTTTTCTTATTGATTCACTGAACTAATTTCTTCTGCTGTACTGCTTTCAATTTTGGACTGGAATACTTACAAATGGCACTTTATATGCATCCACTAACAAGTGGAGTGATGTCTTACCGAGGCATTAGAAGAAATCAGAATTTAAATATTCACGTGTTGTTATATGGACATCTGGAAAAATATGAACGCGAATTCGACATTAGTTGCTTGCGCTTCAGTGCAATGTCATATTTGGATATTTCAACTGGTATTACATATCATATTTAATCTTATCTCCCTATTTTGTGTTTATATGGTACCATTGCTCCCTACTAATGTACAAGTAATTTGCAGCTGGTTTGTGCCCTTCATACTTCCGTGTAGAGAATTATTTATCCCTCCGTTCACCTGATTTATACCTGTACTCCGGCTATCATTTATGCTTGGTGTTTGGCCCTGTCGGACATTACCAGCGGCATCGGTGATTGATGATTCTGTTTGCTGTGTAGTCATGGTTGCCTGAGGGAATTGCGCCAAGGGTATCATTCTGAGTATAAATGAGAGGGGACGATGGGAGTCTCATGGTCGATTACTTTGGTCAAGAAACCCTTGTCGCCATTAGTAAAGTAATAAAAAAATAAATTAACTTTATCAATCACGGCTCGTGGGCGACATCGGCAGAGCAGTGTAAATAGCTGGTTAGTTATGAATTCTGCTTTATTGATGACAGTTCTTCAGCGCGGTGGTTGACCTTTGGCATTGGTTGTATACAGTGTAATTCCAGTCCACAACCGAACTACTGGATGCCAGCCTCCTAGGACTTCAGCTTAAAGGATCACGAATCTCTGAGATGGGAACCAAAATTATAACGTCAGCAATTTTACATCTGTTGCTAAAGACAAAGAACTTAGTTCAGCATTTGAAGTTATTTGATTAGATCGCCATCCGTTTAATTAGTTTCTTAATGATTTCAATTAAATATTGGGAACGACATAACGCAAATTTCATTCCTTGGCCCTGAACTTCCGTCTCCTCCCTGACTGGAGCCCAGACAATTCCAAACTTGGCATGGGGCGATACAGCGCGGTAACAGTCCAAATGGTCCATGCCGACCAAGGTGCCCAGAAGATAGTTTCCCCTTATCCCTCTAAAGTTTAGAGTCTAAATCATATCTATCCATGCATCCCTGTTCAGCTGTCATTTCAATGTTGTTATTCTACCAGCCTCAATGACTTCTTCTGGCAGTTCGTTCCATATACCCTTCGTCATCTGCGTAAAAACGTTACTCCTTTGGGCCCTCTAGTTTTTGACCCACTTTCTCTTGGAAAATGTCTGTGTGTATTCGAACAACACACACGAAACTCTGGAGGAACTAAGCAGGTCGGGCAGCATCTATTGGGGAAAAAAGGACAGTCGACGTTTCGCGCCGAAACCCTTCGTCAGGAAATCCCTTGCTCGGATTTCCAGCATCTGCAGATTTTCTCTTGTCCGTGTGTATTCACCCTGTCTGTGCCCCTCATGATTTTTATACACATCTGAGGGTTACCCCTCAGTCTCCTACGCTCTAATGAATAAAGTCCTAGCCACCCCAATTCTCCCTGCATCTCGGGTGATCTAGCCCTGCATCTGATCCTTATCTGGCCATTTGAACCCAGGTTCTCTCCATCACTGGGATTTCCTGCCAGCCTCCTCCTTGCCCTTAACTCGTCCTTATTATTCCACTTCTGTGTGCTCAACTGTCCATCCCTTTACCGCTCATTCACTCTAGAGCTCCCGGTTCATGTCCTACCTCACATTGTTCCATTCGCGCCTTGCCTGCGTGCTTGTTAGCCTAAAATTATCTATCAATCCAGCCACAAAAATCCTCACATTTGTTTTAAACCCCTTTCGTGCTGTTACCCAACCCGACTTTCGTTATTCCCGTACTAGCTCCGGTGTCTTCAGCTCCCCTACTCTACTTTCCTCTGTGCACATCTCCACGCTGCGAGTTGGTCTTTCAATCCTACCTTTACATCCCAACTTTTGGTCAAGTGGTCTAATAGCTCCTCACCGGCTCGTCGGCTTGATGATGCCCCCGTGAAACACGGTGGGGCTTTGTTTTTACAACAGGGAGGAAGCTATTTAAATACAAGTTATTACAGTTGTCACTTTTCATTTGATGACACGAAGTTTCCTCCACTATGTGTTACATTCCAATACGTGGGTTGCGGAAGAGTGTCAGCAAGTATTGGATTTGCGGTGTTTCCTCTCCGGAGCACTGGGAAGGAATGAGTGGGGCAGGATCAATCAATCCGAAGCAAACTGTCATTGTTCTTATCTCTTGGTGCAATTACGTTAAACAAAGGCATTACTCGGCATTGTGGCAATCCCTCCAGCCGCTCTCCGAGTTTATTGCTTTCCTGGGGTCTTTGGCCAAATGCTGGATCCTGTAATCCCATGAAAGTCCACAGAGAGATTTCTGTGAATGGTCCAGGCTCTCCTACGTGGTGCAGCAGTTTACATTGGCAATATCTCTCTTGAGAACCCTTGTTTTTAAAGTGGCGGTGCGCGCTGAACGGGAACTCGGGTCGTGTCTTTCTTTTATGAGGTGATGTCGGGATGGCCTCTGTTGTCCCTCGCCACAGTATTGCTTTCGATCGACCTCTATTTCATGCTCCTCAGAAGAGCTGACTGTAATCTTCACGATCATTCCTCCCAGCCTACAGGTTTCTGATCTGAACTTCGCCCCCCTTTGCTGTCTCTACTCCCTCATTCACTCTCCGAGTGATCTCTCAGTGTTCACCCCCTCCCCTTTCCAGGGCGAGGTACAAGTCGTCCAAGAGCCAACAGGGGCGCGGTCATAATTACTTCAGAAACGAGCACAAAGGAAAACTGTTGTCAAGAATTTCAAACTTCGTTTAAAATATGTGAATCCACGACCCACTAAAAATAACACTCAAAGCTAAAAAACCCAACCTACTCCAAAACGATGCGTGTTGTCCTGCTATGTGTGGGAGGGAGGGGTGAGATGGGACCCGATGAGAGTGTTACTGCCATAGGATGGCGAGAAGTTGGGTCGTGAACGGCTGTGAGAGGAGAGAGTGCGTGAGCGCGTCAGCACCAAAGTTAAATACAAAAGCCTTTTACGCAGTGGCGAGAGGAGTTTCCTTTGTTCTAGTCAAAGGCTTGAAAGAGATCGGAGAGAATTAACCCTCAAACACCACTCCCCACATTCCTGAAGGGGTTGCGATCTGGGGTTGCAGGTGATAACCGTTTCTATGCCCCGGGGTAAGTTTCATTTTAAAGACATTTTATTTCTAATGTCTTGACATCTTTTCGGTATAAAATGAAAAATTAAAAAAGAAAAGGCGCTGCAGGGAACGAAAGTTGAAGGAATGGCTCTCTTTCTATTTCCAGGGCGGTGATGTTAAGCGGTCCCTGATAAACTTTTCTTTCTTGATTCGTTTTGATTCTACGCCAGACGTCGCTAAAATAAAGTGGGAATCAGAGACATTTTGTTTTATATTTATACACTGTAGGCGTGCAACAGGTAGGAAGTGAGTGCGAACTGCTGCCTCCTTTGTAGCTGCTGATAATGTACTCGGGAGGCCCGAGAAAGTCTTTGTTCTCTGTCTAGGTTCATCACACTGAAACAAGGTCCTTAATTCTTTTTCTGAAAGAGCCACGGCCTTCAATATCCATTCACCATGTCTGCATCGAACACGGACTGGCATCGAATTGCACTTAAATCAAATTGCAAGGTGATTAACTGCTGATATTTAGGAGGTGATGTTGTGAGACAAAGATGATATCTGCAGAAATCTCAGGTCTGGGTTTTATCGCTGACCTGTATTTGGGATTTTCGGAAGGAGTTCCTGACAGTTTCGCTTCTGTTTCAGATGGGGAATATCGCACAGGCGGATCATTTTAAAACTCGGAAATTTAAAACAAAACTGACTATGAGATCGAACTTGTGAAAACAAGTACTGTATTTGCTCTCGAGCATTTGGGACCTTTACAGTAGCTAGCAGCCGCTGTTTAACAAGGACTGAAAAAAAATCTCATTATCTCGGTCTCCCCACCCTCTCTTCAATTAAACGCTCCGGTTTCTTTTGAGGACAATCCATTTACAATGGTTTGAACAAAAGTTGGGTCGTGTTCCTTCGAGCAATAGTTAATGCTCCAGATTGTCAATACATTCCAGCTTCTAAGTATAGCTTGTCTACTCCAAAAGATTGGGATATAACGGGGTGGTTTAATATCTGGGATGCATCAAATTCGATGTTATTCGTATTAGCGATGAATGCGGAGATAGCAACAGGAGAAACATTTATAGGCATCTCTTTTCCGTGGGGTTTGAGCACTGTGTTGGACAATTTGAGGATAGAATATCGTCCAGGACCAATCCAGGACATCAAAGTTCTTTGTTTGGTGTTGTGGGTCGAATCTTACTACTTTAACTCGTATCACTATCAGCCTTTGTCTAATACTCGCTTCCTCATAGGCTTTGTCCGCCCGTGCGGCTTTTCTTTGAGGACAAAGAGCGACCTAAATAGTTTTGGCACTCGTACTGGAAGAATATTTGGCTTTTCTCTATAGACAACGAACCGTAGTTTGAACTTATCCAAACATATGTCGCATCTTCAACAAGAAGTTTGGAAGCACGTTCCCAGTAATCTTCGTGTAAGAAAATACTTTGTGATGTTATTAAATAGGTGGGATTAGAGTTAATAGTGTGCATAAGTGCAACTTCTAGCAGCCACATTCTCACTCAGTGATGTTTAACCTTCTGGTTTATTATAAAACTCAGCCGGTTATACGAAACTTTGGAAATTTAGCCAAACATGATTGTATGCATTGTCTCAGGCGTGGTTTATAATGCCAGAGTTACACAATAGATTATGGGGTCACTATATTAATTACAGGCTTTAGATTTTATTGTGCGACCGGAGTTACGATACGTCGCATACTTAGCCTGATATTAGTACGAGTTGATGGGACTTGGGGTAAATCCATTACCATGTATTTTCTTGTTGAAATTTGGTCCTTCTTCAGTTTCGCCTTTTTTAAAAAGTAAGTTCAGCCACTCCCTGTTCTTTTGTTACCCAGGGAATCCTCGTGATAACGGACAGTTGTGTGGCACCGTGTCTATTTGATTAATTCTTTAATGTCCCTTTTCTACTTGTTTATTTCTTGTTTTACTCTCTTTCACTTTTTATGCCTCAGAATATTTTAAATCTACCGTTTCAAACTAATCTCGCCACAAAAAAAGTTTTAAACAAAGAAAGTGTTTTTTCCCATTACAATATACCAAATACTGCATACTGTATTTCCGATCTTCTACATACCTGTATGACAGAAAGTTTTGGGTGGGGGACCTGTTTTTTTGGACTATATTTAAAGAAGTTTCAATTGAAGAGGTTTACTTGTAGAATCTATGTAAAACGTTCCAAATAGATATCCATTATGAAATCAAGCTAATAATCAACTGCATTTGCAATATTTCTCTTTAGCATCTGCTAAAGAAAAGATTGACTACAGTATATCCTTGCTGCTGTGCTGTTCATTTTGTTGCCATCGAATTTTAAAGATTTCGTGGTACTTCACTAATATCATAAAACTATCAACCAGAATGGGAAATTCTACCCATTTATACCGGCGCCCAATGAATTTGGTTTGAATTCGCCTTCTACCTGTTGCGTGGAGGTAAATTGTTTGATAACTTTGAAGTAAAGGGTATTCAAGTTACAACAATGTTCTTTGTTTAGGCGTACTTATAGTCACAAAAGCAAAAGTTATATTTATCTTCATCCATTTTGGTACAGTAAAGACAAAACGGAGATTATCCAAGTCTTCTATTCCTCTGGTTTTTTTCCCCTCTTCTCTCTTTGTTCTACAGTGTTCCGATTCTCTTCCTTTCTCACTTTTCTTTGCTTTCAATTGTAATTCAATACAACCGTTTACTCTGCCTAGGGAATCTTAATTTGAAAGGTTAATGAAAATAGTAGAATATTAATGCTCCCAGAGGTTGGGAATGCAAATAATATGAATATCTTGGAGAAGTTAAGGCTACAGGGAATCAGGTCAGGTGGATGTAGGACCTAACCCTTAACAAGCAGAAGGATTCATTTGTTGTTTCATTGGACATTGGGGACTTGGGGGGGAGGGGGGTTTCTTTGCACTTCCGTGTGATGCAGTCAAAATCTAACGCTAATGTTTATGACAGTCTATTTTAAATATGTAAATCATTCACCAACTCTAGTTATATATTACAGAACTGAGAATGATAAGTGTATTTCTGAAGAGGATCATCAGCCTGACTAAGTAAAAGTCATCAGTTAGTTAAAAAATCTGAATAGTTTCTTGCTTAAGAAAACACTTTTGAAAGATTGGATAGCCTTGATAATGGTATCCAAATTTCTTGGAGGAAATGTTACTGCAATGCATTATAACTAGATATCATTCAAGTATTACTTACTGGGCAGTAAATAAATCTGGGATATTGTTCTCCATATTATGTAGGTATGCATGCATATACAATATTCTTTGACCTGCCTTATTTCATCCACTAATCAAAATCAGTCACATCATCTGTTTCTTACCTGCTTCCAAACTTTACCTTGAATTTCTGTAACTAAATGTAGCAAATTCTTTATCCTCTGGAAGTCCTTGTAAAAAATATCCTCACTAAAAGTAATAAATTCTATAGCTTCTAATGCTTGTTTGAGATTTTGCTGCTTCTCCCTGAATGTATTATGTATATTTACAAGTTTTTATAATGCTGGATCAACATATTTAAAAGCATTATTTATTAATCATTTCACAGGATGCTTTGGATCATTGATTTATTGATGTTGTTGAACTTTAGGCCATATACAAGTTAAATAAATACTGGAGATGTTCCAAAATCTGAAATAAAAAGGAAAAGGTTGGAAATCTTCAACAAAACAAGTAGCAGGTTTGGTTAAAGAAACACACACAAAATGCTGGAGGAGCTCAGCAGTGTTTACATTTCAAGTCAATGATCTTTCATTGGAAAGAAAACATTAGTAAAATAAGTTTTACCTTTAGATAACTTAAAATGCATTCAAATTATTTAAGAAGCTAACAAATATTTTTCTTCTGCTAGGGAGATATCATAGGAGGTTTCTTACTCAGTCCCGGAAGATAATTTGGATGAATAGAATGGATCTTTACAAATCCCGAGAGCCTAATGACAAATGGATTTAAATGTTTGCTGTTGTACACTTGGAAGATGGTGGAAGAATTTCCAAAACATATCATTTGGTTTACTTTAGCTTTCAGTATATATATGAAGAACTTTGGACTCAGGATAGCTGACCAAAAATGGAATATATTTGAACTTGCCCCATTTCCAACTATTTTTGGAAATAGAATCTGGGATATTCTTAACTTCAAAAATGGAAAATATTATTTGTCTGTATAACTTTAGTGAGCTGGATTCAGGATGAATATGAGGTATGCCTTCTATATGCTTAACAACATCTTCATATGATAATCATGAAAATCCATTTTCATATATCTTCCGTGTAAATATGACAGTCAGCTGTGGGTGATGCAGAATTTTATCACCAACTGCTGTTTGTAATGTAGAATTGTGTAAGAATTTAGTTATACATTAAAACAGATAAATAAGCAACTGCACAATTTATCTTGTATTCAGGAATTGATGTTCTTTCATAGAGGAAATCCTCAATAACTTTTAATTATTCTTCCTTTTCTGTTTTTGTTTATGTCCTGTTTCACTCCTAGCAAAATAGCTTTACTGATATTACTGCTTAATTTCCTTAATGTCTATTTCTATGTGAAACCGCAAAGTAGATTTTATTGAACTAGTATTTGGAGAATAAGACTATTGGGGAAGAAAGTTAAAGTGAATTTAAGTATATTGGGTGAACTGCGTTGGTGGATTACGTAGGCTGATTCTTGGGAAGTATGAGAATTCTTAATGACACAACAGAGAGATAATGCAATGGGTCCTATCACAGTTAAGTTAGAATAATTAGAAAGGCAAAAAGACAGATGAAAAGAAATGAACAGAAATTTATTTTGCATTTCCATACTGCTTGGGAGAATGTAAATCTATGTAAATTTATGTTTGTTCATTCATATTCCTTTACTTGCTCAGGAATATTTTGGGAAACTCAGCTAACACAGTTGCAATTTATTGCTATCGTTAAAAGCTATATGGTGTCCAACAAGTATATGTGACATGAAACTTATATGCATTTATACAAAACTAGCACTTAGCATGTGTAACATTCTGTGAAAATTTTGTCTGGCGTTTATAGTTGGTTCATCAGATTCCATTTGGTGTCCTTTTTTGGGAAGTAAATGGCTCATTAGCTGCAAGCAGAACAGCTGCTGATTAATTTCTACTGGTCACTGCTTTAAATGTGGAGGTGTTTGGTATTTTTTGGAACAAAGAGTTCTGAAAGCCTGCACTGAGTCATGCAACAGGTGTTAGTTTCAGCGACAGGAACTTGTTTTAATCTCAGGACTGTCACACAGCTATGAATGAATTAGTAGTCATTCTCCCTGGAGTGCACACTTCTGGGAGAATGAGCCTTGGAAACAGAGAGAAAGCAGCTATCTACAAACATCACTGTGTGTGCTGCCAATGACTGAATTTAGGTGTGGAGGAATGACAGAACTCAGAACGCAGACTCAGAGCACTGTATATATAGACTTGGGAAACTTGCAATAGAAGGCATCTTCACCTCCAGCTAACCAATGTCCAAGCCACTACTGAACCTCCTTTGGGTTCATTGATTGTGGTCATGGTGTGCTCTGGCAACAACTGAATCCCAATGAGGAGTAACACCAGACTCCATGTAGAGATGGAAAGAAGAGTTCATTCGTAGGAATTCCAATAGAAAATTGGTGGCTTGATTGAGCGACACTATGAGACAAATCATTCTCAAAACAAGGACCCTGCGATAAGCACTAATTGGGAGTCCACTTTAAATAATCACAGCATGCAGAAAACTTGTGCTAGTCAAAATAAAGTTGATAAGATTTAACAGAAAGCACAAAGGCTTAATGACCATAGTTAAGACAACAATTAACAAATATACGTGCTCTCGAAACCTCGGAGCACAATGCTCTGTGGCTTGCAGCACAGGCCTGCAAGGCTCATGACAACAAGAGAGAGGAGCATATTGTCAGCACAGGCCTGCAAGGCTCATGACAACAAGAGAGAGGAGAATGTTGTCAGGAGGATGCCAAGTCTGTTTGGGGAATGTCTCATCTAATGTTTAAAATTTCAAATGTACACTTTAGTCATATTGTGTATACAATTGGGTCACATCTTTCTCTATATTTGTCATACCCTCAATTCAATATGTTGACTTACAATGCATCAACACCACTATGTTTCTGACCAGGAAGCATTTGAGATACTGTTACTAAGGACCAAGCACCCGAGTATGAGGCCCTCCCCAAAAAAGTGATTCCAGTGGCTGTTCTGAGTTTCATTGCATCCCTCAGCACATATTCCTGCACCCTAGAATATACCAGACAACTCCTTTAAATGGAAGAGCAAAAAGCTGTAGGCAGACTGAAGTGGGTCTTTCACCAAGCTGATGACGTTCTGATGTTTGTCTCAGTGGATGTCCCAGGGAACAGCCCTTAGGTCAGCGAATCTTCTGCTTGAGGCACACCTCAACAAGGACCACTGCAGTCTGCATCAAGCCTTGTTTAGAAATGTATAGGAAGTGGAGGTGGATAATTGGATCTCAAGGACAGAGTGTGGTGGGACTGTGGTTCTGTCTATACATAAGACTCCTGATGGGAGAGGTCTCTCTGCTGACAGTCAAGTGAGTTCTGACCTCACCAATTCTGACCTGAATCTCAGTAGAGGACAATGAATGAGACGTTGAAATTTCAGTAGGAATGCTGGCATTGATGTCTGTCATCTGCTTGATCACTGTTTCTGAAGATTTTTGGAAAATCTCTGAATTTTCTGCCCTTTTCCCCACAAACTACAGCATTTCATTCAAAAAGAGCACCCTAGGTGTAACCCTTCCTTGACAGAGAAAATGAGCTGAGTGTGCTTGCAGCTTTGTAAGGATTATTAACATTTCCAAAATGAAGGGTGTCAGTGACCGAATGGGTGCAGTTCACTGGTGCTGCATGCCAAATCTGTGAAGTAGTCATAATTGCTGGCCTCTACTTGATAGATTGCAACTTTCCTGCTATTCGCTTCCAGCAACTTGGAGTCCTGGGCTGCACATAAGCCACAGAGCCCACACTGTCTTATGTCGTGCAGTTCTTTATATTCTTCAGCTTCAGCTTTTTTTTTGAGATCCTGCTGCTCTCCTTTAAGGGTGCAAAGCAATCTTTATTACATCCTGCTTTTCTTCAGGGCTGGCCACTCACGGTATTGGCTCCCCATTGGTGAATGCAGCCAGTAGCTAGTACTGGCTGCATGCACGATCCGGCCAAAGGGTTCATCATGGCTCTTGCAACTAAGCTAAGGAATCTCCATTTTCAAAGTGGGGACGGTGGAGAGGGGGTGCAGATATCTCTTTCACATATTTTCATATGTAGTTCTCAACTGCCCTGACATAAAGTTCATCTTTTGATTGAGTTGTTAAACTCTGCTTCTTGGATGCATAAATAACTCCTTTCAAAACAACCTTTGGAGGAATTAGGGAAGAATTAAAGGAACAACAAGGAAAGTCTCTAGTAGATAGTAATCTGTGAACCCTGTGCAAATGCAACTATAATAAAATGACATCAGTAGTCAACTTTCATATTAGTTCTCAACTGCCCTGGTTGATTCAAAGGTCCTGGTTTGTGAATGGCTATCTCTAGCTGAACTCAGTGCTGATAGAATTTATACCCACTGCACCAAGAGGATAGTGCTTCCAGCTTCCAGTGTATCATGGAAATCATGTCTTGCAAGCTAGCTTGGAGCTATGGGAGAAACATTGGCTGCAGGCATTATTGGACAGCCAAACTCATGAGTAGTTAGAGCTGCACAGTTTTATCCTGCACTGCTGAATGCTGATCTGCAATGCTTACAGGCTTCTTATACCCCCTGAAGTAAACATCTGGGGAGGAGTGAGTGCCACAACAAAACTGCGTTGAAAGAACATGAAGATTTGCATTCCTTAAGACCGCACAGGCCTTGTTTTTTTTAACTTCTATTTGGAAATCTTGGCAGTGAAAGTGAAGAGTGGGAACGTTATGACCTCCCCAGAAGGGAGCATTGAAAAGAGTGGCTATTTTCACTATTTTCACACTCTCTTTTGTAAACGTCCCCATGGATTAAAGTTGAGTGGCGCTCTCTTCCTGGAAACAATCAGGCCTGTAGCAAAGAGGTGGCATGAGGAAGTCACCATTCAGGTTAGTACAAGGAGTCAAACCTCCTTAACATGAATGGGGAGCCGTGACCTTGCTCATTCAGCGCAAGTAGCTAGAACTGATTTTATTTCCACTGCATCAGTTAGGAAAGAGCTAGAGGAATTGAGAGTCCACAAAGTTGTGACTGCAGTGTTACTGGCAAGATGGTTCTGACCCTTCTGAGCAGCTACAGGTTTAGATTGATCTTCTCAAGGAGAAGTATAGCATTGTTCTACCTACCAAGCTAATATACAGAACGCTCTCCTGGGAAATTTTGATTAGATCCTGTTTACCTTTCCTCCTCCCTTGACTGCTCTCTGAATACTTTTGTCTTTCTCCCCCCACTAGTTGTGGAGCTGCTCCACATCTGGATGAAACTGTTGTGTGTTCATTTAGATCTTAAGCCACATCTAAAACCTGGAGTCCTGAAATTCTAGTGGTTTCTGAGCAATGAAACGGGCACCTAATCAGCCCAGCCAATTCACTTCACGATGAATTTTACCAAGCAGGCATCTGGCCAGTGAAGATCACTCTGAACGCAGGGGTTGGGATGGGGCAGAGTTAGCCTCCCACCAACAATTGACCTCCATCAACTAAATTTAACAGTTCTGGTGTGTCACAAAGTTTAACCTCACTACCTCCCAATTACACAAATTTCTGCACAGCCTGAGCTGGCCAGCACTCTTAAACAGAATTAGAGGTGTATTTTATGTACTTCAGTGGATCTGTTACACTGAAAAAATGCTACATTTTGAGTCTTTGATTTCTACAAAGACTAAATGTTTCATCTCATTACTTGTTCAAATGTTTTCAGCTATTGAAATTAATTATCAGTAATTTGGTAGGGATGTGTTTGAAATTTGTGCCATTGTTCCTTTACTTTCCTCCAGATTATATACCTTAGTAACAAGCATGGTCAGTGAAAAACCTGGCTGCCGAATATGCTTTCGCCAGGAGAATAAGGGGATACTGGTGGTAGACTCATGAGATTATGACATCACACACAAATTACATAGTGATATGTTTCTATGTGATTTATGTCAGTACAGCATGAGCAGAAACAATAGGAGGAGGTTTCCATGACGATAGTGTTTCTTTAAAAATCCCAAAATGATGCACTGGTTCTTGTAGCTATGATGTTTAGTGTCTCATTCAAATTAAAAGCAGATCTCAGTTGAAGATTTTTACATAGAAAACATAAAAAATCTACAGCACAATACAGGCCCTTTGGCCCACAATGCTATACTGAAATGTCTTCCCCTTAGAAATTACCCAGGGTTACACAGAGCCCTCTATTTTTCTAAGCTCCACGTACCTATCCAGGAGTCTCTTAACATATCCTATTGTATCTGCCTCCACCACCGTCGCTGGCAGCCCATTCCACGCACACATAACTATCTGTGTGAAAAAACTTAACCCTGACATCTCCTCTGTACCTACTTCCATCATCATCATCATCGTCATCAGGTGCCATGCCCAGTTTGAGCTTTGACTGCCATGGCCCACACACTCCTGTTTCGGGTAAAGTGGATCAATTCATTGGTATTCATTTCCAGTTCTCTGGCTGCTGTCTCCATCATCATTTGTCTTTGTCTTCCTCTTGCTTTCTTCCCTTCAATCTTTCCCATAATTACAGTGCATTCTAACTCCTCTTACCTAATCACGTCCAATGAAGTTACGTTGCCTTTTCATAATCTTATACATTATTTCTCTTTTTGTGTTTGCTCTGTTTATGACATCCTCATTAGATACTCGTTTCGTCCATGATATTCTTTGCATCCTCCTCAAAAACCACATTTCTGCTGCTACAATTCATTTCCTCATGTTACTAGATATTGTCCAACATTCTGAGCCATATAACATAACTGGATAAACATAACATTTCAGTACTCTGAGGTGGGTTGTCATGCCTAGTTTAGTATTGGTCAGTATGCTCTTCATTCTCATAAAGTTGTCTTTTGCCATCCCTATTCGTCTTCTGATGTCCGTGTCGCACCTGCCATCTGATATCACCCAGCTTCCTGAGTAGCAAAAGTTCTGTACTTGTTTTATGTCCTCCCCGTTTATTCTCAGCCTGCAGACAGGCTTCTCCTTCTTTTTGGATGTCACCATACATTCTGTCTTTTTGCAATTGATAGATAGACCCATTTTTGCACTTTCTTCAACAACTATATCAATTAAGTTTTGTAGTTCTTCCTCCGTACTTGCAATTAACACAGTGTCATCTGCATATCTGAAATTATTGATGTTTTCACCGCCAAATTTGATTCCCAAGATGTCTTTTATGTTTTGTAATATTGTTTCACTGTACACATTAAATAAATCAGGGGAGAAAACACACACTTGTCTAATGCCTCTCTTGATTTTCATAAACTGACTCACTTCTCCATCTATTCTTACAGCGGCAGTTTGTTCCCAGTACAGATTTCTGATTAGGCGGAGGTCTTTCGAATCTAGATCTAGAGTTTTCTGTAATATTTCAAATAACTCACTGTGCTTCACTTTATCAAATGCTTTTGTGTAATCAATAAAACAAACAAACAAATCTTTTTGCACTTGAATAGCTCGTTCTGATAGTATCCTTAACATCAATATTGCATTTCTTGTACCTTTGCCTTTCACAAAATCACATTGTTCTTTGCCTATTTCAGCTTGTATCTTAACTTTTAGCTCTTGTCATCAAAATTCTTACAAGTATCTTGGTGATATGACTCATTAAACTTATGGTCCTATGTAATTCACATTCTATTGCTCCAGAGTTCTTAGGAAGAGTGACAAATACTGATTTTTTTCATCTCTTCTGCTATTATTCCAGTGTCATAAGTGTCATTGATTAAATCAGTAAGTTTTTCAATTCCATAATCTTCAAGGGCAATAATTTGTTCTATTACTAATTCATCAGGACCTGCTACCTTTCCTTTCTTCATCTTATTTATTGCATTACGAACTTCAGATTTTAAAATACTTGGATCTTCAATGTTTTTCTTAATTTCTGGTTTTTTGCCTCGATCCTCTTCAAACAATTCCTGAATAACTCAGTCCATCTGTTCATAACCTCATCTTTTTTCATGACAATGGTACCGTCCTTGCTTTCAAACATCCACCTGAAGAACAGAGGAGCTTTTCACCAGTGATATTCTTGATTTGTTGATGTAACTTTCTTGGATCCATAATAGGGATTCTTTCCATTTGCTCACATTCCTGGTTTAACCATTCTTCTTTGGCTTTTTGACATAAGCTTTTAACTTTTTTATCTAAGGACTTATATTCTATTGGATTTGCTTTCTTCAGTCTCCTTTCTTCCATTAGATTTTTGATTTCATCTGTCATCCATTTATTCTTTGTGCTTTTTTTCTTTCTTAGGAATCACTGACTTTGCTGATTCTACCAAGGCATCCTTTAGAGAGTTAAATTTCATTTCTAAATGATTGCTATCATCTTCAACAGATTCTATTTGTAGACTTTGAAATCCATTCCTTACTTTAATTGTACATTTTTGTCTTAAGTTTTCTTCTTTAACTAATCGCAAGTAGTCAAGGGATTGTTCAGGTATTTGTTTCTTTAGTTTTTTAAAGTTTTACTTTTATATGACATACTACTGGGTTATTGTCACTATTACAGTCTGCACCTGGATATGTTTTGCATTGAGTCACTGAGTTTCTAAATCTTTGGTTTATAGTAATAAAATTAATTTGATTTCGAGTGTTATCACCTGGACTTTTCCAGGTCCACAAGCATCTTGAATGGTTTTTAAAGTAGGTATTCATAATGACCTGATTATTTATTTTGCACCATTCTACCCATTTCTCACCTCTTTCATTTCTTTCCCCTAGTCCAAATTTTCCTATGGTATTTCCATCAGCACCTTGTCCTACTTTAGCACTTAGATCTCCCATGACAATAACAGTATCTTGAGATTTGCATCCATTCTTTACTTGTTCAAGCTCTTCAGAGAATTTATCTATATCTTCATTTTTTCCATCTGTTGTTGGTGCATAAAGCTGTATAATTGCTAAATCAAATGGTTGTCCTCTGAATCTAATAAGGAGCATTCTTTCTGATATTGCCCAATGTCCTAAAACACTTTTTGCCATGTTTTCATCCATAAGAATTCCTACTCCATTAGTATGGGATGTTCCACAAGAATAAGCTAGTATTTTATTTCTAATCTGACAGGTTCCAGCACCTATCCAACGAACCCCGCTAATTCCCATGATGTTAATCTTTAGTTTTTCCATTTAATTTATCCTATTGTCCAATCTTCCTGCTTGATATAGGGTTCTTACATTCCAAGTGACAATAATTTTCTTTTGTGTTACTTTAATTTTATGAGCAGTAGCTTGATGACGGTCGGGGATCCCCTGCTGGCCAGAATCAACCCTACCAAGCGAAACATCTTTAGAGTTGTCTTGAAGATCCTCTTGACACTGTTGTTGTGTGATACATTTTGTGAGTTTTCTTAGAAAATTGCAACGGTGGTTTGCTATTGCCTACCGTTGGGTGAACTAAAGAAATCGCCATTTCTGTTCCCAAATGTTCATCCGCCTATACTATAGCCATTGACATTTGAGGTCATAGCTCATCCACCTTCTCCATCATAAGTTCAGTTACTGAACCTGCCGGATCTGCTGTTGGCCTTCGCTTGTATCCTGAGCAGGAACCCTTGCAGGTGAATGACTCCACTTTCCCCAAAGCTTTGAAAGTCCCCAATCAGAGCCTCATTACTGGTTGCAGTATAGAGTCATACCCAGGACTGAAATTTGGAACCTACCCTCGCCTCTGCCTGTTTACGCCGAAGCCTGTTGAGCCAAAACCTTCCCACTCTGCTCCCTCTCCCTCCGCTGCCCGCTCTCAGCGCTGCCAGCTGTAAATGGTGTTTTTTTTTTAAACCTTTGGTGCTCTACGTCACACGCCTGTGCAGTCTAGCCTCTTTTCCCTGAGCAGTGGAGCAAAAAAAAACGCTTCTCTCCGAGATTCTTTACTCCTTCACTCTTGGCCGCTTGCTCCGATTTAAAAAAGACCAAATTCACTCAACCTATTCTCATAAGGTATTCTCCCCTATCCAGGCAACATCCTTGTAAATCTCCTCTGCATCCTTTCTATAGTTTCCACATCCTTCCTGTAGTGAGGTGACCAGAACTGAGCATAGTACTCCAAGTGTGGTCTGACCAGGGTCCTATACAGCTGTAACTTTACCTCTTGGCTCTTAAACTTAATTCTATGATTGATGAAGGCCAATGCACTGTATGCCTTCTTAACCACAGAGTCAACCTGCGCAGCAGCTTTGAATGTCCTATGGACTCAAACCCCAAGATCCCTCTGATCCTCCACACTGCCAAGAGTCTTACATTAATACTATATTCTGCCATCATATTTGACCTACGAAAATGAACCACCTCACATTTACCTGGGTTGAACTCCATCTGCCACTTCTCAGCCCAGTTTTGCATCCTATTGATATCCCACTGTAACCTCTGACAGCCTTCCACACTATCCCCCAACCTTTGTGTAATCAGCAGATTTACTAACCTATCCCTCCACTTCCTCATCCAGCTCAGTAATAAAAATCACAAAGTGTAGGGGTCTCAGGACAAATCCCTGAGGCACAGCGCTAGTCACCGACCTCCATGCAGAATATGACCCGGCTACAACCACACTTTGCCTTCTGTGGACAAGCCAGTTCTGGATCCACAAAGCAATGTCCTCTTGGATCCCATGCGTCCTTACTTTCTCAATAAGCTTTGCATGGGGTAGCTTATCAAATTATCAAATGCCTTGCTGAAATCCATGCACATTACATCTACCGCTCTACCCTCATCAATATGTTTAGTCACATTCTCAAAAAATTCAATCAGGCTCGTAAGGCATGACCTGCCTTTGACAAAGCCATGCTGACTATTCCTAATCATATTATGCCTCTCCAAATGTTCATAAATCCTGCCTCTCAGGATCTTTTCCATCAACTTACCAACCACTGACGTAAGACTCATTGGTCTATAATTTCCTGGGCTATCTCTACTCCCTTTCTTCAATAGGGGAACAACATCTACAACCCTCCAATCCACCATAACCTCTCCTATCTCTATTGATGATGCAAAGATCATTGCCAGAGACTCAGCAATCTCCTCCCTCACCTCCCACAGTAATCTGGGGTATATCTCATCTGGTCCCAGTGTCACGTACCCAGTGACAGGTTAAAGAACCAGCAGTAATGGAAAACACTTTGGAGTCCAGTATTGCTGTTAACTAATATTATTTATTAGTAACTACACAATACAGTAATTTAAATACAAATATATCAAACAGGTTAGCAATGATTATATATAAGTAAGTGTGGAATATATATGAAAACCAAGCTTCTTCAAGTCTATGGGTAAATAGATACAATCTTACGATGATGAGTAAAGTTCAGTTCAGTTTGTGGTATTGAGTTGAATAGTGTTGGAGAGAGAGAGAGGGAGAGATTTGTGTCTTCAGATGAGCTGATGCCGTCAATCTTCCTGTTGTCCTCCTAAATCCTTTAAAAGTCACTGACTATGACTTCAACAAAGGGGACCATTTTCTGTGGTGGAATCATCAACCCAGGCAAGGGTGGACACATGGACAACTCCCCACCGGTCACTCCCTTTTCACACTACAAGAGCCACTGATCGATCCGCCTGATCAATCCTCCAAAAACCCACTTTTTCTGTGGGCACAACAAAGCTCATTCAGTGTCTAGAAACATGTGTTGCAGGTCTATCATCTGACCTCCTATTTATCTCACTGTACTGAGTACCAACTGTCATTCAAATAACTCCTCCTTTCTTTGTCTGTGTAAGAGTGTACTAGCAGGTAAATGTCCTTGGAGAAAGTATAAACATACTCCAGAGAAACTATAACATCGATTGTCCATCAAATAACACCGCCCTCGGTCACCATAGTGACTTATGAGCTGCTCGGTGCCCTCTCTCTCCAACTCAGCAGAAATCTAAAAGTTAGTCTTCATCTCTCTCTCTCTCTTTCTCTCTCTCTTTTCAAAACAAGATGTCGGCATTAAATACCTCTCTCTCTCCCTTTTCAATAGCACAGTTCATAGGGGTAATTCAGGACCCCATCACACCAGTGACTCATCCAACTTGATGCTTTCCAAAAGCTCCAGCACGTCCTCTTTCTTAATGTCTATGTGCTCAAGCTTTTCATTCCACTGTAAGTCATCCCCATAATCACCAAGATCCTTTTCCATAGTGAATACTGAAGCAAAGTATTCATTAAGTACCTCTGATATCTCCTCCGGTTCCATACACACTTTTCCACTGTTACACTTGATAGGTTCTCTTCTCTCACGTCTTATCCTCTTGCTCGTAACATAGAATGCCTGGGGGTTTTCCTTAATCCTGCTCGCCAAGGCCTTCTCATGGCCCATTCTTTCTCTCCTAATTTCATTCTTTAGTTCCTTCCTGCTAGCCTTATAATCTTCTAGATCTCTATCATTACCTAGTTTTTTGAACCTTTCATGAGCTCTTCTTCTTGACTAGATTTTGTACACCACAGTTCCTGTACCCTACCATCCTTTCACTGTCTCATTGGAATGTACCTATGCAGAACACCAAGCAAATATCCCCTGAACATTTGGCATGTTTCTGCTGTACATTTCCCTGAGAACATCTGTTCCCAATTTATGGTTCCAAGTTCCTGCCTGGTAGCTTCATATTTCCCCTTACTCTAATTAAACACTTTCTGATCTTGTCTGTTCCTATCCCTCTCCAATGCTATGGTAAAGGAGAGAGAATTGTGATCACTATCTCCAAAATGCTCTCCCACTGAGAGACCTGACACTTGATCAGATTCATTTCCCGATATCAGATCAAGTACAGCCTCTCCTCTTGTAGGCTTATCTACATAATGTGTCAAGAAAACTTCTTGAACACACCTAACAAACTCCAGCTCTTGCTCTAGGGAGATGCCAATTGACATTTGGGAAATTAAAATCTCCCACCACGGCAACCTTGTTATTATTACACCTTTCCAGAATCTGTCTACCTATCTGCTCCTCGATATCCCTGTTACTATTGGGCGGCCTGTAAAAAACACCCAGTAGAGTTATTGACCCCTTCCTGATCCTAACCTCCACCCACAGAGACTCCATAGACAATCCCTCCATGACGTCCACCTTTTCTGCAGCCGTGTCACTACCTCTAATCAACATTGCTACGCCCCCAACTCTTTTGCCTCCCTCCCTGTCCTTTCTGAAACATCTAAAACCTGGCATTTGAAGTAACCATTCCTGTCCCTGAGCCATTGAAGTCTCTGTAATGGCCACCACATCATAGCTCCAAGTACTGATTCACGCATAAAATTTTACTATTTTATGGGCTAACAATTATATACTTCTAGAATAAATTGCAAGATATTGTTCTCTGTAACAGAACAAAGTTTGTTCCGATTAAAAAGGCTGCACCTTGTGGCAGTGCTATTCTTTGAATTGTGTTATTCTGCTGTCTATCAGAGTTGTTCAATTAATTTCTTCAAAAGACTGAGAATGAACTGAAGCATATAATTTGTTTGCTTTGAGAGAAGGGTTAAAAAGGAAAATAAAAGCAAGCCGAACTAATATTACAGATGGATGACTATCTCAGGTGCAGAAATCAAGCTCCACGAAGTTGTAGAATTTGACTCGGCATGCTGCAGTTTTCTGTACTCAAGACTGAATTCTACAACTTCAAGAATCTTGATTTCTCAGTCTGTGTGGGTGTTTCTACCCAAGTAGGTGTAAGCTCCTTCCTTCCACTAGCCTGAAGATCACCGTTGGGCAAGCTGTAGCACCTGCTTAGTCTCCTGATCAGGGTCACGCGAAGCCATGGGAGCAGGTGCTGGATGGTCGTATGAGCAGCCGGTGCAGATCACAAGTCCTGGCTATGCAACCACTGACGCCAGGCAGGCAAACTCTGAAGAGTATTGATAATGGCTGGGGTCACCCGTCTTGTAAGACACTGCCCAGAAGAAGGCAATGGCAAACCACTTCTGTAGAAAAATTTGCCAAGAACATTCATGGTTATAGAAAGACCACTGTCTACGCCCATATCATACAACACAACACCTAACAAACGAATGATGGCTCAGATTGTTTTTCTTTCCTTACTTATCTGGGAATGCCGGACATTTCATTCAACTCATTGACTGGGCAACCTTATTTATAGCTTATCCACTTAGTTTTACTCTTTCAGATATACCACCCCTTCAGCTTTGCAGGCTCGTTTTGTCTCACTTTCACTTTTGACAAAAGGTCTCCAATCTAGAATATTGACTCCATTTCTCTCCCTATGCATGTGTCCGGACCTGCTGAGTATTTTGAGCATTTTCAGTTTTTGTTTCAGATTTCCATCATCAGCAGTTTTTTTGTCTTTCTTCACTAAACCACATATTTGCTATGTATTTATTTGGGAGAGACAGTGCTTGTTAGTATCAGGTTTTTAATTTGTGCAACATCAGTATGTGGGTGGAATGACAGCACAGTAACCAGCACTGCCTGCTCACAGCTCTGGGGATCCCACGTTCAGTCCACTGCTGCCTGTGCGAAGTCTGCAGGTCCTTTCTCTGAAGGTGTGTGTTTTCCCAGGGTGCTCTGCTTTCCTCCTGCGTCTCCTCAGCGTGTTCTCAGATTGCTTACATGTTGTAAGTCAACTTTAATATCTGAGAGAGACAAAAGTTGCTAGGGTGTGGACAGGAAAAGTGGACATGTGAGAGAGGTTACGGGGAAGCAGTTAGGGGAATGGAATTGACGGGATTACTCTGAGGGTTGGTATAGACTCCATGAGCTGAATGGCCTCTTCTGGTGTTGTGAGAAATTAGGAGCCCAGTCACCTTGAACTTCCTCCACATGTACACATTAAATGGAGCAAGCCTCTGAACTTGAACTATTAATTGAGGAAAACAACAATCATAGACAGAAAAGAATACAGCAGAGGACAGGCCCTTCGGCTGATCTTGTCTGCGCTGAACACATTGCCGAAGTAAACAAAATCACTTCTGCTAACACCTGATCCATATCCCTCCACCTCTACATAATATGTGGCATTCTTACTGCATCCTAAAAACCACAATATAGCTGCGTCCACCCTGTTAGCCTAATTCAGGCCCTTTGTGTAAAAAAATCCCATTAATCTCTTAAGGACTTCCCCCACTCACCTTAAGCGAATGTCCTCCAACACTTAACATTTCTACCTTGGGGAAAAAGGTAGAAGACCTGAAAAAAGTAACTTTTGTGTAAAGATTTCTTTTGTTGGTTTATTGATGCTACATTGCAGATAGCACATCTGCTCCTTGTCATACATCCCTCCTGATATGTTACAATTCTGTTGACATAAAGGACATCTGATCCACTTTTCCCTCTGGTTATAATTATCCACACTAGGTTTTACATGGAGGGAAACACATGGGGACAAGAATGGGCTAACAGACTGCATTTTCCAACCAGCTTGCAAATTTTAGATTAATATTTTCCCTTTCCTTCCTCTCCTTGACTCACTGACTCCTTGTTTAGATACAACTCCATAGCTAAGTTTATATTTCCATACATGCAATGTTTCTGTATGGAAACACAAGGTCATCTATGAACTCGTATCCTATTTGGCCCATTAGGTCTATGCTCATTCTCTGCCAGTTTTCCCTATGCTTATTCTCTCCATATTCTCATCAGTACCACCACCCACAGTTCACTGGAGAGATGTGGATGGAATCTGGAGGAAATTCACACTATTCCAGATAAAGGGATTAGCTTTATTTGTCACACGTACATTGAAACATACAGTGAAGTGCGTCATTTGCATCAAATCAAATCAGCAAAAATTGTGCTGCGGGCAGCCTGCAAATGTTGCCAAGCTTTGAGTACCCACGTAGCTTGCCCACAACTTTCTAGCTGTAACTGCACAACTTTGGAATGTGGGTGGAAATCAGAGTACACAGCAGAAACACATCTGGTCAGGAGGAGAACGTACAAACTCCTTATAGTCATGGCAGGAATCGAACCCTGATCAGAAATCGCTGGCACTATAAAGCAATTGCCTTAACCACTCCACTACTGTGCCACCATTGAAATCACAAGAGCAATGTGCAAAGTCCATTCAGATAGCACGAGTGGATGGGATTGAATCCAAATCACCGGGACTGTGAGGTAGCAGCTCAATTAGCTGTACGACTGCCACTCTGGTACTTTGCCTATTCGGCTGTTAATCAACTGTGTATGTATTGACAATGTAAGGCAAGAAGTATCCATACCTGAATTCTTTGTCACCTTAGAGCCACAGGCATGCACGCACATACCTGCAACAGGCACTTCCAGGTTGTGATCAGGACTTGAACCCGAGCAAATGTTCATCCACTGGCTCCAGGGGTCTTGAGTTCGATTTGGCACGACATTGGCTGAGACCTGCTAGCTGGGCCCAGACAAAATATCAAATCTGGACTCTTTTTTTTTCTAATTCATAACTGCATAAAATATCTAAGCGATTAGGTGTTTCCAATATTCTGAAATATTTTCTTTGGAGTTTGCCGGTTACTTCTATATAGTGCAGCAATTGAAGGGCTACTGGACCTTCTCTTGGTTTATTATTAAACAATCTAACTCTATGGAAAATATAGACAGCCTGAAAGGATGCTACTTCCAACTGCAGTGTTTACAAATGGCTTAATAAAGTTAGTCAATATTGAATAAATGTTAATAATGTCTTGGGTAAATTATGTAGGATCATTAGAAGGAGAAGTTGAGCCATTACTCATCAGATTAAAAAGATATCCTGTTTTCAGGTCTGCCACCATTTCACTCATATGTGTATTCATTTCAAAGCCATTGCCTCTTCATATCTAGGTCTGCAAATGCAAACTTTTGAATTTGACTCATTTACTTGGTGTCTTAATTGCTAAGGCTAGTGAACTAGGTCGATCCCAAAAACAATGTGTCAAGGAATTCCTGGAATTATCATATTTATTCCTGGAGCTTAACGGATCAGTTGGTGCAGGCAGTATGTTTTAATGAAGTTGTAAAATATGACATCTACCATAGACTTAAAGGATTTGAACAGATTAATTGGCTAAATTGGCACTTGTTTGATTTGAAAAAAAAAGAATCCACTTCCATAGTAAATGACATGAACAGAGAATATGACTTGGTGACACTTGATTTACGCTGTAGAAAACTTTTTGTGGGAGTCCACACTTTCATTTCAGTCCCTCCATCTCTTTCATGACTCACAGGTGAAGTGGCTGATGGACTTCTTCTCCTCTGTTAGACAACTGGATACATACCATGTATGTATCTATCTAGTCACAGCTGGAGGAACATCTGCAATGATTTCTTGTGCCCTCATTTCTACCTCTAATGCTTCAAATGGCCTAAGCTCTGTCTCCTCCTAATTCTCAACAACTTCAGTTAAAGTATCCAAGTGCATGCTGAAGGCATCCAACTCCTCCATCTCCGTCTCTTTAGATCTTTCATCTAGTTCTAACTTGTCATTCTATTGGCCTAGCATGCAGCACTGGATGAGCAGAAATTTCGTCCGACTAAATATCCGGAGGATGAAGCCATTCTCTTCCTTTTCTGTTGCAAATTTAATCCTCCAGCCATAGATTTCCCCTTTGCCTTGACAACTGGATGAAAATGCACCAGAATGCCAACTTGGTTTCATATTTTAACCCAGGGATAAGCTTTAAACTACAAACATGCCATTGTCCAGCCTGCCTTCTATCTCCACAGTATTGCTCAAATTTGGTCTCCCTCAGCTTGACTTTGCTGCCTCTAAATTTTCACTCATGGGCAACAGGTCCTATTCTACTCTCCGTACAGCAACCTGGCTGCTGGCATTTTGACTGTCACTCATTCAATCACCATCAGGTTATGATGGCACAAACAAATAGATTTCCCTCAACAAATCTCTCTGTCTCTTTTCCTTTTTCCACTTATAAGACACCCTTCAATCATTTATTTTTGACAAAGTTTTTTGCTACTGGCCCTAATACTTTCTTGTTTATTTGACAATGCTTTCATGAAACACTTTGTACTTTTGCCATATGTTGATGTAGTTGTTAACATAGAGACTCATTTCCTTTAGCACTGTGGTCTCTTCTCCACAACAGGTAGCATTAGGTAATTTGGTGTCTGCGGTCATTGCAGCATCATTTTCCTAGAACTTGAAAACTTATTTGAACCTTTCAACTACATGAGAATGTGAAAAAAGTGATTTACTGTGTTAAATACTTTTGAGAAATTCTGCCTTGCAAAGGGCTTTTCTAAAATATGTAGTCATTATGCATCCAATTTGGAATGCTCCAAGGCTAAGCCTTAGTGCAGCATAAATCAAATGATGTAATCCTGCAAATTTTATGGACTGTCACCCTCGGGCAAAACATGCCAGAGGAAGCTTAGAGTTGGTTCGTCTGAAAATATCGCGAAGCCTGTTGTGGGCTGGTGTGCATTGCGAGAATGTAATGTGCTGTGAAAGGGATCTGCTGCTGAAAAATATCCAAGCATTTCTTTCACTTTACAGTAGCTGAACTCTGTGTAGACCATAAGACTGTAAGACAGAGGAGCAGAATTAGGCCTTTTGGCCCATTGAGTCTGCTCCACCATTCAATCATGGCTGTTCCTTTTATCCCCTCCTCAGCCTTACTTCCTGGCCTTCTTCCCATAATCTTTGATGCCATGGGCAATCAAGAACCTGTCAGTCTCTTCCCTAAATGCACCCAATGACCAGGCCTCAACAGATACCCATGCTAACAAATTCCACAAGTTCACCACCCTCTGGCTAAAGAAATTTCTCCACATTTCTGTTCTAAATGGACGCCACCCCCCTGCCCCCCAACATCCTGGGGCTGTGCCCTCTTGTCCTAGACAGCCCCACCATGAGAAACATCCTTTCCACATCTACTCTGTCTTGACCTCTCTACATTCAAAAGATTTCAACGAGATCCGCCCCCCCCATCCTAAATTTCAGCGAGTACAGGCCCAGAGACATCAAATGTTCCTCATATGAAAACCCTTTCATTCTAGGAATCATCTTTGTGAACCACCCCTGTCCAATGCCAGCACATCTTTCCTTAGATAGGGAGCCCAAAACTGTTTGCAATACTCAAGGTGAGGCCTCTCCAGTGCCTTATAGAGCCTCAGGATCACATCCCTGCTCTTATACTCTGCACTTCTTGAAATGAATGCTAACATTGCATTTGCTTTCATCACCACCGACTCAACCTGCAAGTTAACCTTTAGGGTGTTTTGCACAAGGACTCCCAAGTCCTTTTGCATCTCAGATTTTTGGATTTTTGGACATTTGAATAGTTGTTTGTTGTTGTAATACACCTATCCTGCACCTTCCTCATTTTTTCCAGAAACTCGAGCCATTGCTGCTCTGCTGTCATCGTTGCCAGCATCTCCTTCCAATTTACTTTGGCCAACTCCTCTCTCACACCACTGTCATTTCCTTTACTCCACTGAAATAGTGCTATGTCAGACTTTACTTGCTCCCTATCAAATTTCAAACTGAACTCAATCATATTGTGATCATTGTCTCCTAAGAGCTCCTTTTCCTTATGTACGGGGTCTTTCTTTTGTTACATTTAAAATGGCGATTTTTGTTATGTTAATCTGTGGAATGCGGCTTTGTTGTGTTTTAACGCTGCAGAGAGTTTGCGCTAGCAGCTTATTGTGGTTTAGAGGGTGATAAGAGGGTGCTATTAGCCAATGGGTGGTTATGTATCGTTTTGTTTTCGGATGCCATGCTGTATGATATGACTGTGGACTGAGTTTTGGCGGGGAGTCGGGAGGAGAGACGAGGAGGACGGCGGACGTGCGGAGAGGCTCCGGTCGATCACTTCGGGTGGTCCCGAGCCGTGGGTCGACGGAATTCGGGTGGTCGTCTGACGTCGAACTTGAGCTCCAACGGTAGCGCGCGAAGAACTTGGACTTTGAATAAGTGTTGGCGCCTTTTTTTTCATTACTTTCCTCTCTGTATCACATGTATATTAATGCCCTAGAATTAGTAATATCTATAAAGTGTATGTGTTAAAATTTACTGGGTGTGCTGGCTGATGATTGATGTTTGTGATTGATTCGGGCGACGATTGACCCTGAGGGGACTGCTGAAGCAGGTGCTGGGCGGGATTTCCCCTAGACATACACGAGCCAAAATAACGGAACGTTACAAGTGGGGGCTACCGTCAGGGATTTGGATTTTTTTTTCGGGAAAGTTGTACTTGTGGTTGCGGTAAGTGGTGTGAAGATGGAGCGAGATAAGATTGTAAGTTGGTGTGAAATGGAGGAGGTACCGGTGAATCATGCGTGTGTGGTAAGCGGGGTCGATTATCGCATTCCGGCAGAGGTACTGGTGCGAGGGTTGAGTTTGATTAAAGGTATCGGGCAGGTAGAACTTGTAGCTAGAAGGGGTGGGAAAGAACTGGAGGCTTGCTGGATGTTGGTGCGGGCGAGTGCCGACGTCATGGCTTTAGAATTACCAGCGACAGTCCATGTCCAGGGGGAGGCGGGGCCGTGGGGTCTCCATACCCTCCCCGAGGACGCAAGTGAGGAGGTGCCGGAGGAGCTAGTTGAGGCCCCCGGCCGGGTGCCCGTAGCAAGAGGTAGAGGTGCGGAGTGGGAAGGTTTGGCCAGGCCTCGCCCCCATGGGCTTGAGGAGACTGCCGAGTTAACGGCTGCCATTATCTCCCTGGCGAGAAGGGTTGAGGTGCACCGCCCGAAGCTGAGAATTTTCTCGGGAGCCAAGCCCACCCCGGAAGGGGAGGATGACTATGAGACCTGGGTTGAAGATACATCCCAATTGTTAGAGGTGTGGCCAGTTTGAAGTGAGAACTGATAACAACCCCCTCACTTATATCCTGACTTCGGCGAAGCTGGACGCTACTGGGCACCGGTGGGTAGCAGCCTTGTCTGCCTATGAGTTCAGCCTGAAGTACCGCCCGGGGAGTCGGAACATCGATGCAGATGCCCTGTCTCGTCGGGCGCACGACGAGTCGGGCACGGCCGAGGAGTGGAAGAGTGTCCCTGCCCAGGGAGTAAAGGCCATGTGTCAAGTTGGGAGCGACGGGGAAGTAGGAGCACAGATGGGAACGGATCGGGCAGTAGATCAACTGGGGGCTGACGGTGACGCGCTGCCCACTGGTTACTGTAATGTGACTGCTCTGAGGAACCGGCAGCTGCCGGAGTTGAGTCACCAGGAAGTACAGGCGGCTCAGCGTGATGACCCAAGCCTTGGCACTATCTGGTACGCGGTTAGCCAGGGTGATATGGGGCAGGTGGAGAAGGCGAAACATGCCTCCGTTCCTCTACTACTGAAGGAGTGGCCCCGGTTGAAGCTGAAGAACCACGTCCTGTACCGAGTCACTTCGCCTCCGGACCACCCCCGGCGCTGGCAGCTGGTCATGCCCGAGAAGTATCGAAAGGCTGTGCTTCAGGCTCTACATGATGATTCCGGGCACTTAGGGGTAGAGAAGACCTATGGATTAGTCAAGGACCGGTTTTACTGGCCCCGGATGAGGGGGGAGGTGGAAGAATACTGTAAGACCTGTAGCCGTTGCGTCAGGAGGAAGACCTTGCCTGCGCAGGCGGCTCCGTTATCCCACTTGCAGAGTGCAGGACCCATGGACCTGGTGTGTATGGATTTCCTGTCTATTGAGCCGGACACCAGCAATACCGCGAATGTTTTGGTCCTCACGGATCACTACACTAGATATGCGCAGGCTTTTCCTACTAAGGATCAGAAAGCGACTACAGTGGCGAAGGTGTTATGGGAGAAGTACTTTGTTCATTATGGCCTTCCCCGGCGGATCCACAGTGATCAGGGACGGGACTTCGAGAGCAGGCTTATCCATGAATTGCTGGATATGCTTGGGGTTGAAAAGTCCAGAACCACCCCCTATCACCCTCAGGGTGATCCTCAGCCCGAGAGGTTTAACCGGACCCTGCTGGACATGCTCGGCACCTTGGAGATTGGACGGAAGAGTAAGTGGAGTCAGCACATCGCCCATTTGGTTCATTGTTACAATTGTACTCGCAATGATGCTACGGGGTACTCGCCCTACTATCTGATGTTCGGACGGGAAGCGAGGTTGCCCATTGATCTGTGTTTTGGGACTGAAGCGGGGGAAATACCTTCGAAGCCATGTCTGAAGTACGTGTCCGATATGAGGAGAGAGTTGAAAAGGGCGTACGAGTTGGCTGAGGCGGCAGCCACCAAGCAGAACCAGCGGAATAAAAGGAGGTATGATCAGAAGGTAAAGTTCGTCCAGCTATTGCCGGGAGACCGAGTCCTCATCCGGAATTTAGGACTACAGGGTAAGCACAAGTTGGCGGACCGTTGGGCAGCCACCCCATATGTGGTGGAGAGTCAGATGCCGAATCTCCCGGTTTACCGGGTGAGACCTGAGGGCGGGCAGGGGCCTGTCAAGGTACTCCATCGGAACCACCTGTTGCCTCTGGGTCGAGAGGTGAAGATGGACCTAGAGTCCGAATGGGAGTTTACTCCTAGTACGAGGACTCTGCGAGGGCGCGGGGCGCGGGAAGAGGCCGCTGCGAAGAAAACGGGGCCGGTCCCCACCTCGAGAAGGGATACGTCATCGGAAGATGATGATTCGGACGTGTGGTACCTGCTTCCGTTCGCTGATTCCCCGGTGCCAGGAGAAGAGACTCTTGGCCCTTCCATCACTGAGTCAGGGGGACCGAGGGAGGGTGTTGCAGAGCCGCCTGTATTACAGCCGGAATTGGGGGAGGAGAGGGTGGAGGCAGAACCCGAGCCAGAGGGCTCACCGGGGCAGAGGGATCCCGGTGAAGGGGAAGGTCCGACAGATCGGCTCGAGGGGTCACCTGGGGTGTCTGAACAGGGAGAGTCCACAGAGGAAGTCCTGAGGCCTCAGAGGAGTAGGCATCCCCCGGAAAGACTCACTTATATAGCGCCGGGAGAGCAGGGTGTAATCTCTACTGCCCTGCAAAGTTATGTCACTGCTTTATGCACCTGGGTTGGGTTTTGTGTTTTACAAGGAGTACTAGTGAATTCTGTTAACGTCATGAGGGCATGACTTTTTTTAGGTGGGGGGAGAGTGTACGGGGTCTTTCTTTTGTTACATTTAAAATGGCGATTTTTGTTATGTTAATCTGTGGAATGCGGCTTTGTTGTGTTTTAACGCTGCAGAGAGTTTGCGCTAGCAGCTTATTGTGGTTTAGAGGGTGATAAGAGGGTGCTATTAGCCAATGGGTGGTTATGTATCGTTTTGTTTTCGGATGCCATGCTGTATGATATGACTGTGGACTGAGTTTTGGCGGGGAGTCGGGAGGAGAGACGAGGAGGACGGCGGACGTGCGGAGAGGCTCCGGTCGATCACTTCGGGTGGTCCCGAGCCGTGGGTCGACGGAATTCGGGTGGTCGTCTGACGTCGAACTTGAGCTCCAACGGTAGCGCGCGAAGAACTTGGACTTTGAATAAGTGTTGGCGCCTTTTTTTTCATTACTTTCCTCTCTGTATCACATGTATATTAATGCCCTAGAATTAGTAATATCTATAAAGTGTATGTGTTAAAATTTACTGGGTGTGCTGGCTGATGATTGATGTTTGTGATTGATTCGGGCGACGATTGACCCTGAGGGGACTGCTGAAGCAGGTGCTGGGCGGGATTTCCCCTAGACATACACGAGCCAAAATAACGGAACGTTACACTTAAGTTCCCTAATTGACTCTGGTTCATTACATAACATCCAGTCCAGTATAGCTGATCCCTAGTAGGCTCAATGACAACCTCGTATAAAAAGCTATCTCACTGGCATTCAACAAATTCACTCTCTTGAGATGCATTACCAACCTGATTTTCCCAATCTACCTGCATGATAAAAACTCCCATGACTATCACAACATTGCCTTTTTGATATGCCTTTTCTATTTCCCATTGTATTCTGTAGTCCACATCCCAGCTACTGCTTGGAGATCTGTATATAACACTCATCAGGGTCCTTTTGTCCTTGTAGGTCCCTGGAGGTCATCCCCCACAACAGTATCCAAAACAGTATTATTGAGGGGAATGGCAACAGGAGTGCTCTGTGCTAACTGCTTATTCACCGTTTCATTGCTTCTCCTGACAGTCGCCCAGCTACCCACCTCCTGCAGCTTCGGGGTGCCTACTCCCCTGTATCACTGATCAATAATCTTCTGACTGTCATAAGCCGAAGGTCATCCAGCTGCTGCTCCAGATCCCTAACAGGGTCTTCAAGGAGCTGCAGCTGGATGTATAGCGACTACCTGGAACTGCATACCAGGTTTGTATGGTGATCCACAATACAGGAATTTCACTTTCAGCACCTGGCCACTTATCCTTTCCCATGCAAGACTTATGACCACTACAGCGTAACTTCCTTTCAAAGTCTTTTTGGCCTTGTCTGGAATTTAGAGGGCTACTCATTTCCACTTCACTTCAGAGTTGAAATGGACCTTAATCCTTGATTTGCACTATAGAATCTCAGCATGCAAAGGCATTTATTTTTTTTTAATGTGAATGCAGTGCAAAGCAGATTACAAACAAGATGAGGAGTGGCTAATGGAAGCCAATTAGAATGTGACTCCCTATCGCCCCAGCAATTACTCATAAAAATGTATGTTGTGAGGCTGTGGATATATATATATATATATATCCATAGCTATTATCACAGAAATAGGTGCCCAGTTTTCTGTTGTGCAGGAGGTTTAAATTCCTCCATGTGATTCTAGGTGCACAATATCCTCCACCATTCATAAAAGGAGATGATGAGGCTTAGATTGCTGAAGTCATGGTTTTCTTCAATTATGGTGCTATCAAGACCAAAACAGTAGCAGTTTAATGAAACACTGCAAAGTTAATTGCAAGCAATTTACCAAGGTCTGGAAAATGTAAGCAGCAATTTGCTGGAGGAAATTAGTGGAATGAGAAGCATCTGTGAGGGCAATGGAATGTCAAAATCAAAGTAAATTTATTATTGAAGTATATATATTTTAAAATATGGCACCTTGAGATTCATGTTCTTGCAGGCATTTAGAGGAAAGTAAAGAAAGACAATAGAATCTGTGAAAAACTAAACATAAGCAAAGACTGACAAAGAATCAATGTTTAATGGAAGACAGATTATGTAAATAATACAAATAAATATTACTGAGAATATCAGTTGTAGAGGCCTTGAATGTGGGTGTGGGTTATAGAAGCAGTTCAGAATTACGGTGAGTGAGTTATCCTTGTTAGTTCAGGAACCTGATAGGTATATGGTATTGACTGTTCCTGAACCTGGTGGTGTGGAACCTAAAGGCTCTTGTACCCCTACATAATGGTAGTAGCGAGAAAGAGCCTGGCCTGGACGGTGGGGATCATTCGTGAGGGCGCTCCATGTAAATGTGCTCAATGGTGGAGAGAGCTTTGCCTGTGATAGACTGGGTGGTATCCATCACTTTCTGTAGTCTTCTCTGTTCTTGGGCATTGGTGTTTCCATATCAGGCCGCGATGCATCCAGATTTATAGTGGTCTGTCAATGTTTTTGGTGACATGCTGAATTTATGCAAACTTCTCGGAAAATAGAGACACTGTCATGTCTGCCTTCTTTTGAGGGCCCTTAGGTGCTGATGCCAGGGCACGTCCACTGATATGATAACAGGAAGAAATTTAAAGTTACTGATCCTCTCCACTTCTGATCCCTCAACTAGGACTGGCTCGTTGATGGCTGGCTTCTTTCTGCTGTAGTCAATAATTGGCTCTTTGCTTTTGCTGGCATCGAGTGAGAGGTTGTCATTGTGGTACCATTCAACCAGAGTTTCAAACTCCTTCCTTAATGTCTATTTGTCACCACCTTTGATTTGGCCAACAATGGTGTTGTCAACAAATTTAAATATGGCATTAGAGCTGTAATTAGTGACTCAATCATAGGCAATATGTGAATAGAGCAGGAGTCTCAGCAAGCAGCTTTGTGGTGCACCTGTGCTGATGGGGATTGTGGAGGAAATGTTGTTGCTAGTCTGTACTGAAGTCTGAAAGTGAGGAAATCTAGGACCTAGCTGCACAGGGAAGTATCGACGGCAAGGTCTTGGAACTTAGTGATGAGCTTTGAGGGGATGATAGAGTTGAATGCTGAGCTGTGGTCAGTGAAGAGCATCCTGATGAATGCATCTTCATTGTTGTGGTGTTCCAGAGCTGAGTGAAAGGCCAATGAAACTGTTGGCCTGTTGTGACCGTAGGTCTCTCCTCAGACTGGAGCTGAGATGCTTCATGATCACCCTCTCAAAGCACATCATCACAATAAGTGCTATGGGACAATAGTCATTGAGGCAAGTTACCACATTATTCTTGGGCAGTGGATTGGTTGAAGCCTGCTTGAAGTAGGTGGGTGCCTCAGACTGGCAAAGCGCAAGGTTGAAGATGTCCTTAAGCACTCCAGCCAGTTGATCAGCACAGGTCTTCCGTACTTGGCCAAATGCTTTCCGTGAGCTCACCCTCCTGAAGGATGGTCTTACATTGACCTCAGTGACTGAGCACACGGGATCATTGGGGGCTGTGGGGATCACAAGGGTGCCTCCGTGTTCTGACGTTCAAAATGAGCAACACTTAGACATAAAAGGCATTAAGCTCATCTGGAAGCGACACCCAGTTGTCACTTCTGTTGCTTGGTTTTGGTTTGTAGGAAGAGATGGCATTCTAGCCCTTTGAGTATGCTTATGTGATTGAAGTTTAGTTCAGAATTGTCATTTTGCATGTGAGATAGCTTTTTCTGGATTGCCAACAGTATATGCCACAGTGGGTTCATCTTGGGCTTCTGGTTGGGAAAGACTCTGAATGATGTTGTCGGGACACACTCATCCACGAATGCCTTTCTAAAGTTAATGATAATGGTGGTGTATTCATTCAGATCCTCTGATGAGTCCTTGAACGTGTTGATACAGGATTCCGACCCAAAATATTTCCTCCAGCAGGTTGTTTGTTGCTCCAGTTTCCAGCACCTGCAGTCTCTTGTGCCTCTGGAAATGTATGATTTGGACAATATAGAGCAAATGATGTGAATTCCTAGAAGTCTTCACCTGGCTTGTTCAACTCCTTAAGTGTTGTAGAAGTTTTCTTCCTTGTGTTTTCTTGCATTGAGAAAGCTGAGGCTGTTTAGCCAGCATGGCTGAGCAAACATCTTCAAACTTCTCTGTTTGTTGTTAGATATCTGTGTATTGATGCTTCTAACATCATATTGTGAGTTGAGTTAAATATACACATGGACTAAGATGTTAACTGTCCTGTGCTATCGCCAGTGGGGTCATCAGTTGATCTGCCACCTGCCTTCAGGAGTTTCGGCCCGCTTATGATCAAGACTCCCTTGAGGTGGTGGGCCAGCAGTGCTAAGGCACCACCTCCCACTGGTGAGCTTAAAAACTTGGCATCTGCCTCTATCAGAGTTGTTGAGCCCTGGCTTGTCGCCCTCACTTGCTACCTTCCACCTCTGTCTCAACAACCTAAGCTCTCTCCTCGACCTACTAATCTCCTTCTGGCGCCTGCTTGGTTACTGTGTAGGCTTTGCTTTCTTCAACTCAACCAAACCAAACCTGTACTTTCCAACATCGTAAATCATATCGCCCATCACTTCCAACTTTCTCTTTGATGTTCCCCTGAGAGTGTTCTCCAACATCATACTGATATCCTCATCAAACACACGCCAAGCCTTCTCAGCTGCCATTGCTGGCCACTTGACCTTCCTCTTCTTCTCTACCTCCTCACCACCGCCATCACGCGAAGGATCTACCTGGGTACTGTGGTCTGAAATCTGACCTGGGTTATCTCTCGTCTGACCTGGAGTATGATGACTCTCTCCAGAGCAAATCGCTGTGGCTTGTGAATCAGTGGTTGAAAAGACCACATCATCTGTCTGTGGTGAAGTAATCTCATCTTCATCCACTGGGATGGAATAGCACTTCAACTTTGCTTGGTGGACTCGTAAACCTTTAATGCTGGAAAACGCTCTCCCACACCAACACACTGGACACTCAGAGCCTCTTATCCTAGCTCTTAGTCGTAGTCGTTCCCTGTAATTAACTGTATCCGTCCGATTGGGTCCATCATTCTGCCTCCCTCTCAGAGGACCCCGAGGGTATGTATCTCCATGTAAACTAGAAGCTTCAAGAGGTGGGTGCTCTTATGAGCTAGTGCCCGGACTGCCAATCCTGACACCCCCGGCGCCAGTCTTTCCTGGCTGTCCGCTGTCTCTCCACGCTGTCACCGGACTATTCCCGGTTGCCAACCAGGGTGGTCACTGGTGTCCAGAACAAAAGAGTTGAATCTAAATGCAAAATAATGATGATGGCAATCTGAAATAAGTGCATAAAATCCAGGAGCTAATTTGTAGGTCAAGAGGTTTCTGTGGAGAAGCAGTTCTGATGAAATGTTACTGACTTAACATATTAACCGAACTTCTCTCTCCATTGATGTTTGAGTATTTCCAGCATTTTCTGTTTTATTTTCTAGTAATGGTGCTTTGTTCTCGTAATACATAATTTAACTGTGAAATTAAAGTATCTTCCATTGTGTCAAAGTAATTAATTATCTCCTTTAAGAAAGAATAATGTCAGGTAATACACTAATCTGAATTCTCATTTAATAACTTGTTTTTCAATGTTAAAACTCAGTTTTAATTCATGATACATAGAATTAGTAATTTAAAATATAATTGAACAATTGCACAATGCAAGTGTGAAAACAGAGAATTATTGTACATTGACCAGGTGATGACAATCTAAATGCCCTGTTTGTTCTCCTTTGCTAAGAAGGTGAAGTTAGAAGAGGGAATCAAGATATTGTTTTAGTCTGCCCGATACTGAGACATATGAATGTTGTAGATCATTTATGTATATAAATTTAAAAAATACTAATTGAATAGATCATACACACAACCACGCCACATACTGGGAATCAGAAATTGAATGGGAAATGCTGGAAATACCAAGCAGGTCAACAGCATTTGTGGAGTGAGAAACAAAGCTAACTGTTCAGTATGATGACCTTTCATCGGTGTTAGTATCTGGAGTTTAGCAGACATTTACAAGGATTGTAAACACTCAACACACTAAAATGCAATGTTTACTTTTGATTAAAAAGCACCAGTAACAAGCATCACCTCCATAATTAACAGATACATAATGGATTGTTCCAAATTTAGCCATTGGATTAAACATTGACTTGCTGGTTTAATGAATACTTGTAAAACTATAACTGCTGTGTGAAGAAGGTCATGAAATGAACTATTTTAAATGAAAAAAGTTTGTGTAATATATCAAGGAAAGAATAATATGCTGATTTCAGAACTGAATCAATGAAACTGTATTTCTTGTTGAAATTAACCATATTCTAAACTTGGATTCAAAGAAAAACTATATACTGTATATACAGAAATATACAGATATTTAAACTCCATGACCAGAATTTGCAGAAGATCCTTGCTGGCAATAATATAATTTCTTTTACATCTTAAACTACTGAGATTTTCAAAATTCTGTTGACCAGAAATGTAAATTGCTTCACAGGAAGTTAATAGAATACATCACTGTTGGAGCTGCCTGTACTTTTTAACTTTAAACCTCACCACCAGTGTATATCCAAAGCTTATATTAATAGCCAGAATTAATATATAATAAATTCATTTTCTTATGTTAAAGGAAACCTTTGGGAGAAAATTGAATAGAGTTTGCCCCCAGCGGTTCTGTGCAGCTTGCTTTCATCCTTAATTTTATTGGAAGCAATTTTGGATGATTCTTGTCTGCAACTCACATGTACTATCTTTTCTGCGTATTTCAAAGGGGAACATGGTTATATCTTGTGTTCATACTTGTGCTGCTGCTCTTCAGGTGAATTTTAAAATCATGTTCCTTGTTGCTGTACAATTTATGTTTCTTCTGCACACTCCAAGAAGCCTCTTATTCTCCATAGTTATTACTGGATGTTGTCACTTGGAAAATTTTAGAGCTGTCCTTTTATCCATCATTACTTGTGATAGTGTTGTGATCACTAGCTGCATATCCAAATTCAGTGTTCATTAACATTGGTAATTGGTGTATTACTCTCACACGTACCAAGATACAGTGAAAAGCTTTTGTCTGCACGCCATCCAGACAGATAACTCCATACATAAGTACATAAAAAGGAAAACAACAGGAGGTAGAAAATAACGTCACACTAGCAGAGAAAGTACAGTTGCATAGAACATAGAACATAGAATAGTACAGCACAGTACAGACAGGCCCTTTGGCCCACAATGTTGTGCCGACCCTCAAACCCTGCCTCCCATATAAGCCCCCACCTTAAATTCCTCCATATACCCGTCTAGTAGTCTACTAGCAGTTCAGATACACCAATAGAAATGGTGACAATCTACTACAGAAAATGTAAGAATGATTGAGTTGTTTTACTATTTGCCTTGTTATATAATATATGAAGCAAACCCTCTTTGGAGGAATTATTATTGTATGTACCATTTTAGTTGTGTGACTTTGCATGCTTGTTGATGCAGATTGATATCGAATGACATCAGCATTAAGAGATAGATGATTGGGTGCTTCCAGCCAATTGCAATGGTATTCCGAAACTAAACTTCCCATCTCTGACTGCTACGCTGGAGTAGAACAACTCGTGATGGACCTCATTTTGGAAATGCACCCAAACCTGACAGGTTTTGGAATAACATACCGGGATTTAAAAGTAAACATGTTGGGAATGAAGTAACATGTTGGAGTAATGCATTATCACACAGTGGCTCAAAATGGATCCGTGTACTGGAGGGTTGGAATAATGTACTTCATGTAACACATTGGAATAATGTGCTGGCGCATGTCGTGTTTTGGGAAGCTGTGACAGGATGCAACACCTAACATTGGAGAGCTACTCAAATACATATTCTGGAATAAAATACTGGAAGAATGGATTAGAACATAGCATTATGCACTGGAATGTGGCCCTGTAGCCTTATACCTGATGTCATAATTACATGTGGAATACAATATCGGAAACCAGAATACTCTGCTGGAGTATGCCATGTTTTGGAGTAACATATGGGAAAATAACATCTTACTTGGAAAATCAACTGGAACAGCTCCTACTGGAGTAATATCCTGGAATACAATGCCTGGCAATGGATCACTGCACTGGAATATAATACTTGATGTAGGAATAATGTTCTGGAACAAAATACATTGTGTGGGAATAATTCATTGGAATACAATGGCTTTCTGTGGAGTAATTATAATACCTTCTGTTGGAATACCTTATTGGAATACAATATCATGTGCTGAAATAATGTACTGGATTACCTCTTTTTGGAATAATGTACAGGATTGCATCACCTTGCATTTGAATAATGCACTGGAATACAGTATATTACGTTGGAATATTGGGACATATTCTATTGGAATGATGTACAGAATTGCAAACCTTACAGATGCAGAATGGACTGGAACACAGTGCCTTCAGTTGGAATGATGCACTGGAGTGCAACCTTGGTGATGGATAGTTTGCTGGAATTGAATGAATTATGTCAAAGCAGCATACTTGAAGACGACGTAGAAAATGTGGGAAGTACTCAAGATGAGACAGCATCGAACAAGTTGCAGAGATGGGTGAGAGAATGAAAAGGAAAGTCTGTTATCTCCTGGAAACCAGGAGCCCAGAGACATACATTGTGCTGGTTGAGAGAGATGGTAAAGGCTTGTTAATCGCAGATGCCTCATCTGTATGAGATGCAAATAGAACATAACGAGTGCAAATTAATGTTGGATCTCAAGATGCATAACACTGCACTTGAATTAAAATAACTTATTAAAAAAGTGTTGGATTACCAGCAGGTAAGTTAACATCTGTGGGGAAAGGTAGAATGAATTATTTTGTGTTGTGTTAACCTTATATCAGAGCCAGGTAGTTCTAGTACAGGCTAGAAAAACTGGTTGTGCAAAATTGGTAAATTCAATAGTGAATTCTGAGACCTGTAAATTTCCTAGACTCTTGAACCTATATTGAGCTTTGTTGAACCATGTAAGAAAGCGAAGCTCAGAGTGAAGAACTAAACTGACAGAGAGTTGAAGTTTAGCATTACCCTTCTAGACTAAGCAATGTTGTTCAGCAAAGCAGTTCTACCCCATGCAGAACAGAGCACACTGAGAGTGCTGAATGCAGCTTTAAGTACAAGTGCATCTGCATTTGAACTGGAAGGAGTATTTCAATCCTTCACAGTGAGAACAGGAGTGTTAAAGGGACAGGTATTGCACCTCCTACAGTTGAATGGAAAAGTGTTATGAGAAGTGGAGGTCGAAGGGTGAATCAGGAAGTTAGAGAAGGAATGAACCATCTGTTATTTCCAGTTACCTTTCACTTTAAATCTCCATCCCCTCCCTGTTCTGACTGCTCGGTCTTTTGCCAGGTGCATTACTTCAACAGAGCCCAAGATAAGATCAAGTTACAGAATCTTGTTTTCTGACCAGGAATACTGTAGTCATCAGGAGCAGTGGTTTCTGATAACCAGCCTTTCCAATATGTGTAAGAATGGGAAGATTCTTTTAAGAGGCCCCCACCCTACAGCTTTGCATTATCTATCTCCACAGTTACTCGTTGAACTAATAAGTGTTTTGTTTTAGATCCTTTGCAATTGCAGTGTTTTATATTTCTTGGTTCCATCATTTCCTATTTTTCATTTATCTGCTTACTTTTTTGCACCTCCCATGGATGGAATTGTGATTAACAGGCCTTCGATGCCATTTGTGTCTCACACAACAAAAAGCTATGTTCTCTCCACCATCTTCCTCTCCTCATACCTGATTTCTAACTTCTAGTTCTGATAAAGGTTTATTGACTTGAAAAGTCATTTTTGTTTTTGCAGGCACAGCTGCTGCCTAACCTGTTAAACATCTCTCGCATTTTCTGACTTACTTTATGCCTTTTCCTCTTAATTTAAATTTGTAATAATGTATTTTAACATGTCTTGCAATAATAGGCTTGAACATGACACTTCACCTTTTATTTATATACTAGAAAGCAATATTCTTGTCAGGTATACTCTTAAATTGATGTCATTCTTGGATTAATAATCTAGAATACAGCTCTGGTATATATATACTAGAACAAGATACCGCACTCTGTGGATTGATGGTCCCAATTAAATTTGATTGTAATATCCTTAAGATGCCAGGCAGTTAAACTAATTTAATATCCATACTTCCTTTGCAGGGTTTCCCACTCTGGGGTCGACAGACCCTACAGTTAATGATAGTCCTCCATGGCATAAAGAAGGTTGGGAACCCTGTTTCTTTATATCATCTGTTTAATAGATTTGCATTTGTGAAGCATTTATTCTCATTTCTCATCAATGTATAATGTACAAGCTCTGAAAGTAAAGCAATGATTTTACTATGAGCTAGGAATAATTCAGAATATTGTAAACTCTAAATTTTCATGGATTAAAGAGATTTTTCATACAGCATTGAAATGAACCTACTGTCATGCTTTTGTTCTTCATGGGCAATTTCTAGATTCCTTGTATTCATATACCTTTTGACTCTTCTCTCTTTTAGCATGGATTCATGAGGGGGAAGCAATATAATTGCCTCAGTCATTCTATGCGTTATATAGTTCCATGTGCTTGACACTCTTACCTTGAAGAAATTTATTCCGAGCTCCTTATTGGATGTATAGTTGCTTTTTGAGCACAGTGATTAGTTCTGATCTGACAGAGAAGTGAAACATTTGTTTTAACTCCACCACATAGGTCTTCAAAGGCACTTAACAAGCAGCCTATCTTGTAGCGAAGAAGATCCACTTTTTCACTCTTTCCTGACATTCCTTTTAATAATAACTTCCCCCACTGTTTATTATTTTCCTAAACTGAGGACTCAAAACAGGGTACTAAATGAAGTCTAACAAGTGATCCAAAGTTTAATATAAAAATAGGCATGAAGGAATATTGTATATTAGGAGACCAATGCAAAGCTGGGAAGATTTAAGGAAATAATTTGAAATATTAGGACTGAGCAATCAAGGAGTTAAGAAATGGTCACACACAATAAATCAGAATTAGAAGAAAAGGCAATTCTTGTATATGACTGGAGGATATTACAGAGTTGGATGTGAAGGCGGGGAAAATCAGGCTAGAGTAAATTGAACATAGGCCAACATTCATAGTTTAACCTGAGCTGGTATTGTGAGAAATAGTTTCGGTCAGACCGTTGAACCTTGTTTGCACTTTTCAGCTGCCTAGCTCCTGTCTCAACTTGTTATCTTGTGTTCATTTGAGTTCATTACACAGTATCATCCTTCATATAAACTTTGGTTTATCTACTGTGTGGACAGCTTGATTTAAAAATATGTTGTCAATGTACAATGTCAATATTTTTCCAGCTCCGTGGATGGCGTACTTCTGTAATTCTTTGGGCTGGCAGGATTTTTCATTAACTTCTGTATGTATTGAACTTGAATTTTCACTTTGAAAATCCCAGGCAGATAGCGACCGATTCCTGTCCATTTCTTTTGGTCCATAAGACCATAAGACACAGGAGCAGAAGTAGTCCATTCAATCATGGCTGATCCAATTCTTCCAGTCATCCCAACTTCCCTGCCTTCTCCCCATACCCTTTGATGCCCTGGCTAATCAAGAAATTGTCTATCTCTGCCTTAAATGCACCCAATGACTTGGCCTCCACAGCCACTCATGGCAACAAGTTCCATAGATTTACTACCCTCTGACTAAAGTAATTTCTCCACACCTCTGTTTTAAATGGACGTCCTTCAATCCTGAAGTTGTGCCCTCCTGTCCTAGACTCCCATACCATGGGAAAAAACTTTGCCATATCTAATCTGTTCAGGCCTTTTAACATTTGGAATGTTTCTATGAGATCCTCCCTCAATCTCCTGAACTCCAGCGAATACAGCCCAAGGGCTGCCAGATGTTCCTGATATGGTAACCCTTTCATTCCTGGAGTCATTCTCGTGAATCTTCTCTGAACCCTGTCCAATGTCAGTATATCCTTTCTAAAATAAGAAGCCCAAAACTGCACACAATACTCCAAGTGTGGCCTCATGAGTGCCTTATAGAGCCTCAACATCATATCCCTGCGCTTATATTCTATACCTCTAGAAATGAATGTTAACATTGCATTCGCCTTCTTCACAACTGACTCAACCTGGAGGTTAACCTTTAAGGTATCTTGCACAAGGATTCCCAAGTCCCTTTGCATCTCTGCATTTTGAATTCTCTCTCCATCTAAATAATAGTCTGCCCATTTATTTCTTCCACCAAAGTGCATGACCATACACTTTCCAACACTGTATTTCATTTACCACTTCCTTGCCCATTCTCTAAACTATCTAAGTCTCTCTGCAGGCTCTCTGTTTCCTCAACACTACCTGCCCCTCCACCTATTGTTGTATCATCGGCAAACTCAGCCACAAATCCATTAATCCCATAGTCCAAATCATTGACCAACGTCATAAAAAGCAGCACCCCTAACACCGACCCCTGTGGAACTTCCACTGGTAACCGGCAGCCAGCCAGAATAGGATCCCTTTATTCCCACTCTCTGTTTTCTGCTGATCAACCAATGCTCCACCTATGCTAGTAACTTCCCTGTAATTCCATGGGTCTTATCTTGCTAAACAGCCTCCTTGTCAGCACCTTGTCAAAGACCTTCTGAAAATCCAAGTACAGGTTTCCTCCGCCATCCGAAGGTAGAGCGTTCCTATGAAACGGTTCGTAAGCTGGAATGTCATAAAGTGAAGAGGCAATTACCATTTATTTATATGGGAAAATTTTGTGAGCATTCGCAGACCCAAAAATAACCTACCAAATCATGCCAAATAACACATAAAACCTAAAATAATAGTGACATATAGTAAAAGCAGGAATAATGTGATAAATACACAGCCTATATAAAGTAGAAATATTTTTCCACAATCATTACTGCACAGATCTCCGTAGCGAAAATCTCACGCAAGCGCTGTCGGCAAGAACACGGCGCAAGCAGCCTCCAGTAACCTTTAAGCTATGAAGCTGCCAAATCATACCAAATAACACGTAAAAACACACAGCCGATATAAAGTAGAAATAATGTATGTACAGCATAGTATCACTTACCGGAATTCGGAAGACAGTGCCAAGCATACTGATGATGGTGTGTTAGACTGAGTCGTCGCAGGTTGGGGTGGTGCAGTGTTCCCCACCCTCCGGGCCACCAACCGATACCAATCAGCGAAGCATGCAGGGGTGCAGCGGTAGCTGGGAGGCACACAGCACATCTTTATGAAAAAAGCCGAAATAAACATGCTAATTAATTAGGTGCCGCTCGGCTCGTAATTGTCAGCCCAGATCAATGCCGATTTCTGATTGCGTCGTCTCTGATCTGGACCGATAATTACGTGTCGGGTGGCACCTAATTAATTAGCATGTTTATTTTGGCTTTTTTCTAAAAGATGTGCTGGGTGCGTCCCGGCTACCGCTGCATTCTCAGCGAATCGGTATCTGTCCGTGGCCTGGGGGTTGGTGTCGTGGGACACTGGGGTGTCATCTTGTCATCTGTTTCCATTAGGGCAGGCAGGTCATCTTCTATCTCTGCCCGCCTCGATGTCGAAGGTTGAGGTTCGTCATATGCTGTGGCTGATGTGGAAGGCTTGCTTGACTGCTGAGCCTCGCGCAATTTTCTATCGCACAGTTCTTTGTAAGGATTCAAACCATCCTGCAAATATCCCCTAAACTGACGTACCCTTTCAAAATTAAAGTCGTACTTTATCATTACTCATTTGGTTTCGATTGTTATCCTTTTTTCTTCCAATTGCATCAGCTCTTCATCTATCAGATCTTGGTCATGGGATGCCAAAACCTCTTCAACATCATCTTCGTCAGCTTCCACAAGCCAAACTCACTTTGTCCTTAGTTCGTTCATCACGATCGAAACGCTTAATTATGTCTAGTTTTACGCTAAGTGTAACACCCTTACGAGCTCTTTTAGGCTTTTCCGATACCATAGAACTCACCTTGCAAATGACTGCTCACAGGCATGTGTTTAAGCAATGCCGACGAGAATGCAGTTCCGAATCCGGGGGAGAGCGGCTGCTCGGGGCGCGCGTGGCTTTTTATCACGCACTGCTTTTTTTTCGTAACAGTGAAAACACCTTCTGAAAGCGAAAACAGGGTACTAATGTAGGTATTTCGTAACAGCGAGATTTCGTAAAGCGAACGTTCGAAAAGCGGGGGACACCTGTACACCACATCCACTGCATCTCCTTTGTCAACCTTTCTTGTAATTTTCTCAAAAAATTGCAGTAGGTTAGTCAGGCAGAATTTTTCTTTCAGGAAACCATGATGGCTTTGGCCTATCTTGTCATGTGCCTCCAGGTACTCTGTAATCTCATCCTTATCGATTCCAACAACTTTCCAAACACTGATGTCAGGCTAACAGGTCTATAGTTTCCTTTCTGCTGTCTCCCACCCTTCTTAAATAACGGAGAAACATTTGCAATTTTCCAGTCATCTGATTCAATGCCAGAATCTATCGATTCTTGAAAGATCATTGTTAATGCCTCCACAATCTCTCCAGCTACTTCCTTTAGAACCCAAGGGTGCATTCCATCAGGTCCAGGAGATTTATCCACCCTCAGTCCATTTAGCCTCCTGAGCACCTTCTCAGTCGTAATTTTCACTGCACATACTTCACTTTCCTGACACTCTTGAATGTCTGGTATACTGCAGATGTCTTCTACTGTGAAGACTGAAGCAAAATACGCATTCAGTTCCTCTGCCATTTCTGCTTCTCTCATTACAATATCTCCAGTGTCATTTTGTATTGGTCCTATATCTACCCTCAACTCTCTTTTACCCTTTATATACTTAAAAAAGCTTTTAGTATCTTCTTTGATATTAGTCGCCAGCTTCCTCTCATAATCCATGTTTTCCTTCCTAATGACCTTCTTAGTTTTCTTTTGCAAGTTTTTAAAAGCTTCCCAATCCTTGCCACTAGTTTTGGCTTCATTGTATGCCCTCTCTTTTTTGGTGGGAGAATTGGCACTGATCATGCATTTTTGAATTATTTCTGAATACTTAATGTGTGGGTTTCCTTTGAAGGAACATTTCATGAATGCAAGGCAGCTTTATAAAATTGGAGTTGTTTTTACACAAGTCATTGGCCTGCATAGTTACCTGGCAACAAATAGCAAAACTATAAGTAGATTTTGAACGTTTGCTTAAACAGTCCACTTGATCTCCTGGGCTGTTTGTAGTGTCAGCAACACAACCACAACTTGCACTTAAGTTAGTGAAATATCTTAAGGCTCTTAATCTGAAATTGGACACTAATGTACAGGAAGAAAATAAGGCAGGGAGCCAAAGACATGGACCATGAAAGTAGATTAAAGTTCTTAGCAAAAACAGTGTAAGAGCAAGGCTACTGAAGAGTATTGGAAAGCAATCAAAATTATGGATGCAGAAGAGGTTTGAATGTGTGTAGTGCAGGGATCCACAGGCTTGCTGTGAAAGATTACAGAGATAGAGGGGTCAGCCCAGGATGGACTTTAAACACAACAACATCTTAACAAGACACCATATAGCAAGGTATATCTATTACATTCCCAGTGAGCTTATCTCATATGGGGCATTGGTTAACTTCTCTGTTTTCATTGAATGAATGAGAAATGATCCATCATATTTCCTTCTCCTGCTTGTTGTAGGGAGAGGCTTGGTGAGAATGGTCTGTATTGGGTTACCGGACTTAGATGGGATTGGGCTAGGCTCTTAGTCCTGGGTGATTGAATACTCCAATGACTGTCTCTGAATGTTAAGTCTGTAAAGTCAACAAGAGATAAGATGTTCTAATTTGTTTTATTCTTATCAGTGCCTGCAGAGTTTTCTTTGGGATAGACTCATCTTTAAGCAGCATTGGTGTGGCCTGGAATGTTACTTGGGTCCAAGTTGGTCTTTGTCCATGACTGGGCAGGATGTATCCTATACTATCAGTGATGACAGTGGATGGGTTGAATGGAGATCGCATAACAATAGCCTTGCAGCTTCATGCTTGTTTCATGCACAGCTGTTATTGTCAATACTGTAGCATGAACTAGATCTAAACCAACATTCTGCAGTCTACCTGAAGCAATATGGAGGCACTACAAATAAAGGTAGTGAGGCCAGTTGTTTTATGTACACTGTGTGCCAGACAGAGTTGAATGCATCATTTGATACTAAGTTTGATAACGCTTAACTGCACCATTACTTTAAAAATTTCTCCTCGAGATACAGTCACCAAGAAAAGATTTCACTGACTAACCATTTATAATCTTACTGGTCTCTTCATCTTTAACCTGTTGCAGTTTTTCCTCCCTGCTCAGTGTCTTGATGAAAGCATATTTTGTGTCCTACTTAGTGTATATCATAGCAGCGACAGACTTATTTTGCCCATCAATACATCCGCGATGTTCTTTGGCTCTCTGCTACTGTCAGTCTTTGACTGTGAAGCATTTAAGAAGTGAGCTAATGCCTTTTGACTGTCCTGTAGATATCATGCAGAGCGCATGATCACTTGACCGCACGGTCAGCCTTTCATTAGGAACCTTGCATTGATTCAGGCATGGAACCATTTTGCTTTAAGGACAGGCATCCACCCGAATTATGTGAGACAGATGGATTATGTGGCTGCACAGAAACTGCAACCCAACCAGCAAAAAAATTCCTTTAGCTCTTGCCATACCACTCCCTGCCAACTCCCGAAACTTGAAACAACAGAAGTCAACAAAATATTGTGGGAAAAGTAGATTTGTCTTGCAGCAGCCAGAGGAAAAGGACCAGCAACTAACCTCTGGCAAGTTCATTGCTTTAAATAACATTGGAGGCAGCAACAGGGTCAGAGGGAGTATTCCTGCTCTCTTTGAACACTTATCCATCTGTGCAAACTAAAAGGGAAACACTATCTCCTTTTCCAGCATTTCAGTCATAGTGTTTGGTATAGAAACAAGCCTTTCAACTCTACACAGAACATCATGCACTCATTTTCACTAATGTGCTCTTTTTATTCTTCCCACCTTCTCATTAACTCCCTCCAGGTTTGCTACTTATCTACACTTGGGGTGATTTCCAGTGGATGAGTAAGATCTTTGGGACATGAGAGAAAACAGGAACATCTGAGGAAACCCAGTGGAAGAACACGCAATCGCCTTTCTGTTTTTGTTTCAGATTTCCAGCATCTGCAGAAATCCATTTGGCCTATTCCCCTTCGTAATCCCAAACAAAAGAAAATCTGCAGATGCTGGAAATTCAAGCAGCACACAGTGTCCTACAGAAGGGTCTCGGCCTGAAATGTCGACTGTACTCTTTTCCATAGATGCTGCCTGGTCTGCTGAGTTCCTCCAGCATTTTATGGGTGTCCCTTCGTAATCTCTATGTTTATAATATTTCTAATTGTATGACAGCTGTAAACTAGGGGCCATAATAAGAGTGACAAATGACCCTGACGATTAGGAGAAATCACTTTGCCTTGAGTATGATGTACAGCCACTGCTGCACAGAGTATTGAAGTGATTAGCAGTTAAAGAGAAATTAGCCAAGAATGGGTTTACATATGTGGTGCCCATGGCTCAATCTAACAGAAAGATCATTCCGTTTATTCACTGGAATCCATATCTATTAAAATCATAAACAATAGTAAACATTAAATATTAAACATTAAGCCATGTATGGCTTTGCTGTTAAGCCCTGTGGAACCATTTCTACTGACAGAAGAAGGGGCAAAGGCAGATTACTGGTGCCTTTAAACCAGTCATTTCAGGGCAATAGGGCTCATCGGCCATGGTGAGCAGCTCACCTAGGAGAAGGAAATCTCTGATCGCAAATCTCCATTGCCTTACGGCTATTCCCACTCATGGGGAAGACTTTGGGAATAAACCCCAAGGGAAAAATCTGGAGCTGAAGTCCCTAAGACAATCGTACGTTGAGTTCAATGCTGACTGGCAACTCCTGCAATGCTGCTGGTGCCAAACTGTATCGGTCTCTGCCGTTCCTTTGGGTTCGTCAGATGCATGGAGAGGGGGAGCTTGCTACACGGGCACCACATTGCTCTCCACATTGGACTGCCCTGGCTTGCATTTCTAGGCAGCTAGGATGACCTTGATCAACAGAGGTCTCTGAAATTTATCACAGGTGACCCCCTGTGCTACGACGGTTCAGTTAATGGAAATGTGTCCATATGGAAATCACAAATTGCCACCACAATTCTGAAATATGGAATAAAAATCCACTCTCATGTCATTTTTTTGTCAGCTTACTATTCTTGGCATTATGTGGCTTCCTATTATGGAAAATCACAATGTAGACAATTTTCTGGAAAATTTAGCGCTTTGTTGCACATCTGACAAGTTCCCTTATTTGTATGGCATTCAACAAGTTCAGTTTTTGTAGGCTACATCAGAAGATTAAGCTGCATGGGATCTATCGTGACTTGGTAGTCTGGATCAAGAAATGGCTTGCCCATAGAAGGCAGAGGTGGAAGATCGTTATTCTGGCTGAGAGCCCATAAATAACAGTGTCTCTCAGGGATCAGAGCTGAGACCTCTGTTGTTTGTGATGACATGAATGAAAATATAAGTATTTACATTAATAAATTTGCAGATGACATAAAGGTTGGTGCAGTTGTAGACAGAGAAGAGGACTGTCAAAAGATACAGGAGGATATAGATCAGTTACAGACATGGGTGAAGAAATAGCAGATGGTGTTTAATCTGGGCAAGTGTGAGGTGTTGCAGTTTGGGAGATCAAACGTAGGGGAAGGTAAGCGGTTAATGGCAGGACCCTTAACAGCACAGATGTACAGAAGGACCTTTGGTTCAAAGTCCATAACTCGCTAAGTAGCTGCAGAAGTAGGTAAGGTGGTAAAGAAGGCATGTGGCATGCTTGCCTTTATTTGTTGGACCAGTAAGAGTGTAAGGAGGTCATGTTTCAGCTATGTAAAACTTTTTATAGGTCACACTTAAAGTATTGAGTGCAAACCCCTCCCCCCATTACAGAAAGGATGTGGAGGTTTCAGAGTGGGTGCCAGCGAAATTTACCAATTCACGTAGAGGATATGAGCTAAGGAGAGCTTGAACAAACTTGAGTTGTTCTCTCTGGAGTGTTGGAAGCTTGGAGGAATCTTGCTGGGAGTTTAAGAAGTTACAAGAGGCATTGATAAGGCAAAATAATCTGCAGATGCTACACCTGTCCCTACATCTCCTCTCTTGCCACCATTCAGGGCCCCAAACAGTCCTTCCAGGTGAGGCAACACTTCACTTGTGAGTCTGTTGGGGTCATGTATTGCATCTGGTGCTCTTGGTGTGGCCTCCTCTACATCGGTGAAACCGACGCAGATTGGGGGACCACTTCATCGAGCACCTCCGCTCCGTCTGCCACAACAGACAGGATCTCCCAGTAGCCACCCACTTCAGCTCTGCTTCCCACTCCCATTCAGATATGTCCATACATGGCCTCCTCTACTGCCATGATCAGGCTAAACTCAGGTTGGAGGAGCAACACCTCATATACCGTCTAGGTAGTCTCCAGCCCCTTGGTATGAACATAGAATTCTCCAAATTCCAGTAATTCCCTCCCCCTCCCTTCCTCTATCCCTATGTCACTCTGCCCCCTCCCCCAGCTGCCTATCACCTCCCTCATGGTCCCGCCTCTTTCTACTACTCATTGTGTTTTCCCCTATTCTTTCTTCACTTTTCCTGCCTATCCCCTCCCCCACCCCTTTGTCTTTCCCCTTACTAGTTTTTCACCTGGCACTTACCAGCCTTCTCCTTCCCACCCTCCCCCCACCTTCCTTATAGGGCCTCTGCCGCTTCCCTCTTCAGTCCTGACGAAGGGTTCCGGCCCAAAACATCGACTCATTGTTCCCACGGATGCTGCCCGACCTGCTGAGTTCCTCCAGCGTGTTGTGAGTGTTGCATTGATAAGGCAGATGGTAGGAATCTTTATCCCAGAGTAGAAGTATCAAGTATTAGTGGACATGCATTTAAAACGAGAGGGGGGACGTTTAAGGGATTTGTTTGGGGTAAGTTTTTTTTATACTGGGAGTGATAGGTGTCTGAAATAGGTTCCCAGTGATGGTGGTAGAAGCAGGTACTATAGTTGCTTTTATTGAAGCAGTTAGATAGACACATGAATATGCTGAAATTTTTGGAAACCATTAGGATAGATAAATCCACCGGGACAGACAGGATACATGGGAGAAAAGTGAAGAAATTGTTGTGCTTTGGCAATGATCTTTGCATCCTCACTAGCCACAGGATTAGTACAAGAAGATTTAGAGGGCAGCAAATGTTGTTTCTTTGTTCAAAAAAGGTTATAGGGATAACCCTAGAAATTATGAACTAGCGAATCTTACATCAGTGGTGGGTAAACCATTGGAGAGGATTAATAGAGCAGTTAGAAAGGTATAGTCTGATTAGCGATAGTCAGCATGGCTTTGAGAAGGGCAGATGGTGCCTCATGAGCCTGAGGGACTTCTTCAAGGAAGTGACAAAGTACTGTAAGATGATGAAGGTAGACTAGTGGATGTGGTGTATATGGATTTAAGTAAGGCATTTAAACAAGTTTCCCTGTGATAGGTTCATTCAGAAAGTGAGGAGGCATGGGATCCAGGACGTGGAGTCTGAATTTGCTTGAGCACAGAAAGCAGAAGGTGGTTGGTGGTAGGTGGAATGTATTCTGCCTAATGGTGTTCTGCAGGGGTCTGTCCTGGGATCCCTGCCCTTTGTGATGTTTATAAATTTATAGATTAGTACATGGCAGTGTGGGCTAGAATGTTTATAGATGACATGAAGGTTGGCAGTGTTGTGGGTAGTGTGGAAGGTTGTCGTAGGTTACAACAGAACGTTGGTAGGATGCAGAGCTGGGCAGAGAAGTGGCAGATTCAACCTGGAGAAGTGCAAAGTGATACACTTTGGAAGGGTGAACGTGAAGGCAGAGTACGAAGTTAATGGCAGGATTCTTAACAGTGCGAAGGAACAGGGATCTTGGGTCCATGTCCAGAGATGCTGCACAAGTTGATAGGGTGGGTAAGGGAATTAGTTGGGGGACTGAGTTCAAGGGCCACGGGCAATGTTGCAGTTCTATAAAGTTCTGGTTAGACCACACTTGGAGTATTGTAAACAACAGGAATTCTGCAGATGCTGGAAATTCAAGCAACACACATCAAAGTTGCTGGTGAACGCAGCAGGCCAGGCAGCATCTCTAGGAAGAGGTGCAGTCGACGTTTCAGGCCGAGACCCTTCGTCAGGACTAACTGAAGGAAGAGTGAGTAAGGGATTTGAAAGTTGGAGGTGGAGGGGGAGATCCAAAATGATAGGAGAAGACAGGAGGGGGAGGGATGGAGCCAAGAGCTGGACAGGTGATTGGCAAAAGGGGATATGAGAGGATCATGGGACAGGAGGTCTGGGAAGAAAGACAAGGGGGGGGGACCCAGAGGATGGGCAAGAGGTATATTCAGAGGGACAGAGGGAGAAAAAGGAGAGTGAGAGAAAGAATGTGTGCATAAAAATAAGTAACAGATGGGGTACGAGGGGGAGGTGGGGCCTAGCGGAAGTTAGAGAAGTCGATGTTCATGCCATCAGGTTGGAAGCTACCCAGACGGAATATAAGGTGTTGTTCCTCCAAGCTGAGTGTGGCTTCATCTTTACAGTAGAGGAGGCCGTGGATAGACATGTCAGAATGGGAATGGGATGTGGAATTAAAATGTGTGGCCACTGGGAGATCCTGCTCTCTCTGGCGGACAGAGCGTAGATGTTCAGCAAAGCGGTCTCCCAGTCTGCGTTGGGTCTCGCCAATATATAAAAGGCCACATCGGGAGCATCTTCCGACCGATGTTCGTGACACTTCTCACGCTCTTAAACTTTTCGATGATTTTAAGTTCCCTGGCCCCCACCGCTTTATTTTCACCATGGATGTCCAGTCCTTATATACTTCCACCCCCCATCAGGAAGGTCTCAAAGCTCTACGCTTCTTTTTGGATTCCAGACCTAATCAGTTCCCCTCTACCACCACTCTGCTCCGTCTAGCGGAATTAGTCCTTACTCTTAATAATTTCTCCTTTGGCTCCTCCCACTTCCTCCAAACTAAAGGTGTAGCTATGGGCACCCGTATGGGTCCTAGCTATGCCTGCCTTTTTGTTGGGTTTATGGAACAATCTATGTTCCATGCCTATTCTGGTATCTGTCCCCCACTTTTCCTTCGTTACATCGATGACTGCATTGGCGCTGCTTCCTGCACGCATGCAGAACTCATTGACTTTATTAACTTTGCCTCCAACTTTCACCCTGCCCTCAAGTTTACCTGGTCCATTTCCGACACCTCCCTCCCCTTTCTAGATCTTTCTGTCTCTGGCTCTGGAGACAGCTTATCCACTGATGTCTACTATAAGCCTACTGACTCTCACAGCTATCTGGACTATTCCTCTTCTCACCCTGTCTCTTGCAAAAACGCCATCCCCTTCTCGCAATTCCTCCGTCTCTGCCGCATCTGCTCTCAGGATGAGGCTTTTCATTCTAGGACGAGAGAGATGTCTTCTTTTTTTAAAGAAAGGGGCTTCCCTTCCTCCACTATCAACTCTGCTCTTAAACACATCTCCCCCATTTCACGTACATCTGCTCTCACTCCATCCTCCCGCCACCCCACTAGGAATAGGGTTCCCCTGGTCCTCACCTACCACCTCACCAGCCTCCGGGTCCAACATATAATTCTCCGTAACTTCCGCCACCTCCAACGGGATCCCACCACTAAGCACATCTTTCCCTCCCCCCCTCTCTCTGCATTCCGCAGGGATCGCTCCCTACACAACTCCCTTGTCCATTCGTCCCCCCCATCCCTCCCCACTGATCTCCCTCCTGGCACTTATCCGTGTAAGCGGAACAAGTGCTACACATGCCCTTATACTTCCTCCCTTACCACCATTCAGGGCCCCAAACAGTCCTTCCAGGTGAGGCAACACTTCACCTGTGAGTCGACTGGGGTGATATACTGCATCCGGTGCTCCCGATGTGGCCTTTTATATATTGGCGAGACCCGACGCAGACTGGGAGACCGCTTTGCTGAACATCTACGCTCTGTCCACCAGAGAAAGCAGGATCTCCCAGTGGCCACACATTTTAATTCCACATCCCATTCCCATTCTGACATGTCTATCCACGGCCTCCTCTACTGTAAAGATGAAGCCACACTCAGGTTGGAGGAACAACACCTTATATTCCATCTGGGTAGCCTCCAACCTGATGGCATGAACATCGACTTCTCTAACTTCCGCTAGGCCCCACCTCCCCCTCATACCCCATCTGTTACTTATTTTTATGCACACATTCTTTCTCTCACTCTCCTTTTTCTCCCTCTGTCCCTCTGAATATACCTCTTGCCCATCCTCTGGGTCCCCCCCCCTTGTCTTTCTTCCCAGACCTCCTGTCCCATGATCCTCTCATATCCCCTTTTGCCAATCACCTGTCCAGCTCTTGGCTCCATCCCTCCCCCTCCTGTCTTCCCCTATCATTTTGGATCTCCCCCTCCACCTCCAACTTTCAAATCCCTTACTCACTCTTCCTTCAGTTAGTCCTGACGAAGGGTCTCGGCCTGAAACGTCGACTGCACCTCTTCCTACAGATGCTGCCTGACCTTGGAGTATTGTGTTCAGTTCTGGTCATTAGAAGGATGTGAAAGCTTGATGGAGGATGCAACAGAGATTCACCAGAATGCTGTCTGGATTAAAGAGCATGTCGTATGAAGAAAGGCTGAGTGATCTAAGGCTTTTCCCTTTGGATTAAAGGAGGATGAGGCTTGATAGGGATGTATACGATGATAAAGATCATAAGTGAGAATAAACTTGAACTTGAAGATACAGTGCACAGCGCCTTTTTTTATTTTTGCAGGGCAGCAATGGCTAATATGAGAGGTCATAATTTAGAGGTGATTTCAGGAAAGTATAGCGTGATGTCAGAGGGAGGTTTCTTACTCAGAGGTTGCTATGTGCAGATGCAGTCCAGGGGTGGTGGCAGAGACAGATGCATTATGGATATTTACGAGCCTCTCAGACAGGCACATGGATGAAAGAACATTGGAAGGCGATGTGGGAGGGAAGGGTTAGGCTGATCTTGGAGCAGGTTAAAATGTCAGTGTAACATCGTGGGCTGAAGGGCCCGTATTGTGCTGTATTGTGTTCTATGTTCTGTGAATATGCAAGGATTGAATGATGTGGATCATACGCAGGCTGATGACATCTAGTTTAATTTGACATTGTGTTTGGCAAAGACAATGTGGGTGAAGTTCCTGTTCCTGTGCTTACAGTTCTATGTTCAAATGCAGGAGTTGACCATATTTTAAAGTATTTCTTTATAAATTGGAAATCCCTAAAATGCTATTAAATATTTAAAGCAATAGCTACCATTTATTATATTCAGGTAAATTGAAATAACTGTACATAATTGCTTTGTAAAAATTGTTAAATTATTCCAAGCTTTCCAGTTTCCCTTGGAGCTATACTTTATTTTGTAATGAATTAAGTCATTGAAAAATGTGCTTGGCAAAACCTGAAGTGGGTTCAGCTGGCAGATTTCCTGATGTAATTGCTGGGAGATTATAGGAAATTGACAATCTGCCACTGGACTGTGTGTGAAGGCCAATATTGTAGCTCATTTAATGTAACGGTGGCAAGGATCTTTCTTTCAGGACGTTTGGGACATTCCTCTTCATGTGAATGACCCTTGCAATTGTTTACAATCATCAACTTGGCCCACCCCATACAAAATACGCCATTGGGTTAGAGTGGTAGAGTGAGAGAATTTGGTAGGAGCATAGATAACAGAATGGACTGTTGGGTTTAATGGCTTGGCTTGTTTCTGTCTCTCAGTTTAGCAACACTTGAGCACTATCACTCAACATGCATGTGCGTTTTGGAATGAGGTTGGCACTTGAACATTGGCATCAGTGGCTGGGCCCAGTGGCTGAAAAGCTTGCATTGGTTGTTCTGCATCTGTGTGCTCAGAATGGGCATTAATCATTTCCACAAAAATCAACAGATTCTGCAGATGCTGGAAATCCAAATTAAGACATACAAAGTACACAAGAAACTCAGCAGGCCAGGCAGCTTCTATGGATGTGAATAAACAGTTATCGTTTCGGGTCGAGACCTTTCATCAGGACTGGAGAAAGGTCTCAGCCTGAAACTGTTTATTCATTTCTATAGATGCTACCTGAGTTCCTCTAGTATTTTGTATCTATTAAACTTTATCGGTTTGATACAATTGCTTGATGTCTCTAATTGTAGCATTGAAAATGGCAGAAGCAAATTGATAGGCCAGTTGTTAACATTTGTATCTGTACTTGGCACAATGACTATAAAGTTGAATCTAATCTAATCTAATTTTTAAATGTCTAAACATAAAATACTAGAACAACAAGTTATACTACATAGCTCTATGCAGCAACTGCCTTGAACATACTCAACCAGTGATGAAAGGATTGCAACCAACGTTAAACATAAAGCAAGTCTCTTCAGCATCATTGAGGGAATGAGCAGAAAATCTGCTTGTAGAAGGATTACATTTCAGCCTGGATAATGTCATCAATTTTAGTAAAGCCAGGGGTATGTTCTTAATAATTTAATATGTTATGTAAGTCACAAACACGAGGAAATCTGCAGATGCTGGAATTTCAAGCAGCACACATAAAAGTTGATGGTGAACACAGCAGGTCAGGTAGCATCTCTAGGAAGACTTTGATTCGTCCCCCCCATCCCTCCCCATCGATCTCCCTCCTGGCACTTATCCTTGTAAGTGGAACAAGTGCTATACATGCCCTTCAACTTCCTCCCTCACTACCATTCAGGGCCCCAGACAGTCCTTCCAGGTGAGGTGACACTTCACCTGTGAGTCGGCTGGGGTGATATACTGCGTCCGGTGCTCCCGATGTGGCCTTCTATATATTGGCAAGACCCAACGAAGGCTGGGAGACCGCTTTGCTGAACACCTACGCTCTGTCTGCCAGAGAAAGCAGGATCTCCCAGTGGCCACACATTTTAATTCCACGTCCCATTCCCATTCTGATATGTCTATCCACGGCCTCCTCTACTGTAAAGATGAAGCCACACTCAGGTTGGAGGAACAACACCTTATATTCCGTCTAGGTGGCCTCCAACCTGATGGCATGAACATTGACTTCTCAAACATCTGCTAATGCGCCACTGCCCCCTCGTACCCCATCCGTTATTTATTTATTTATTTATATACACACATTCATTTTCTCTCTCTCCTTTTTCTCCCTCTGTCCCTCTCACTATACCCCTTGCCCATCCTCTGGGTTTTTTCCCCCCTCCCCCTTTTCCTTCTCCCTAGGCCTCCTGTCCCATGATCCTCTCATATCCCTTTTGCCAATCAACTGTCCAGCTCTTGGCTTCATCCCTCCCCCTCCTGTCTTCTCCTATCATTTTGGATCTCCCCCTCCCCCTCCCACTTTCAAATCTCTTGCTAGCTTTTCTTTCAGTTAGTCCTGACGAAGGGTCTTGGCCTGAAACGTCGACTGTACCTCTTCCTAGAGATGCTGCCTGGCCTGCTGCATTCACCAGCAACTTTTATGTGTGTTGCATGTTATGTAAATATCTCTTTTGCTACCACGTAAATAACAAAGGAAAGAGGTTCAGATAGCAATAGCTCTAATTTGTCAGATTCTACAATTTTCAGCTCTGTGTTGTGTCTATCTATCACTTGCTAGTTCCTATTCCTATTCCTATTCCCACCCTTCCTTCCCTCCCCCACCCCTCTATCAATCACCCCTCCTCACCTGGGTTCACCTATTGCTTGCAGCTCTTGTGCTGCCCTCCCCTCCACCACATTAAACTGGCTATTTCCCTTATAACTCCTGCAGTTCTGATAAAAGATCTGAGCCCACAATGTTGACTGTCTACTTCCCTCTGCAGATGCTGCCTGAGTCTTGCCAGCAATTTGTTCCTTTATCCAGGTCCCTGCCTCAGCAGTACCTTAAATTCTAAAATTATCATTCTACTCGTCCAGTACCGGATGAGCAGAAATTTTCAGTTGGCCAGTTGGGGTTCCGGGTGGATGATGTGTTGGTTTTTGTATGAGGGAGGGTTTGCAGATTTGGGGTTTGATGTCCTTGCTGTTTCTTCTGTTGTTTTTACTGTGTGGAAGACGGGGCTGACCTTGTTGGCACTGTTCTTTTAGTGGGTTTGATTTTGTCATTTTTTGTGAGGGAGGGGGTGGGGGTTTTGGAGTTTGTGAGTTTTGTTTCTTTTTCCTTTTCATGTCGGGGGTGGGGGGCTGATGTCTTTTCTTTCAATGACTCCAAGAGTTTTTCTTTCAATGGCTTAACTGGAGAAGATGAATATCAGAGTTGTACTATACATATGTACTTTGACAATAAAAATGAACCTTTGAAACTTTTGAACCTTTGAGAAAGTTTTGAGAAAGGTTTAAGTCCTGCTATGAATTCCCATCTTCAGCCATCACTCCTTCCCTCGCTATAACAACCATCTGAAATATTTTGCTGTACTTGGACTACAGCCATTTGCTTGTTGTTAGCCCTCCTTTTTCTATCAAAGCCAGAACTAAAACTAAAAATAAAATTAAAAACTAAAATTACTCTACTGGAGGCAAATTCACACTAAAGCCTGTTCACCAATTACCACTGTTCAATTGGTTGAAGTACCACCTCTGTTTTAAAACCTCCACCTTTATTTTCAAGACTTATCTTCCCAATCTCTATAAATCCTTGGTGATCCATGCAAATTCCCTGTGTTCTTATGATACTGTGCATTAATGGAATTTGTCTCTCCATTTCTGGCCATCACCATCATCCCAAATCTGGAATTCTCTCCTCAGATCTCACTTACTCGCTCTGCTTTTCTTCTGAAATTCCTTTAAGACCTCAGTACATATTGCACAGTAGATGATGTGCTATAAACAGAGGTTGCTGTTATTAACAATTGCACCACCTTTTCTTATGATGATGTGACTTAGTGATGCATGTGGTATTGTCAGTTTGCACCAAGCAGTGTAGGGGAAGAGATAATTGCCTTAAAATCACGCTGTGCTACAGCAGCAACAATCACATTAACTAGCTTCTGTAGAACGTGCCTGCTATTTTAATGTAGGCATCCATACTGTGTTCACTCCATGAAAGTATCGCAGAAAAGAACGTCATGCCAGTACATGAATGATTTGATTGCTAATATGTTATTGCAATTCAAGTTCTGACCCTTGCTGGCCGGGCAGCTTAATTGATTTAACAAACTCATGGATTACAGGGAGCTTTCAATACTTCCCCTGTGAATAAATCAGGAACCAAGGTGAGATCAGTCTATATTTACCTTCCTGACTCAGCCAGATTATGTCACTCAGGAATCCTGCTCGGTGCTGGAGGGTGGATTATTGCCAGCTTTCATTGCCTTAAATCAGAATCCTGAGATTCTGCTGATAATTTGGGAGAAGTATGATAATTTAAATTGCTGGGAATGACTTGGATGTGCCTTATACAGCACTTTTTACTTACCTTCCCAGGAGCCACATGAGCAAACTAACAGCATGCACAGTTGGTCGTGAGTATTTGGAAATGCATTGCACATACCGGTAACTATTTGTCTTTAGACCAGGAAGGTGGATTTGCCTTGGGTTGAAATGGTTAAGAGATGTGCGGGTCTTTTCCTGGTGCCAATATTATGAGAAGCAAATTCCAGAAATGTATTCCAGATGAGCTACAGCCTGCAGTGATGAACAGCTGCATTTATTGCTGTTCTGTGTGTGATCCTGTTCACGATACTGCCTCATTTGTTCTTTAAATGGGAGCAAGAGAAAGGGAGCCGTTGCAGTTTATTTTCTTGGTAGACATCCTTCACTGCAGCCCCTGCAAACAAGAAGTTTCTGGTCGGTTATACGGATACCACCCGAATATAGGAGTTGAGGAGAAACTCTCCAATGTGCCAACATTTCCACTGACGTGTGGAGAATTTGGCACATCAAAGTTCAAGCAAATTTATTATCAAAGATAATTTACTTACCTTCTCATTTTATTTGAAAGTTATCTTTACAACAAACACAGTAGCCATGCCATACAGAAATATTCATGAAAATTTCATCATATAACATTTTGCTGCCATTAGTCCCACACCAGGTCTCCCATTATAGATTATTTGCGTAGCGTATACAATCATAGGAAGAGGCTACATACCCAATGCTAGATTTTGCAAGCAATAGAAATAGTGTCGTTCTTGCCTGTAGACTACAAGAGTACTAAAGGTGTTTTAACTTCTTTCCTGAAAAGACAACCAAGAAAAGGATGTCAAAAGGATATGTTTTAAAATAGGACATTGAAACAAGGGGTGCAGAAACACCTTATCATATCAGGGGTAATATATATTTAGAAATCTCACTCTAAAAACAAGATGGGCCTACTGGGATGAAGGTCAATAGGCTGGTCAATGGTGTTGATTAACAGATCAGTTGATTTAATTGGTTGATTCAGGGAATTCACAGAGTAATCTTGTTCCTTTGTTCTGAGAGTTTCATTACAGGCCATTAATGAGACCGATTTATAGACTGACTAATCAAAGCATTGAAGTTTTAGCTTTGGACTTTTTGAATTGCCATTATGGCTCCTTTTACATTTAAATGGAATAAAGTAAATTGTTATTGGCTTCCACCCATCAGCTGTTGATTTTCAGTTTGCTGCAGGCCTACAGAAAGAAAGTAAAGTGAATTAGAGGGCATAACCGGGTCACACGCACAAAATGCTGGAGGAACTCGGCAGGTCAGGCAGCAGCAATGGTGGGGATTAATCAATTGATGTTTTGGGCTGAGACCCTTCATCAGGACTGCAGAGGAAGGGGGCAGAAAGGAAACCAGATTCTGAATTTGTAGAACCAAGTAAATTGGGTATTCATTTAAGGGTTTTTGCTTGAGACTATTAACTTGAAAGGTAAGACTGCCTTCTGAAGGTCTATAAACAATGACTTCAGGCTTGGAATGAAGACAGGAAATATTTCCTCAATGTCTGGTTTTCAAGAATAATTAATTTTTATTACTTTGAAACATTTTTATTATGTTTGCAAAGTGGATGTTTTCCACTTACCTAACGGTAACCATTAACTGTTCCAGACTAATAGCTGCTTGGAGGTGAGGAGCTGACCTACATTGGAAATAGGGTAGAATTTGGTTCTTTTGAAGATTGAGAATAGGTATCCTTCATGGGTCAGCTTTTCCACATCCTCAAAGGAAGCATGCACCTATGCCTCCATTAAACTTGAGCTGAAGGCCAACCATTCAATGAAGAGATTGTTTCTTTAGCCCTTAGACATCTGGGGGAGTGTCAGAAAAGGGTGTAACTTTGACTTTGTCAGTCTAAAATGGGAAAAGTATTTGACTGCCTGCTTTAGATTTCACAATTTCCAGTGAATTGATTAAGAGAGAAAGGTTAGGAGAGATGCTAACTTTGCACAAATGAACACAGCATTTTTGATTGTGATTCTCCTCTAAAGCCTTGGATCCTTTCCAGTGGCTGGGATAATGGTATTAGTACTGTGACGAAAAACCAAGTTATCAGAAGATTGATGCTGATGAGAGAGATAAGAGAGACAAAGGGAGAAGCATTCAAAATGTTAATGAGAGACGAGAGAGATTAACGAAAAGAGACACAGTTCTGAGTATTGACAGATCGGTTGCTTTGAACCTGAACTGTTTGAAGTTTGATGGACAGGCGATACCCCAGCAGGGGGATAAAAGGAACAGGTTGGCTAAGGCACAAGACCCACCACGAGATCACGAGATAACGAGACCCTGGAAAAGCGGTGTGCCCCCACAAGTTGGTGCGAGTTTGGAGGTCTGGTCGCGGGACCGACCATAGACGCACAAGGTGAAAAGGTACGATCGGCGGGAACCTGGTGTGTGTGTCTGGCCTTGCCTGGGTGCCAGGTTCACCTTGGAAGAACGATCGTATCCGGAGCGGAGGGGTCACAGTCGGTGACCTCAGAAGACATTAAAAGGGCTCGCCCGAAAGCTAACTGCGAGGAACATCAAAGGTCTGTTGAATCGAAATTTGCATTCGCTCTCTCTCTCTCCAACGGCACAACAGCGATTACTGCGAACTGTACTAAGCTGAACTGAACTCTGCATCACTTGAGACTGATCATGTTACCACTAGACTGCGATAGAGCTTGATGGATTCCTATTATCCTAGTTCTGTGTACATGCATGTTTTATCATTGCTAACCTGTTGCATTTATATCATTGTGATTAGAGTACTGTGTTACTTATTTCTTTAATAAAACTTTCTTAGTTCCAGTAATCCAGACTCCAGCTAAGTGGTCCATTTCTGCTGGTTTGGCAACCCAGTTACGGGGTACGTAACAGTACGCTAAAGTCCCTGCAGACAGCATCCACTGCCTTTCCTTCATCAACCTTCCTGGTAACCTCCTCTAAAAACTCTTACAAGATTGGTTAGCCATGACCTACCATGCAGAAAGCCACGTTGACTATCCCTAATCATGCCCTGTCTATCCAAATTCTTATTTATCTTGTCCCTTAGTATACCTCCTAATAATTTATCCTGCTGATTTCAGGGTCACCAGCCTATAATTTCCCAGTTTATACTTAAAGCTTTCCTGGAGAAATGGAATATTAGCTATCCTCCAGTCCCTTGACACCTCGCCTGTGGTGACTGTAAGGGCATTTTGAATTCCTCTGCTAGGGCCTCTGGGGTCCTGCACTAGCCTCTCATAAGGTCTGAGGGCACACCTTGTCAGGGCCTGGGGACTTACCCACCCTAATTTGCCTCAAGCATTTCTTCTTCTATAATGTGGATATAGCCCATGACCTCACCACTGTTTTGCATCTGTAATGGAGAGATAGGGGCCATTTGCAGGCAGCTGAGATCAGTTAGACTGGCACGATGGTCGGCACTGATATGGTGGCCAAGCATCCTTTTCCTACGCTGGCTTTAGGTGCAAAAGATACTAGCTCCTCTACCATCCAGTCTCTGCTGCACAATACTCCCCCTTGATATAAAAATCTACAACGGATCCTGGAACTGGGTTATTTTCCATATTTTAGCAGTTCTCTCTCAGTGCGGCAGATAATGAAGCTCACCATCACCTTCTGTGTACCCTTGTAGCCTTTGGCTGTCTGGTGAAATGAGTGTTTACAGGCGAATACATCAAGGTCTGCACAAAGCTCATGGACAGGAATAATGTAGGCTATATATCCTTGGATAACCTATATCATGGTACGTACCTACCGCCACAATGACCCTCAGCAATCTCCAAAAATGCAGAAGTGCGAATGATCACAGCAAACGATGTTAAGAATAAGCATTTGCAGTCAGTAAGTATCTTAATGTTCAGGGGATCTTTCATTGTATTTCCCGGTGCTGAGATGCTCGTGTGCACTTGTTCATTTGTTTCAAATTTTAATATTTTCTTTTTGCCTTGACTATTATAAAGTGAGTGTATAAGACCTACAAGGGAGTAAAGCCATTTTTGAAAATAAAAGTATATAGAAAATAGATTTTCCTTTTGCAGGCGATATCTTTCAGTTCTCAAAGATTATCATGGTGATCGTCACACTAGATTAATATTGTGGAAACATTGTTACATTTATTTTTATCAGAAACCAGAAAACCATCATAATTTCTTGAAAGATATAGGAATTGCTACAACTAACGTTTGACCTCTATGAGCACAACATTCTGATATTTTGTAGACAAAATTGCCAGAAAGTAATATTTACTTTCATTCATTTGCAAAAGTCAGTTAAATCCTTGGAAAGTAAAGAAGATTAAATAATGTATTCCTGATCAAAGTTTATGACATTATGAAAGGCATGGCTAGAGTAGACAGTCAGAATCTCTTTACCAGAGCAGAAATATCATGCATATAAGGTGATGAGGGGGTTGGGGGTGGAAGATTAAAAGAGGTCAGTATGAGGCAATTTGTTTTTTACAGAGTAGATGGTGTCTGGGAAAGCTGGAACAATGACCGGGGTAGATATGATAGTGGCATTTAGGAGGCTGTCAATATAGACACATGAACATGTAGGGAATGGAGGGATATGGATTGTACACAGACAGAAAAAATTTAGTTTGATTCAGCATCATGTTCGGTGCAGACATCATGAGCTGAAGGTCCTGTCCTGTCCTGTGCTGCACTGTTCTATGTTCTGAATCTGTTTTATGTATTCTTTAAGATGTTTATGTAAACCTCAGGTGCAGCCAGCATGTGTTTGCCTAGGGGAAGGCAGCCTCTGGCCCAGCCAAACTGAGCAATCTTGTTTGTGTGGATGCTGTGTGATGTGTTGCCCGGTTACAAATCCAAACTGCAAAATATCAGGCAGTACACCACATGCAATGAAACGATTGAACTTTATAAATCTTAATCTGACTATAGGGTTAGTAAAGAAAAAGGGCCAATTTTAATGAAACAGTCTAATGCGCATGTTGGAGCTCACGATTTCGTCCAGTAGTTCCCCATCGACCTCCTCCGATCGTGGCCGACCTTCGCACCCTCGCTCCTAGCCCACTTCTTCCGGTGGTCTACCAGCTCTCTCCACTCACGTCTTCGCTCTTCTTCTCTCGCTGACAGAAGACCGGAAAATCCCTGCTCCCAGACCCACAAGAAAGAACAACATGCCTCTCATTGGCTAACATACATTCCAAAGTCCCCATTATCTCTAGTTATAACCCAAACATTGCTGCTACAGAGAAACCATTAGCGTAGCAGTGGAACATTACGGAGAGGCCATTATATTAGCAGTGAAACCTTACAGCGCGTTACATTTAAATTGCGACTTCATTTCACACCAGTGGAGAGTTTGCTACCTGCAATTGTATTCAATACTGAGACTGCATTTCAGTTCATTGCACCAATGAAGGGATGTGGCTGGTTTGATCTGTGTGGTCCGCTGCTGCTGCAAAACAGGCCTGTCCAGGCTCTGAAGTAGGTGGGCAGACAACAAACACAGTGTGAAGTCAGGGCCTCGGTGCAGCCGAGGTGAAGGCCAGAGACCAGCTGTGAGGTTTTAAAAGTTTCCGTATTGAAATCACATTGTCTTGTCAGTGGACTTTACAGTGCATTTCCATGGAATGTGGGGCAAAGTAGAGGCAACTGTGATGATCTTCCATGCTGTGTCACTGTTGAGTTCAATTCCCAGCTATATCTTTTGAAAAAGGTGCAGAGAGTTACAAAGCCTCTGTAAAGCACTCATAATGCAATAAAATAATTTAATGTATTCAGACCCTGTTAATAATTGGCATTCCATCTGTGAGAGGTAATATTATTTCAATCCTTGCTTCAATATCAATTTCCTTAGAAACAAATTATATTCTGCGGTACACTTACCTTCTCAGATGTTTTTCATTATTGATTTCTTTTTTATTTTTCTTCTTCAGAGACCCAAATGGGTTTTTTTCCTGGTAACATTAGAGAAAATTGAATAACTTTTTCCTCCTATGCTCTGAAAGGCAATGACTTGCATTGCTTCATCGAGCACTGGCCATTCACTAGTTCCCTGCCCAAAGTGCGAGATAATAAGTCAGGTGCCAAACTGTGGCTCACATGTTGCATGCTGCTCTCTTACAGCTGATGCACCACAGTGCTCTTCCAGGTTCTGTCTTTGTGACCTGGTTAGGAGACTTTGATGTCCAACACACAGTTCCCTCCAACCTTGGCCACTTGGCCATAACGAAAAAGCTGCATGGACCATCACAGGACTATCAGTGAATCAACCACAGTCAGACTGTACCTAGGCATTGTTAAGAACACATAGCCTGTTTGCAATCTCTGCAGAGTACTTCTGCAAAATACCTGATCTGTACTCATTACTCTTGAGGTTTAGTCATCATCACTGAAAATATAGGTGTAGGATCACAATGATAAAAATACACAGGCATAAAGAAGAAAGCAGAATATTTAAGCCAGAATGGCTCAGGGTGGCATGGTAGCATAGTAGTTAGCACAACTCTTTACAGTACAGGCGACCCAGGTTCAAATCCTGCTACTGCCTGTAATAAGTTTGTACGTTTTCCCCATGACCACGTGGGTTTCCTCCCACAGTCCAAAGACGTACCAGTTGGTAGGTTAATTGGTCATTCTAAATCAGCGGTCCCCAACCACCGGGCCGCAAAGCATGTGCTACCAGGCCGCGAGGAAACGATATGATTTGCCAATATGACTCAGCCGCACCTTTCCTCATTCCCTGTCACACCCACTGTTGAAGTTGAACGCACACGAGGTCATTACGCACACGTCATCCATGTCAGCGCGAGAAGAAAATCAACTCCTGCTTGCAAATGACAGCAGGCTGAAAAGTATGTTTGACATAACATCTCTACCGGCATTCTGGATCAAAGTCAAGGTTAAATGTCCTGAGATAGCCACAAAAGCACTGAAAACGTTGCTTCTATTTCCAACATATCTCTGAGAAGCGGGGTTTTCTGCAATGAATGCAACGAAAACTAAATTGCGGAATAGACTGGACATAAGGAACCCCCTTTGAGTATCACTGTCTCCCATCACCCCTCGATAGGACCATCTTTTTGCAGGAAAACAAGTCCAGGGCTCCCACTGATTCAGCGATATTCGTGTGTTGCAATGATTTTATATGTTCATACGAGGAAAATATGCGCTATGTGTTTAGTATCCAAATGTTACTTAAAATGTTATAATGTTTATGACTTATAAGTGACTTATAATTGACTTATCACTATATTTATGGGCTGTGTTACATAAAATCTAAAATAACGCTAACATATAGTAAAAGCAGGAATGATACGATGAATACACAGCCTATACAAAGTAGAAATAATGTACGTACAGTGCAGTTTCACTGAACAGAATTGCCAAAAGTGATTTGTAGAAAAAAAATCGGCACGTAGACGTATGAGGACTTCACGCATGCGCACATAGGTGCCCGCGCAAGGCTTCATGGTCATGGTAGTCTTTCTCGGGGTAAACATAACGTATTTGACTGTTATTCTTGTCCGTTGATAACCCTACCCCCTCCCCGCCACCCTGGGTCGGCCGGTCCGCAAGAATATTGTCAATATTAACCGGTCCACAGTGCAAAAAAAGTTGAGGACCCCTGTTCTAAATTATCCCATGATTAGGCTAGGATTAAATTGGGTGTTGCTAGGCAGCGTGGCTTGAAGGGCCGGAAGGGCCTATTCCATGCTGTATCTCAATAAATAAATAAATAAACAGGGTGAAAATTTTGCATTGATTGCTGCTGATGAAAAACCTTGTGCTTTATTTGCAAAGATCACTCACTCACAGAGCATTTTGAAAAACACACCAATTTTCATCTAAGCATCTTCCTGGATCAGAATTGAGGTAAGACAAGATTATAATTGCAGTTAAAACATCTAACATATGAATTTTTATGTTTAGTGATGAAGATGACGGAACACATAAATCTAGTTCTGCTCTTTCAGAGAATATTGTTTGCACTAAACATCAACTTTCTGATGAGAGGTTTGTCTATAAAAATAGTAAAGGTGTTTGCAATTTTAGGTGTAAATAATCAGAAAATTACCTGACAGTAAAACAAATTCCAATTTCCAAAATTGCCTTCAAACATTGACTCACAATGTCTCTTGCAATAGCGAGTTATGATGCAACGTATTAATCTAGAAATGTTGTGTTAATCCAGAATTTTTTATAACTGAGAGTATTTACAATAAAAAAATACAGGAGGTACCTAATAAAGTGGTCACTGAGTGTATGTTTGTGGTCTTCTGCTGCTCTGGTCCATCCACGTCAAGGTTTGATGTGTTGCGCAATCAGAGATGCTTCTCTGCACACTATAGTTGTCATGCGTGATTATTTTAGTTACTATCAACTTCCTGTCAGCTTTTCCTCTCTGATCCCTCTAATTAACAAGGCATTTTCGTCCTTCAAACTGCCTCTCACTGGATATATTTTGTTTATCGCATCATTCTCTGTAAACTCTGGAGACTGTTGTGTGTAAAAATCTTAGGAGATCAGCAGTTTCTGAGATAGTTAAACCACCCTGTTTGGCACTAACAATCATTCCATGGTCAAAGTCACTTAGATCACATTTCTACCCCATTTTGATGTTTGGTCTGAACAACAACTGAACCTCTTGAGCATGCTTGCATGCTTTTATGTATTGAATTGTTGCCAGATAATTGGCTGATTAGATATTTGCATTAACGAGCCAGTATACAGTTGTACCTAATTAAGTGTATGTTTAAGTTATGCTTGTCATGTGGCTGTTGAACTGCTTGTTACGGTATTATCCCAATCCCAACACCAATGCATGTAGTTCCAGAGGCCTAGAAGTTTGGACACTTCGGTTATGAAGTGAGTACTAACTCCAACTAATCTTTACTCAGGATAGAGTATATCTTTCAGCAGGAATCCATAGCAAGGTGTGCATTTGTTAAGTGGCTCCTTAAGTATTATTTTTCTTCAACAGTGGCATTTCCTACAGCTGCCTCATATATACTGCATGTTTATCTAAAACTCTCAATCTCTGTCCCTTAAGATGCTCTTTACAACTTTCACCAAGTTTTGTCTACTTATCCTTCTGCGACTTGGTGTTGTCTCCCATGAACCATATGAAATTGGGATCTGTGTATCCCCTTAAGCTTGCTCCAACAGTCAATAATATCATGGCTGATCTGATCTTGATATTAGTTCTATTAGTCCTAAAATCAAAAAAATCTCTGTCTGGAGATGTTTAGTGATTTAACCTCTTCCTAAATTCCAATGAGTGTAAATTCAACCAGTACAGTCTTTTCTAAGAAGGCAACCCCTTCATTCCCAAGAATCGACCCAGCAAACTTCTTAACACTTCCCCAATGCAAGTACATCCCTCATTGAACAAAAATACCAAACCTATACAGTTCTTCAGATGTGGTCTCATCACAGCCTTGCATTATCCCTACCTCTGTACTTCAATTAGGGAGAGGGGAGTGGGCGTCAGGTCTTCGATGTTTCTGTCATTCATTTTCTGGGGTTTTTTGTTTTGTGGATGCCCGTGAAGAGTATGAATTTCAGGTTGTGTACTGTCTAGTTACTCTGATGTTAATTGAACCTTTGAACATACCTAATTAATTATAAAACCCGAATGCTAATTTTCTGTTGAATAGCAAAAAAAAAATAGCTGATTGTGAAAATATGAAGTAAAAAGATGTTGGAAATATTCAGCAGGTAAGGCAACATTTATAGTGAGAGAAATTGGGTCAACATTTTAGATTGACATCGTCTTATCAAATCCCTCTCTATAGCAGAGTTCTGTAGTCTCTCTCCATTTAACTCATATTCTTTTTGCCTATTCTTCCTACAAAAGTAGATAAATATTTCTCCACATCATACGTCATCTGCCATTTCTTTGCCTATTCAAATGATTACTACTCCTTTGGAAGCACTTTGTTTCCTCTACCTTACTTGCCTTCTCATCCTATGTTGTACTGTCAGCAAATTTGAATGCAATATGTTTGGTTTCTATACCTAAGCCATTAATAGAATTACTCTTCATATAATTAATTGTTAAAACCTGGATATAAATGCAAGGTGTTGCTCTTGATTTTATGGGCTATATTGTGGGTAGATTATACCAACAAGACTTTAATTTCCCTGAGTATAGGAAATTGTGGGACAATTTGATAATAACTTTGGAAGTGTTTGCTACCTAGAAACTATTGCTTCAGAATTGAGAAATAAAAGATCTTAAAATTAAAGCCAGACATTTGGAAGTCTGCCCTCACATAATAAAAAAACACGGTGTACTGTACCTTGTTAAAAGATATGGTTATTGAAGCAATTGGAACTTCAAAGACTGAGACTGATGTCAGATAATGGTGTCAAAGGATAACTTGTTGTTGAACTATAGGCCCACCATGAATGAACTGAATGGAGAACAGTCTGGCGTTCTGAATGGCCTACAAGTGCTTGGTTCTGTTATGCAATTCACTAGTTAACTGTTTGAAGGCCAATGTTCCAAACAGTTGACATTGACCTGGCTGCAAGAGGCAATGTTATTTTATATAGAACAGAGTGAAACTGTGTGCTGGTTTTGGAAATCAATGATTGGGAGAGCTGATAGTGTACTGATCCTTTGCTGAGTTAAGAACAGGAGGCCAGTGACCTGTTTTCTGTGCCATTGACCCTTTGTAATTCCATGTAATTAGTACAGATGTAAACAAAAATCTCTATGCAATGGTTCCTCCTTTAGTCTAGGCTACATTTTCATAACGATAATATGAGATTGGCCTACATACATAACTAATCTCAGTTTGCTGGTTGCTGTAAGTGTGGGTTTATCATTTTGAATCTGTAATTTCACTTATGCAGAGGGATCAAATTAAGACTGACTTTTGAGTTTATCCAGATTAATTACCAGCAGTTCTTCCAGGAAGGCAAATTTCTCCAGACCAGGGGTTACCAACCTTTTATACGCCATGGAGCCTTACCAAGAGGTCCGTCGACCCCAGATTGGGAAACCCTGCTCCAGACGTTGGAGGAGTTAAATATGTTTTGGCTGGAAACTTTTTACAACACGGAAACTTTCTTTCACCAAATTGTACAACAGAAAGTACCAGACTTTCGTAATCACTCGAGTTGAGCACTGGTTAGGGGAGACAACAAAAGCAGGTCAGATGCCTGTGGTGGGTCAATTGTGGTTCAAGCTGCAGCTGTGGGATTGATAATTGAAGTGTAGGCTACAAACCTGGGCTCAACGTTGGAAAATCACCAGCTGCGATAGTGGCCAGACACTGAGACTATATTTACCACTAGTGCTGATCATTGTAAAACCACAATTCCTACAAGCTGGTTGGGTGTATGAAATGTTTCACCTTATTTAATTTTACCAGCCTCCCCCCCCCGCCCCCCCCCCCCCCCCCAATCTTGCAAGATCACCACTTGTCTAAGCTGGGAGAGGAGCTCATTTTGAGGCAGCTGATTTATCAAGTTCCATCTCTGGCCCACCTGATGAAGAATGAGAGGAAAAAAAAAATTTAAAAGAAAAGTGATAGTTCGTTTCTGTTCCATAACAAGTTGTTTTTTTTTCTAAAGATATTGAGCTGACGGAAGTGCTGGTGGTAGAAATAATGAAAGAAGTGTTTACCCACAGAAATTTGGACCGTTCCCATAATCTGTATTTACATCATAAGCAAAGAACTTGGACCTCGGCCATGTTCTGGTGTGTCGTGTATGTTTTCCATTTTGCTGTAATGTCAATCCGGGTCACCAAAATAAAATCACTAAATTGGAACATACTCGCTTCAAATAGTTGCCATTATGTTTTTCTCCCACAACTTGCAACACATATAGAGGGTAGCTGCACACAGCATATGCAGCTGCCTCACCTTTCACACGCTACCTGCTGGAAAAGCAGGCCAACTCTGTGCAGGTGTACTCTCCATTGTCCAGGCAGAAGGAAGTTTGAATTGGTTCAGAAATGAACTGATCAAAATGATAAAAGCAAAGGCACATTGGGTGTTCGTCTGTTCTTTTAAGTGAGTTCCTTTTGGTTTCTTGTTTTGTGGCTGCCTGTAAGGACACAAATTTCTAAGTTGGATAATATACATACTTTGAACCTTGACCTTTAATGAACAAGGTAATTAATTCCACTTTGATAGGAAGTATACCAAATTTACTTGGCTTGCAGTGATGAATAAGTTATTGTATTGACCAGCTGGAGTAAACTTTTTGGCAGATAGTTTTTCTTTTTTTTAATAATGTTGGCACACAGAGGCATGAGAGTTTAGAATAGCCAGGGTGAAAATTCATACCACAGGGTAGTTTAGGAAGTTTTGTCAACATAATCAGCTTTACCCCATGTGAAAAATACTGGATGAACTCAGCAGGTCATGAGGGAATGGACAGTAGACATTTCGGGATGAGACCTTTCCAAAACATTGACTGTTCATTGCCCTCCAAAGGTGCTGCCTGAAATGCTGGGTTCCTCTAGCAGTTTGACAATAGACAATAGGTGCAGGAGTAGGCCATTTGGCCCTTCGAGCCAGCACCGCCATTCACTGTGATCATGGCTGATCATCCACAATGTATCCAGTTCCTGCCTTCTCCCCATAACCTTTGATTCCACCATCGTTAAGAGCTCTATCCATCTCTTTCTTGAAAACATCCAGAGACTTAGCCTCTACTGCCTTCTGGGGCAGAGCATTCCACATATCCACCACTCTCTGGGTGAAACAGTTTTTTTTCAACTCCGTTCTAAATGGCCTACCCCTTATTCTTAAACTGTGGCCTCTGGTTCTGGACTCACCCATCAATGGGAACATGCTTCCTGCCTACGGCATGTCCAATCCCTTAGTAATCTTATATGTTTCAATAAGATCCCCTCTCATCCTTCTAAATTCCAGTGTATACAACCCCAGTCGCTCCAATCTTTCAACATATGACAGTCCCGCCATCCTGGGAATTAACCTTGTGAACCTACACTTCACTCCGTCAATAGCAAGAATGTCCTTCCTCAAATTTGGAGACCAAAACTGCACACAATACTCCAGGTGTGGTCTCACCAGGGCCCTGGACAGCTGCAGAAGGACCTCTTTGCTCTTATACTCAACTCCCCTTGTTATGAAGGCCAGCATGCCGTTAGCTTTCTTCACTGCCTGCTGTACTTGCATGCTTGCTTTCAGTGACTGATGTACAAGAACACCTAGATCTCGTTGTGCTTCCTCTTTTCCTAACTTGACTCTAATTAGATAATAATCTGCCTTCCTGATCTGAGATAAAATGCAACATTGTGGTGAGAAAAATTGAGAACAGCGTTGAGACTCTGTGCAGTTTTGTTTGACATCCGTCTTCACTGAGATTGACTCTCTCGTAGACTTGTTGATGACAATCATGGAGAAAATGTAAGATGAAAATGAAATTTGACACCCAGCTGAATTTGAGGAGGGTGTTCCATAGTTCTTGATGTTTGATGGGATGAAGGGCTTTAGTGAGGTCAATAAAGGCATGTGTATGATAGGTGTTTCTCCCAGCATTTTCATTGCACTTGTCACAAGATGAAGATCATGTATACTGTAAGTCCAGGTAGTTGGAATCCACTTTGTTATTTGGGAAGCATCCCTTTGGCCACTAGCAGAGGGTGATTCAGAAGAATTGTAGCTATAACATTCACTTTGGCATAGTTACCATAGTTACCATTTCCTGGAGGAGACTTAGGACACCTGAAGTCTCCTGGTGCATCTTCCATGACCCAGATGTGGATGGTAAGATTACACATTATTCTCAGCCAGGCTTCAGCATTTACTTGGGCGATACCATCAGCTCCTGGGACCTTGTTATTGTTCAGCTGGAATGTGGCTTTGTGGCACTAAGACTGGCCTGACTATATCACTGTGGGATGGAGGCCAAGGTATTCAAGTCAAAGACTGGAGCTGCAGGTGAGAAAATCTTTGAAGTTTTCCTTCAAGCAGAAATTGCCCATGTCTCTTCCCTTGAGATATTCGGTGCTGTTTCTAGCTTTCCGTGAGATGGGACGTGGATGTTTGCAGTGAAGAGACTGTGTATGTTGTGGCTCTGAGTGTGCTGCCGAGCCTCCTGCATTCTCACCATCCATTGATTCTTTAGCTTTTGGGTTTTTAAATGTCTGTTGGCTCAAATAAAGTGATGCTTGCTGCTCTTGATCTTTGGAGTTTGTGAAGAGCAGTACTAATTTCCTATAGAACTATTTTGTTTTCTTTCAGAAATGGTGGAGCTTCTAGTCCAGGAGCACTTTACGTTTACATTTAAATAGCTGCTCGACTTCCTGCCATTTTCAACAAACCTGGGACTTCAGGGAGAGAAGCCAACTCTCTTCACGATACCAATTATGGTGGGTTTCAGGGCATCCAATAAAATGTGGGTACACTGCATTTCCCATGGGGTACCATCTGTGATAACTACCTTTGTAGGGTCCATGACGGTATTTACACTGATCTTTTGGGGTTTGATTTTCCAAATGCACCACCACACATTTATTTGTAATGAAGTCTACTTTGCTACTCCTCTGTCCCCTTCCCTACCTGCAACCTGACACAAAGGAGCACTGATAACCCTCACAAGTACATTGTTCAGTAGCACTTGGGGCATTGCTGTAAGAAATTTATAACACAACCAGACAACCTGACAACAAACAAAAAGTTCTGCCCTACCTTAGAGCAATAGCCCCTGTGGTCCTGCGGTTGAGAGCTCAAGTACACATCCATGTACTCACCTGTTGCCAGGATTCGAAGGCTTGAGTTATAGAGAGAGGTTGGGCAGACTAGAAATGTAGTTCTTAGAACATCTGAGATGGTGGTGGGGAGTGGGGGTGGGACTGAGGGTGACTTTACAGGTAAAATCATGTGTGGCAGAAGAAAGGGTGAATGCCCATACTCTTATTTTGAGGGAAGAGGGAGTCAAAAACTCGACAGCAATGTTTTTAAGATGAAAGGAGGAAATTTTAAAAAGACCTGAGATGCAACTTCTTTACATCGGTTGTGTATATGGAACGAGCTACCAGAGAAAGTGGTTGAGGGCAGATGAGTTCAAAGTTATTTAATTATCAAAGCACAAATATTTCTTACAGAGGAAGATGAAAAGCGTAGGCAAAGCAGTAGACTTGCAAAGAATCAGATGCAAAGTGCATGAATTAAAGTGTGAAACAGAGAACCCATATTGGCCCACTCCCAATAATATAAAGGTTTCAAATAAGCAAGGAGAAAGAGAGAAAGAGAGCAGGATTCAAGATTCAAATTAATTTATCGTGTATAGATTTCATCGAAACATACAGTGAAAGGCGACACTTGCAACAACCAACACGCTCGATGGTGTGCTGGAGGCAGCCTGCAAGTATCACCACATATTGCGGTACCAACATAATATGCCTACAATGCTCGGTTCAACAACACAGAACACAACAAAACAGAACACAGCAAACCACAAAACACCAACAACAAATCAAACCCTGCTCCTCTCTCCCACCCACACACATACACAGTCCTCCAACCCTGGAACAGGCTGTCTTCAGCCTCCAGCCTCCAGCAGGCAGACTCAAACTCGCAGATTTTGGGCACTTGACTTCCCCAGATGTCCTGCAGCAATTCACAATCTCGCGGTCTGCCTAATTGACCTTCAGTTTTGACTTCTGATTTGACTCTCGCGCCTTGATCATTGCCACTGACCCCAGCACCGTGGATCACCGAACACTAGGCCTCGAACTCCGGACTTGCCGATGATGGGACCCTGAGCACTAGGCCTTGCACTAGAACCAGCAAAAGGGACTGAGTACTTCATAAATGTATATCAGGTCGTGACTAAAATATAGGTAAAGCAGTGAAGGTGCAAATGTTATCCTCCAACCGTTACAGGAATTATTGAGCTTATTTGCCATACACAACTTCACCAGATTATCTGCTTCTTGCTACATCACAGTTTGTGGGGTGTTGCTGTGCATAAAATAGCTGACACTTTCCCCAATATTATGGCAATAACTTCACATTAAAAGCAGTCAATTAGTTTTAAAGTGAATTAGGACAACTTAATGTCATGGGTTGTGCATTTTAATATCAGATCTTCTCAATCTAGACCCTCTGTATTGATCTTGCTGCTGGCAATTGTAACACCTGATATAGGTTAGAACTATGCTTCTGAACATCCATCAAAAGGCCATGGCCCAAAGTTTCTGTTGATTTGTAAAGGAGCAACCTGCATTTACAAGATCCCGTACTCTTGCAAGGGTGAGAGGAGGGAATCCAACAGGGACCCATTTCAAAACTGAAGTTGAGCATTCAAAGTATGGGCTTAGCAGTCATCCATTTCCAAGTACTTACCCTTACAGAATTATTATACATCAGCGATTAAAGAGAAGCAAAAAGTTGTAAACTTGTAATGAAATTCCATTGATCGAATTGCATTTGAGGAAAATAAATGTCAGATAATTATTTGTGTGTAATTTTTTTGAAAAGATCAGAGTAAGTACAGCAACCCCATGCCTTTAGTAGGCAATCAATTCTAAGGCTACAGGGCAGTTAGTGAAAGAAATTGAAAGATATATTAATGAGAAAGAAAGATGCTGGCACAGCATAACTGAACTGCCTTAAGATTCTTGTTGTTGATGAAACAGGTAAAACAGATTACTTCTTCAAGGGAGTATTAATAGAAGGTAATTTATCTTTGGGATCACAGGGAACTATTAATTCACAGAGACTGGAGTAACTTTGATGGAGCAGAGAAACTGGATAGTGATGAAAAACAAATTTTCATGCCAGTCTACAGGACTTCATGTCCATCTTGATGTTTCAAGAAAGTATAGGACCAACAAGGAACTCTTTTGACCCATGCCTGCGCTCTGAGCAATCCCATTTCTCCCACTTAATTCCTTAGAACCTATTCTCTCACACAGGCCCATTGACACCCCTTTGATTTTCCTACCATCCACCTACACTGAAGATAATTTAAGCAGTCAAGCAACCTGCCATAGTTGGATGCATCAGCAAGGGAGATGAGGCTGAGTACAGGGCTATGGTAGGAAACTTTGTCACATGGTGTGAGCAGAATTATCTGCAGCTTAATGTGAAAAAGACTAAGGAGCTGATGGTAGACCTGAGGTGAGCTAAGGTACTGGTGACCCCTGTTTCCATCCAGGGTGTCAGTGTGGACATGGTGGAGGATTACAAATACCTGGGGATACGAATTGACAATAAACTGGACTGGTTAAAGAACACTGAGGCTGTCTACAAGAAGGGTCAGAGCCGTCTCTATTTCCTGAGGAGACTGAGGTCCTTTAACATCTGCCGGACGATGCTGAGGATGTTCTACAAGTCTGTGGTGGCCAGAGCTATCATGTTTGCTGTTTTGTGCTGGGGCAGCAGGCTGAGGGTAGCAGACACCAACAGAATCAACAAACTCATTCGTAAGGCCAGTGATGTTGTGGGAATGGAACTGGACTCTCTCACGGTGGTGTCTGAAAAGAGGATGTTGTCTAAGTTGCATGCCATCTTGGTCAATGTCTGCCATCCACTACATAATGTACTGGTTGGGCACAGGAGCACATTCAGCCAGAGACTCATTCCACCGAGATGCAACACAAAGCGTCATAGGAAGTCATTCCTGCCTGTGGCCATCAAACTTTACAACTCCTCCCTTGGAGGGTCAGACACCCTGAGCCAATAGGCTGGTCCTGGACTTATTTCATAATTTACTGGCATAATTTACATATTACTATTTAACTATTTATGGTTTTATTACTATTTATTATTTATGGCGCAACTGTAACAAAAACCAATTTCCCCTGGGATCAATAAAGTATGACTATGACTACGACTATGACTATGACTATGACTAACCAATCCTCACAGTCAAAAATTAAAGCTCCGAGTAAGTTTAATATGAAAGTACATATATGTCACCATATACTACTCTGAGGTTCATTTTCTTGTGGGCAAGAAACACAATAGAATCAATGAAAGACTGCACCCAACAGGACTGACAAACAACCAAATTGCAAAGGAAAACAACCTGTGCAATTACTAAAAGAAAGAAGAGAAAAAAAATTAATAGTAAATAAATAAGCAATAAATATTGAGAACATGAGATGAAGTGTCCATAAGCTGTGGGAACAATTCAGTGATGGGGTGAGTGAAGTTATCTCCTATGGTTCAAGAACCTAATGGCTGAGGGGTAATAACTGTTCCTGAACCTGGTGGAGTTAAGTCCTTCTTCGTGATGGCAGCAGCGAGAAGACAGCATGGGAGTCCTTGATGATGTATACTACTTTCTTGTGACAGTGCTCCATGTAGATGTGCTCAATGGTGGAAAGGGATTTGCCCATGATGGACTGAGCTGTGTCCACTATGTCAGGGAGAAAGTGCAAACTCCACACTGACAGCTCCTGAGATCAGGACTGAACCAGGGCCGCTGGCAAAATGAGGCACATGTATTAATTGTAGCACTGCTTTTATTGGAAATGGGAGCTACCTAGTTGAAAATTAATATAATGAATGTTATGGGCACCCCATTATATGAGACGATCAACAGAATGGAACAATTGCTGTAATTTAATTTTACCCTGCTTTGATTTTTATGCTTCTGGTGAAAACAAATTTCTGATGCTAAAAATAAGTTTGGATGGGACTTTTGGGACCCCTAGCATGCCATATTCCTGATTCATGACTGGTTCCAATGAGTTGTTTTCCAGTGACTGGAGAAGATTTGTCAAGCTATTAATCAATGTTTGTGAGTAGGTATCTCCTGACATTGTTTGTGACTCTTCTCCTGGTTTGCAACCTGCCAAAATTACACCTCATCCACTTCTGAACGGCTCATTTTCAAACTTCTGAAAGAAGGTTAGTCAGAAGTTAAAACTGTAAATATCAGAGACCCACTTGAATCATCACCAAACAAAACAATGGACTGGTAATTTAAAATTTTAAGGAGAATGTGGTTTAACTTGCTTTGCTGTTTTTAAAGTGGCTGCATGAGATTCCCCTGCCTGATAAAGTGAGGGTAACAACAGGGAGATTTTACGTGTCTTTCTGGGTCTTATGAGCTAAAAGGAGTAAGAATGCTTAAATCACCACCAGCATACAAAATTCGTCATCCACCTCTTCTGATGACATTTCCCAGGATAAGACCCTCCCAGAAAAGGCAATCAGACACCATTCCCTCAGCATGAATCAGATTATATAGTTCATCCAAATCTCTACCTCCTCATCTATGTTACATTCCCTTTTAATATCTAACTATCCTTGAAAAGGACCTTAACAGCAACAGTGTCATTGTCCAAGCATACATGGACATGGGATCATGACCCTGAATCCTTCTTCTGCTCTTTGGTTTCCACCCTGTGGTGATTAGATCTGCCACAAGCCACACTCTGACCTTGAAAAATCCACTCAGAACAGGAATAATCAATCTCTTCTTGCTCTTCCTTCCTTTTTGCTTCTTGTCTCTCTGTTGGATTTTTGTGAATAAAACATGCGAGAATCGTCTTATGTGATGAATAAAAGCCACAGCTCTTTACTCCTATTACCAACAAAATCCAAAGCATTCGCCTTACACTGATGTCATTATGTCAGACGCAGCCTCTTAAAGTGAACACAACAACTCCATGCCAGTGTTTGTGGATTATGTAGAACAGTTTCTATTATGAAAAATATGTGTCATCTGTTGCCCATTTCTTTACTGTACACAGCCACCCCACCCCGCTCCCTGGAATTTGCCAAAACTGGCAATATGAGTTTGCCTGGAGCTCATTCAAGCAACCCGGCTCAGGTCCTATGTGACAGCAAGTGCCTCTGGCTCGTCCAGCCGTGTACGGACATGCACATGGTCACATCGTGAGGCAGGAGGTATGGTTGTGGAGCTCTCCAGTTTAAGGTGATCTGCAGAACTACTTTCAGGTTTACCCTTCCTATATAAAATGGAAAACTTTTCAACCCATGTCAAAATGTGGAACAGACCATTGCAAGGTGACTTAAGAGGGTGTTGATGTGCATCATGGCGGACAAAAACGAACAGGGTAGAACTGGAACCCAATAGCATGGAGCAACATAATGGGAGGTAGGAATAGGTGTAAAAAAATTGAGTTTACTGAGGAGGATGGAATGGTGTTGAGATGCCAAACAGGTGGTCATGGATTCAGGAATAAAATCATCCAGCACACGTAACGGCTGCCCCTGCACCAACTCAGCTGTGAAAGTCTGCAGGTCCTTCTCTTTAGAGATGGTCTGAGCTCCAGCAGGACCCACGGGAGGCAATTGTGTCAATACTCACCCATCGGGGGCTCTCAGATCAACCTATAGGAACAGCAAAACTGCTCGGACAGGCCATAGGACTGATAAGCTGTGGAGTGATGCAATTTAATGCTGAGCTTTGGAGCCTTTGTAGACCAGAGTTCTGATGTGAACTGGGGACCGCGGCCGGAAGAAATATCAGATGGGCTGCCGAACCGAATGACCCAGGTATTGAGGAGCACCCGAGCCACATCCACAGCCATCATCAACACTAGAGGGACAACCTCTGGCCACCTGGTGGTATGGTCTACCATGGTAAGAGGATGCGTGAAACCTCAAGAGTGGGGAAGAGGACCAACAGGTCCACATTGACATGGACGAACCATCACTCAGGGATCTCAAAAGATGTCAATGGTGCCTGAATGTGATGGTCAACTTTCGCTCGCTGACGGACAATACAGGTTGCACTCCAGTTTCGCGAGTCCTTCCTAAAGCTGTGCCACACAAACCCTAGAGCGATTGGTTTCTGTAAAGCCTTCCTGCCCGGATCCGAGAGGCCATGAATGGAGTCATAAATAGTGCACTTCCAGCTTTCAGTTTGCAGGCGCTATGGGGCGAGAGCTACCGATTGAGACATTGCACAGGAGGGAAACTCCTGCATCCCCGAACTTGGTTCCAGCCAACTGCGAGCCCGTGATTGCTGTTTTGTAAGCCTGGACTTCTAGGTTGGTAGCTGGGTCAGCTGCCATGCTGGCATAGTCAACCCCAATGTGTATGGCGTCAACGGCGGGCCGTGAGAGGCAATCAGCCATAGCATTATTTTTCCCTCTGATGTGCTGCATGTCAGTCATGAATTCTGACTGCCAGGTGGCATCGCTGCCGTGCAGACCAAGGGTCAGACACGTTGGCCATCACACGCATGACGAGTTTGTGGTCAGCCAACACCGCGAAATTCCGACTCTCCAGTTAAGAACAAAAATGGTGGATGGCCAGACAGGGAACAAGAAGCTTGCAGTGAAATGTGCTGTCCTTCCTCCGTGGGTGGGGGGTGGAGGGTGTGGGGTTGCTGGCTGAAGAAGGTGAGCGCCTGTCACATGTCTCCAACCAACAGCTCGTGCACAGCACCCACAGCATCGTCTGAGGCAGCAGTACTGATGGCTATAGATGCTTCAGTGACAGGGTACACCAGCAGGGTCACATTTGAAAGTGTTTGTCTGACATTGTCACATGCTCCGATCATGTCTGCTAACCACTCAAGTACGTGATTAAGGGGGCACTCCCTTTAAGGGCATTATACAAGGGGAGCATAAATTCAGATCACAGAATGAAATGGTGATAGAAATTCACCCTATCTAAAAAATCTTGGCATGCATCTGCTGGAGGCTCTGCTGACAGAGACAGGGAAAGGAGGAGGAATGATGCTCCTCTGCCTGGCTGAGTGTAGACTATCGGCCATTTGAACAAGCTCTGTATAATCCTTCACGGATGTATTAGCCACTGCTGTGCAAACTTGATTTGGCTTTTGTTGCATAAAGAGTTCTTTAAAAATGAAAGAAGGGTGGTGTTTGCCCGGGAGAGATAGCATGAGGTCATGTGGTCTATTCGTTCTGAAGGGCTAGTGTCAGCCAGGTCAGACAAGAAAAGCAACAGTCTGGCACACTCAGACTCAGACAGTACAAAAGTCTGTTAGGTGAGTTTTCAGTGTGTCATGTTTATCACGTGCAGGAAGGTCTTCTAGTACACTCACCACTCTAACTGTAGTGGAGCTGCTCAGTGATGCTACAACATAGTAAAATTTGGTATTGTCTGTGGTGATTTCTCGCAGCACAAACTGGGCGTAGCAAACCACACGGTAGCGTGCTGCTCCCAAGGCTCCAGCAACTTCAAAGCGACTGCATTGGCTGACATGTTAAGTAACTCTGGAATCGTCCGAGGGCATTAGGGTCACCAATGTCGGATTTTGTGAATAAAACATGCTAGAGTCTTTTTATGTGGTTAACAAAAGCTGCAGCACTTTACCTCCATTACCAACATTACCAAAAGCAGTCTCCTTACACTGATATCACTACATCAGACACCGTCTCTTAAAGTGAACACAAGAACTCAATGATGGTGCTTGTGAATTATGTAGAACAGTTTTTATTGTGAAACATATGTGTTGTCTGTCACCCAATACATTACAGTGCAAGCAACACACACAAAATACTGGAGGAACTCAGCAGGCCAGGCAGCATCTATGGGAAAGAGTACAGTCAACGCTTTGGGCCGAGACCCTTCAGATCTTTTTCTCCCCCAGTCTCGCTGAAGAGTCTCGGCCTAAAATATCAACTGTGCTCTTTTCCATAGATGCTGCCTGGCCTGCTGAGTTCCTCCAGAATTTTGTGTGTGCTGTTTGGATTTCCAGCATCTGCAGATTTTCTCTTGTTTGTGATTACATTACCCTGTGCGTCCATTTCCACCTCCCAATTTTCTAAATGCCCTCTTAGTGCTTCCTTCCCCTTCCCCTCACTCTTTGGTCTCTCTATCAAAATGTTTATCTCCTAATACTATATGGTAGAATAGATAATCTATACCCCAGTCTGTGAAGTTCTGGTGGATGGCTCCACTGAACTTAGGATGGGCAGACTGACTTCCTGCTCTCTATTAGACGACGTTGGATAAAAACAAGAGAGAATCTGCAGCCCCTGGAAATCTAAGCAACACACACACAAAATACTGGAGGAACTCAGCAAGCCAGGCAGCATTTATGGAAAAGAGTAAAGAGTCAGGCCGAGATCCTTCATCAGGATTCATGGATGTTGGACAAACATGTGATCAATTCAATGTTACTCAAATAGCACAATCATTCTATTTATGTCTACAGGTGTGTGCCCTCTTTACTTTCCTCCAGATCATCTGTGTGATGGAGTTGGGTTGCAAGCTACTTGAGGTAAAATATATGGTGGGGGGGAAGTGCAGGAATAAATAACATTGTCACGATTCCATATTCCTACACCACTGGAAGTACTGATGATGGTTGGGCAGCAGCAATATGGTTAGTTTGTGTGAGCAGTTATTACAAAGGGATATACAGTATATGATGAGGAAGTGAAGAGGAAATTATCTCCTCCACCATTTATTGATCATATTCCAAGGTTGCTCATGAACCTTGGAAACCTCAATGATTAAAAACTCCTATTTGTTCCTTTTAAACACAGCTTGACTCTGTTTCAAAATATACAGCTTGTAATTCTCAAACAAATTTTTGGGAAATCCATCTTAATTCCATGCCAAGAATGGTTAGGAGTGTGTGAAGTGTCTGTCAATGTCATTTAACTCCTATAAGCACGTTTGCCTTCAGAAAATAAATTCAGTCCCTGATCAACATTTTCATGGAATTTTAATCTCTCCTTCACAAATGGATGACGTGCAGTAATCACAAACCAGAGAAAATCTGCTGATGGTGGAAATCCAAAACACACACAAAATGCTGGAGGAACCCAGTAGGCCAGGCGGCATCTGTGGAAAAGAGTATGGTTGACGTTTCAGGCCGAGACCCTTCATCAGGGCTGGAGAAAAAAAGATGAGGAGTCAGAGTTACAAGCCGGAGGGAGGGGAGGAAGATACACAAGGTGATAGGCGAAATCGTGAGGGGGAGGGGTCAGTAAAGGGCTGGGAAGTTGAGTGGTGAAAGAGATATAGAACTGGAGAAGGGGGAATCTGATAGGAAAGGACAGAAGGTCATGGGAAAAGGAAAAGAGGGAGGGGAGCACTAGAGGGAGGTAATAGGCAGTTAAGGAGATAAGGTGAGTGAGGGAAATGGGAATGGGGAATGATGAAGTGGGGGTCGGGGGGAAACATTACTGACAGTTCGTGAAACTGATGTTCATGACATCAGGTTGGAGGCTAGCTAGATGGAATATAAGGTGTTGCTCCTCTAACCTGAGTGTGGCCTCATTGCGACAGTAGAGGAGGTCATGCAGCAATGTTATGGACTAGAATTTTTAAATGTAGCTCTCAGCTCAAGGTGGCCCAACATATCCGAGTGAATGGACTAAGGTCAAAGCCATAATCATTTCAAATGGTGATTCCCTTGATGAGTTAAGTTGAAAAGATAAAGATGTTGATGAGAAGTCTCATTTTTAGGTCAGCAATTAGCTGGGTAGAAAGTTTAAATTAATTATAATTAAATAATACAGCCATAGCCTTGCCACTCAGCAAGTGGAGATATTTCATTATTTTTATAAGGCATGTTTTTACTGGCTTCTACATTATATTGCAAGTGAATTAGCTCCAATTAAAGAGGAATATTTTAAAAAATCTTAGCCGTTGAAGTTGCTGTACCTTTTATTTCCACTTTTCATTGCTAGCCATTCTTCCTTCTTGTCCTCTTTGTTTCCTTCTTCCTCTCCCTTTCCCCTCACAGGGAGATCTATCAGAACTTGCCATTGAATGTCAAAGGAGTATAACCAGGATGCTGCCTAGGTTGCAGATCTTTAGTATGGGGAGAGAGTGGATAGGCTAGGCATGTTTCCCCTGGAGAAAAGAAAGCTGTGAAATATATTAGATTATGAGAGAATCTCTTCATGTGCTGACCAGTTAGTTCTACTCCCACAGTCCTGTCACATTAGTTTAAACCCTCCCAAATAGCCTGAATAAATGTCCCTGCAAGGATAATAGCGCCCCTTCAGTTCAGGTACATCTTGTCCTTCTTGTCTATGCCCCAGCTGCTCTGAAAGACATCCCAGTGATTCAGGTATCTGAAGCCCTCCCTTTTACACCAACTCTGTACTCATACCTTCAACTCTACTGCCTTCCTATCTCTGACCTTGCTAGGTATGAACAAGAGGCCAGAATAAGAAGAATGCAGGGTTCTCTCACTGTGTTTCTTGTTCATTTTTTTAAAAAAAGTTACTGTACGTATCTAGGTGTTGTTGCATTGAATTAAAACTTGAGGTGAGAGTGGGCCTTACAAAGCAGAAAATGCATGATATCCAGCAGTCACCATTCCACTCACCGTGACTCCCCTCCCAAACCCACAGCACAATGGGGAGCTATATGATGCAATCAAGTTATAATAATGGGGATGGATGAGAATATGATTTGAATTGGACTGATGGCCAGTGTGAATGTGGATGACGGTTGATGGGCAAAGGACACTTGGTACATATAGCATTTGTGCAACAGAGTGCATGAGCTCAAGTTTTCAGGGGCACAAAATGAAGAAGAACTCAGGAGTGCCTTGGAAAATGAATCTCGAGGCATCAATGAACACTGCCATTAATTAAAACATACATTCTTAGGAAAACCTTAGAAGCTGCAGAAACACTCTAAATCTCTTTTCACCATTCGTTTGTGACTGGGAATATATCAGGAAGAGAGTGGGTAGCATATAATTCATTATTTTGTCAATAAAAGAACAAGTGGTGTTGAACCAAATTCGAAAATTGCAGTGAACATTATTAATCTGTGAACTAAATTCTCTGTTTATCAGTATTGCACAGCAGCAAATTGAGCATGTTTGTGACCCTGTAAATATTTCATGTGTGTTTCACAAATGCAAGTCAACTTGATTAAAGGCTGGCTTTGATGATTCATTTTGTGATGTTTTTTAAAGAGTGTAATCCAAATGAGCAATTGAATGTCAATATTGTCAACAAAAAAATATAATAATAGTAATAATGATGATCATCATCAGCATCATAATTGGCTTAATTTTGGCTTGCATCATAATAAAAATATTGATATTATTCCATAGCTGACCGGTGGTGTAGTGGCATCAGCACCAGACTTTCAGGCAAGTGGTCCCGGGTTCGAAGCTGGCCAGCTCCTTGCATGCTTTCCATCCAGGTTGGGTTGAGCATCATGCTGGCAACATGGCCTTGTAAAAAAAAACAGGCAAATGCTAAAGAAAAGAGGACTAAAAAAACATATTATTTCATCCAAACTGGTAGATTGAATGCATGTTGTGTGGTTTTACAAAGGGCAATCAATGATTGATTATGTATTATTTCCTGTATTACTACTGTGAGACAATCCCTTTGGATTGAGGTTAACTTATTCCATTCATGCTTTGTGGTCCTGTGGTGGCTGAGCTGATGAGGGAGATCACAGACTCTTCCTCAAAAGAGGTAGGAGGGACTGACAGGTAGTTTGTGAGATAGCACGCTTCTTCGGGTCACGAAAGCAGGGGTCTTTGTGTTCCTACTTCATGTTCCAGCTTCTCCACACTGTCCTGAGTGCTCCCTCACTACTATGAGTGTTCATGGGTCAGAGATTGCAAGGAGTCTGCTGAATTTTGTTAAGCTTGAAGCTTTATCTATAAAATAGAGTTCTGTTTTAAGAAGTCTGATATCAGGCAATGAACTGTCATGGCCTGCTTGTATGTACTGAAATTAGGGCATCGATACTAGGCTTGTTGGTTCACTTATCCTTCTACTAAATTTGGAGGATTTTGCAGACATTACTTTCCAGTGCTTTGTGGTGCCTGCTGTAGGAAGTCCAGATTCGTAAGTATATCAGTGGGCAGGTCTCAGGTCCGGTCTGAAATCTTGGTCTTCAGATCCCCTAATTTCTCAATTTATCAAAAGGTGCATTGAAAGTGGTGATGAATTTTACCACTGATACCTGCCTTTGTCATGAGGTGGCTGCTGAGATATGGAAAGTGATCCACATTTTCCAGAGTTTCATCGTTAAACCCTACTGTTAGAGGGTAATGTGGTGCAGCAAGGGAAGCCTGGCGGAGGATCTTGATTTTGCAGATATTGAGTGTAAGACCCATTCTTACATTAGAGCTTGGCCCTCTGGTGCATGGAAATACAAACATTGTCTATGTACTGTAGCTGGACAGCTGATGTTTGGGTAAAACTTGGTAAGTTGCAGAATTTCCTGTTAGTTTTGAAGATTAGCTCCACTTGCATCATGCAAAACATTCTAAAAAGTGCTGAAACCAGTCTTTATTGAGAATAAATCAATTATACATCTGCCATAAATAACATCTTCTTGAATATCTCCTTCTAGGTTTCCACATTATTTTCAATTCCTGTGCAGTCCAAGTAGTTCACTGCTGCTACCCCTGGAGAAAATGCTTGTGCACCCGATGTCACTTCTTTGCAATCTTTCTCAGTCTCTTAAAGTATTGCTCAAAGTCTCTCGCAGTGTGGCTGGTTTTGAACTGCTCTCTGAAACAGGTCCAGTAAGCCACACAGTTGAATTAAACTGCTGCCTAGATCTAAATAGGAATGTAAGTGGATGGATTGCCTGACATTAAACTAGACAGCTGTCCTGTTCCACTCGCAGGATTAATGTACCAGTAACTTAGGGTGCTCATTGTGAAGGTAACGGCCCTCTAAGTTTCCAGCAAAAAAGAATAGATCCATAAATTTTCATGTCAACAGATATAAGACAGGCATGGAAAGCTTCAGTTGGTAATCATTCATCCATCAGCTAATTAATTTATTCCTCTAGTTGGAAGATGTACTAAAAGGAGCAGAGCACAGAATGGTTCCTGAACGCTGATGAAGTAGCCCACTGAGATAAGCTCAGTAGCACCGTCACTGACTGAGCTGGTTGAGTCGTGTAGGATGTAGCAAAAAGACTGGGACTTAAAAAATGAGAAGGAAAACCCTACTCAGCACATCCTTACCAATCAGCTGGTCTTAAATTAATCTCTGCTGATGATAACGGCAGAGGCTGTGCCATCCTTGTGGAGACTTAAGTCTTCAATCGCACTACAGTTTCCATTATTTGTTGTGTAACTTCCCTTGTAATTTCAAACAAACTCAGCAGCTCTAAAAGGGCATCCATGAACCCAATACCATTTTAGTAGCTGCAGAATTATATTCTATTACCATCTGTGATCCTGTGTAAATTTCTGTACATAAAATCAGGCTGGGGGACCAAACCCGCTTCAGTAAGGAGTGCAGAAGCAGTATCACAAACTGACGTACCACTCTGGTGAAACTATGATGTATGACTAAATGCAAGCTAAAGAACAAAAGTAATGAACCATAAAGAGATCTGAATAATTCTATAACGCAAGGATTTGGTCGAAGATCCTGTAGCTCCATCACGTAGTTCCCTGAATGGTGGTTAACAGTTAAAAAATACTAACTGGAATAGGTAGCTCTGTAAATACATATCCTTATCTTTGATACCGATGGGGTGCAAAACCTCTGCAAAAGACAAGGCTGATCTACAGTATTTCCAATCAACATCAACCAGAAGAAGCAAATGGATAATTCTTCTACCTTCTGATTGTCCTTCCATCAGTATGATATCTGAAGACAATGGATATAGGTACAATAGCTATTAGTCAGTTTAGATTGACGTGAAGACTTTTGCCCGCAAAGCCAGCTGTTTCCTAGCCCCACTGTGCCAGTATAGTTATAACACACTTCATTTGATTCTCAGTCATCAACAGGTTAATGCAACTGACAGTGCTATGAAGCAACACAGTCATGAATAACCTGATCAGCAATAAATGATCTTTTTTTTACCTGGAACGCTTGGGTTGAGTTGCTCTCCTATCTTGGTAATTTACCTGCAAACGTTTTGTCACCATACAAGGAGACATCATCAGTGCACTGTTAATTGTGGTGTGTCCTCTGAATGCTTGGTGTTTATATACTAGCTGAATGGTAAATATATAAAGTCAAAGCATTCAGGGGACACACCACAATTAAAAGCACACTGATGATGTCTCTACATTTGGGATGAAACATTTGCAAGTAAATTGCCAAGATCGGAGAACAACCCAGCGCAACCATCAACCACCTGAATTATACATTTTCAGAATTATTTGCCTGGACTATTTGGCTCTGCGCCTCTTTAGACCGTTTGTTCAAGTCTTCCATCGTGAGGTGAAAGTTCTTGCCCTTGATATTAAGGCTGCACTTGAGCAAGCGTGGCATCAAGAGTCTCCAGTAAACCGAGGACAAAAAAGTTTGTTGTATATTTGGTTAATCTCAGTTCTTGGATACCTTTGCAGACATTCCACATGGCATTGGTCAAGTGTCCTCTCATTTGCTTTGCCTGCTTCCTCAATGGTCTCTCTTTTATAAAGTCAGCAGTGGGAAGTGAAAAGCTCATTCGCCCCCTTTCGACATTCCATTGCCGTTGCTGAATCTTTCAATACTGTTGTCCTGAGTTCTCAATTGACCAGAAACACAAGTGGAAGAGCAGTTTAGAGATTGAAATTCCCACATAAGTGCTTCAGACTCTGATTATTTTCATAGAATTTCCATCACCCACATAGTACAATGTAGAAGTCTGATGGAAGATGGGTCACTTTCCTGGTTGAATACACTTTTAATAAATCCAAGAAGCTCAATTTCAGCTAAAACAATCGGGCTACTTGATTAGCAGCCATCCAATCCACTTTGTTATATGTTCTCTTCCTCACTACTGGTGAACTAGACCAATAGCAAATACTTTCAAAGAGTTGCACCTCAGATCACTAAACCTTCTTTGATGACACTTCCAAAACCTACCTAAAAAGTGAGTGAATCCTACTTCCCTCACCCCTCCCTGTTTAATAACTGGATGATCATTAAAAAAAGAATCAACAGTTAGAGAATCAAAAGTTAACAAGAAGGATGTATTGTTCCAATGCTCTCCCAGTGGGAGTTTTGATTGCACAGCACTGGGATGTGGGTATGCCTTTGTTTTTGTTCACTCATAAAAAGTCAGTGATGTCTGCAAAGAAAGCATTCATTGCCTCGTGCTCACTAATTGCCTTTTTGAATGGCTTGCTTGGCATTTCAGAGAGTCAGTAGGGGCTACATATGAGTTATGGCTCTGCGATCACATTTAGAACCAACCGACTAAGGGTGGCAGATTTCCTTTGCTAAGGAATGTTAGAGAACTGACAGCAAAGACAATATAATGACTTCAAGATCAAATTCAAGTTTATTGTAATCTGATTGCATGTATCCTCTGTAGGGTCTTGCATTTGCCACACACCACTATACCACACACCGATGCAGCCAGACAGGACAGCCTTGATGGTGCTCCTGTAGAAAGTTGTTAGGATGGGAACAGGGAGCCATGCATTCCTCAGTCTCCTCAGAAAATGTAGACACTGCAGTGCTTTCTTGACTAATGAGGAGGTGCTGTGGGTCCAGGATAGATCATCCGTTATGTGCACACCAAGGAACTTTGTGCTCTTCACTCTCTCCATAGCAGAGCCATGGATGTGCAATGGAGAGTGATCAAAATACACCTTTCTGAAGTCTACAGACATCTATTTTGTCCTGCTCGCATTGTAGTTCTTGCGCCATACAGCCTCTCTACTCTGTATGCAGAGTCATCATTGCTCCTGACGAGCTGCTGTATCATCAGCAACCTTAATGAAATGGTTTGAGCTGGATCTGGCAGAGCAGTCGTGAGTTAGCGGCAGGCTGAGTACTTAGTTATAGAGTGGAGAATTGAGTCTCAACAAAGACAGTTTACTCACCAGCCTCTGAGGGATGATAATGTTAAACACTGAGCTGAGATCAGTAGACACCATTCTGATGTATGAGGCATAGTTTTCTAGGTGGGACAGGACGGAGTGCAGGGCTGAATCTATGGCATCGTCAGTGGACTGGATTGAGCAGTAGGCAAATTCAAGCAGCAGAACTTCAAATGGAGAGGGTGTCTGTTCTTCAGGGGGAAAGGGGGCTTTCTTTGATGTTACATCATCAAGTCATGTATAGAAGGGATTTTGGCGATCAGGAAGTGAGGTGTCACTGTCATTGATGTGCAGAGTGGAATTGTGATCCGTTATGGCATGTATACCTTACCACATGAGCCACATGAGCCACATGTCCCTAGTGTCACAAAGGTGTGTGTGAATTTTCTGTGAGTACTCACACTTTGCTTTCCTGATGGCTCGGGCGAATGTGGCTCTTGCTGACAGTAGAGACGTCTTATCCTCTGAACTAAAGGGAATGTTCTGATCCCTAAACAGTGCGTGAACTTCTGCAGTCACTCATGGTTTCTGGTTTGCCCTGACAGTGTAGTATTTAATCACGGTAATGTCCTCATTGTATTTTCCTATGTAGCCAGTCACCATTCCTACATATTCATCAGTGTTGACTTGAGGATCGCAGATAGCCGGCTCACTGAATACGTTCCAATCTGTGCTTACAAAGTTCAAAGTTCAGAGTAAAACGTATTATCAGAGTACATACATGTCACCACATGCAACCCTGAGATTCTTTTTCTACGGGTATACTTAGCAAATCTATAGAACAGTAACTATAAACTGTAAACATCAGGAATTGTTAACTGTAAACCAATTGTGCAAATGCAGTATAAATAAATAGTAATAAATAATAAGCATGAAATAACAATATACAGAGTCCTTAAATGAGTGTAGCTACCCCCTTTTAGTTCAAGAGCCTGATGGTTGAGGGGCAGTAACTGCTCTTGAACCTGGTGGTGTGAGTCCTGAGGCACCAGTACCTTCTACCTGATGGCAACAGCGAGAAAAGAGCATGGCCTGGGTGGTGAGGATCTCTGATGATGGATGCTGCTTTTCTATGGCAATGTTTCATGTAGATATGCTCAATGGTTGGGAGTGTTTTACCTGTGATATACTGGGTCAAATCCACTACCTTTTGTAGGATTTTCCACTCAAAGGCTTTGGTGTTCTCATACCAGGCCATAATGCAGACAGTCAGCAGACTTTCCATCACATCTCTCTAGAAGTTTGCCAAGGTTTTCAATGACATGCCAATCCTGAGGAAGTACAGGCACTGTCATGCTTTCTTCGCAATAATACTTATATGATGGGTCCAGGACAGGTCCTCTGAGATAGTGACACTCAGGAATTTAAACTACTGACCCTCTCCACCACTAATTCTCCAGTGATTACTGGCTCATGGACCTCTGGTTTCCCTCTCCTGAAGTCTACAGTCAATTCCTTGGTCTTATTGACATTGAGTGAGAGGTTGTTGTTATTACACCACTCAGCCAAATTTTCAGTCTCCCTCTTGTATACTGATTCATCACCCCCTTTGATATGGCCCACAACAGTGGTGTCATCAGCAAACTTGTATATGGTGTTGGAGCTGTATTTAGCCACACAAGTCATAGGTGGAAAAGGAGTAGAGCAGGGGGCTAAGTGCTCTCGTTCTGGTGGAGATTGTGGAGGAGATGTTTTTGCCAATCTGATTGGGGTCTACAAGTGAGGAAATCCAGGATCCAATTGCACAAGGGAGTATTGAGGCCTGGTCTTGAAGTTTATATATTAGTTTCAGCTATGCAATGTCTACTCTTACCTCTCTTTTGCTCTTTAATTTTCTGACAAAACTTCAAAGGTCGAAGGTTCATTTTATTGTCAATGTATACACGTACAATACAACTGATATTCATCTTCTCTGGGTAACCATGAAATACAGAAAAGCCATATGTTGAACTTTTGATAACCTTCATCGTTAATCTTTTTTCCCCCTTATTGCTTTTTGAGTTGCCTTATGTTGGTTTCTAGAAGTTTCTCAATCCTCTAACACCCCACTAATTTTTGCTGTATTATATGCACTCTCTTTTTTGCTTTTATGTTGGCTTTGACTTCCTTTGTCAGCCATGGTTGCATCATCCTGCCTTTAGATCTTCTTCTTCTTTGAGATGTATCAATCCGTGCCTTCTGAATTGCTCCCAGAAATTCCAACCATTGCTGCTCTGCCATCATCCCTGCTATTGTCCCCTTTCAGTCAGCTTTGGTCAGTTCCTCTCTCATGCCTCTGTAATTCCCTCTACTCCATTCTAACAGATACATCCAATTTTAGCTTCTCCCTTTTAAATTGCAGGGTTAATGCTTGCTTTTATTGTTTGCATGATTTGTTTATTTTTCTCTCTGTGCATTGGGTGTCGGTCTTTTTTTAAGATTGGGTTCTTTTCGGGTTTCTTGTTTTGTGGCTGCCTGTTAACAGATGAATCTCAAGGTTGTATGATCTATACATACTTTGATAATAACTGTATTTTGAAATTTGAATTCTATCATATTATAACCACTGCCTTCTAAGGGTTCCTTTACTTTAATTACCCTGATCAAATCCATTTTATTACACAACACCCAATCTAGAATAGCTGATCCCTGAGTGGGCTCAAACACAAGCTGCTCTAAAAAGCCAATTTGTTGGCATTCGACATATTCTCTGTCTCGGGATCCAGCACCAACCTGATTTCCCCAATCTACCTGCATATTGAAATCCACCATGACAATTGTAACATTGCCTTTTTAACATGCCTTTTCTATCTCCACCTTCTGGCTACTGTTCAGAGGCCTGTATTTAACTTCCATCAGGGTCATATTACCCTTACAGTTTCTTAACTCTACCCAGGAGATCCTATGTCACCTTTTTCTAAGGATTTGATTTTATTTTTTATCGACAGGTCTACCACACCCCAACTGCCTACCTGCCTGTCCTTTGGTACAATGTGTATCCTTGGATGTTAAGCTCTTAACTATAATCTTCTTTTACGACTCAGTGACTCCCACAATTTCATACCTGTCAATCTCTAACTGCAGTACAAGATCGTATAAGGCTTTATTCTATATACTGCATGTATTCAAATATAACACCACCCTTCTTGATTTTGTCCCCCTTTTACACTCAACTCAACCTACCGACTTCAACTTTGCCTATCCTTTGCCTGTCCTTCATGACAGTCTCAATGCACACTGCCTCTACTTGTAAATCAACAGCTCCACACTCAGCCCTATCACTCTCATTCCCAACCCCCTTCCAAATTAGCTTAAACCCAACCCAACAGCTCTAGCAAACCTGCCCACAAGGATATTGGTTCCTCTCAAGTTCAGGTGTAACCTGTCCCTTTTGTATAGGTCATACCTTCCCTGGAAGAGTACCAATGATCTAGAAGTCTGAACACCAGCCTCCTGCTCCAGTTCCTCAGCTACGCTTACCCTCACTGGCGCGTGGAACAGACAGCAATCCAGAGATTGATACCCTGGAGGTCCTGCTTTTCAGCTTTATATCTAGCTCCCTAAATTCTCTCTTCAGAACCTCCCCACTTTTCCTATACGTTATTAGTGCCAATACCAAGACTCACGTTCCCCCTTTAGAATATCGTAGAGCCGATCCCTGACAGTGGCACCTGGGAGGCAACATAGCATTCGTGTGTCTCTGTCACGTCCTTAGTCTCATGTCTACCTTCTAACTATGGAGTCCCCCTATCACTACTGCATCCCCTTCTCCCCCCTTCCCTTCTGAGCCACAGCGGTAGATTCAGTGTCAGAGACCCAGTCACTGTGGCTCCCCCCACTGTGCCCCCACCGGTGGATCGTCCCCCTCTACAGTATGCAAAACGGTGTATATTATTGTGGGGGGCAGCCAGAAGAGCACTCTGTACTGGCTGCCCATTTCTTTTCTCTCATCGAGCTGCAGTTCCAGTTTCTTGACACGTTCTCTGAGGAGCTGCAGCTTGGTGCAGATGAGGGTTTTTTGGGAGGCTGGAGATCACCTAGAATTCCTGAATTTCACACAAAGAACACACAGCGCTGCCCCTGGAGCCAACCTCACAGCTCTAACTATGCACCAACAAAGAATGAAGAATGAAAAAGAAGAAATTTACCAGATATGTATCTCGCCCAAGCCTGATGAGCCAAACACTCCCCACTCTAACACCGGTTCACTCACACAATAGCCACTCCCCTTGTCCCTGCCTTATTTATATTTGCTTGTGCTAATCCATGAGCCCTCCTACGTTGACTCAACTGTGACTGTGCCACCAAAAAACACTGAAATCCCATGACAGCTCCTTTATTTAAATTGCTCGCTCTCTGACCTGTGGATATGTGGTTTGAGTATCCGTGGTGAGCTCGGGGCCAGCCTTGTAGGCTCCAGAAGCACTGGTGTAAACCATATCTAATATATTCTCACCTATGGTTGTGAAGTTGACACTTTGGTTGAACTTGGACAGGACTGCTTTAAAGGTGATATGATTGAAGTCACCAGCAATAATAAAGATACCATTGGCTTTGAGGTTGGAGATGGCACCATAGAGCTCCTGCAGCAGATCCTGAGCATTAGCATAAGGGGTAATGTAAGCAGCAACAGTCGCAATAGCAGTGCAACTCCATGGTACGTATGTCCATGGTAAGTATGTAAGTATGCTCTGCACTTCACCATTAAAATCTCTATCAGTGGTGAGCAGTGATCCTTTACTATCGAGGCATTCACTCACCAATTCTTATCGACATAGACACACTCCTTTGTGGGTCTTGCTGGATGTCATAGCATTTCTGTTCACCTGAAAGGAGGTTAGACCTTCTGGTTGGATGGCTGAATCTGAAGTGGTGTCCTGGAGCCGCCTGTCAGGAGTTCCTCATCTCCTGCTGGTTCAGACGCAGACGCAGGTAATCCAGCTTACTTTCTAGCGATTGGACGTTAGTGGGTAGTCCAGTCCTGTGCAGGGATCTGCTTTAAATCTTGCTCGAATACCAACACCCTTACTGCGCTTCTGATGTCTGCTTCCCTGAATAGCTGTAGCATACCGTGGCATAGAATGAGGGCCTGCGCAAGGCATTAGTCCGTAACTGCTTAACACCTTTGTTATCCCGCTGGCTGGCGGGGTAGACTTGCCGATTTTAATGTTTTTTATGATCAGCAGTGTTTTTCAATCATAAACAAGGTGAACAAGGTATGACATTTCACCAGTGATTGGAGCTGGAGAGGTCACTGCGACCATGTGCACCACCATCTTGTGACATTCATAGCCAGTAGTTATTATTACCAATGGTAGCTTTGAAATTCTGGATTTATTTAGTTAGCCAAATTAGAATTCCCTATTTGCCACGGTGGAAGTTGAGCCTATGTCTCTGAGATAACAATCCATATTTTTTTACTGCTGGTTAAATAATGTAATCAATAAGTTACTCCAGCTTTTTATGTAAAGGGTTAAAGGATTGGCTCTTTTGGATGTTGGGGGCTGCTGCAGGGACATTCAGGAATGCAGCAACAATCCTGCACACATGTTGGGATTTGTAGCAAATAACTACTTTTTTTTTGCCTTGCAAATCACCATTTTGCACTAGTTTAATTTTATTTCTCACCAGTTTCAGATTGGTTGCAGAAACAGATCAGAAAAGTGACCTCTGGAGGTGAAAGGGAAAGATTTTCAAGATTCCCCAAGCTGCCAATAATTATAGTGATGGGAGAGTGCTGCAAAATACTACGTGATTACTTCCACATGCCCCACATTGGTCTCATGTAACCTGGTCTGACTTAATTGTGGAACTTGTTTTACTGGTTTCATTACAAATCAACCTGCATTTAACCCACATCATATAAGGTATTAGATTGAGTGTACCACATGCAAGTAAACAGTCTAATTGATCAGTAGAGGTAATTACCCTGGCCTTACAATGTTTTTACTAAACAACACATCTGATATCATGCGGGCTGTGAATTTAACTCTATATGTCATAACGAGTGCTTCTTTCAACCAAAAGAAATAAGAGTATAAATAAAAGTAAGACCTGATGTAATACATTTTACGACTTCAAGAAGTTTTAGACTTCTGCACAGCTATCAAATTCCTTGAAGCATGGCTGTTTTCGTAAGTGCAGCATCCAACTTGTGGAAAATGTGGTGCAACACACAAAATTCATTGACAGTGAGATCTGCAGCCTCACTGCTCTGAGAAACAACTGTTCTTATTTACTGCAGAATGATCAGGTTTCACCTCACACTGTTTCCCTTGACACTTTGCTATTTAGAGAACCAACACTCAAGCTGTGTTTTATGTCCTGGTTGAGACCTGCGATTTTCTGCAACCTCATGTACAATCTCACACATTCCTTGTGGAAATTAAGATCACAAAGCCACCCTTCAGATTATCTCAGGCTACCTCGAATGATCTTGGCCCCATTCTAAGATTTGCTGCTCACTGCTGCAAACTTTGTAAATTAAGGACAGAACTCCTCTTGCATCTCCGAGGACAAACAGGGGTGGCCTTGCTGGCCTCCCCAAAGTGCATGTATTCATAGACTCTGCTGTTGCATTCATAGAGACCTCCTGGCAGCCATCTATCAGGAATACCTGATGATAGAACTAGAGAGGCTCCACTGCCCCAATGAATAGAGGAGATCCCTTTGTGCCCGTGTTTCTTCACCAGCCTGTCCAAATCCTCTAGAGCACCACTTTATCCAACATCCATTCATTCACTTTCCAGTAGCTGGAGTTGCAATTAGGCTGTGTTGCTTTAAAAATTGGCTTCAGGATCTGTACCTGCTGCATGAGTCAATTTCAGTATGGCATTTCACTGTGAAATCAAATGAAAGTGCACTAGGTAATGTGCAATTGAAGATCTTAGGCTATGCTGGTACTATTAACAGATAGCGATCTAATTCGTAGTCCAGTGCCCTCAATAATGTAGAATACTGCACTCAATTGCAAGTCTGAATATTGCCCTTGAGAAAGTGGAGGGTGGCTTAAATGTGTGATCTTCCCAATTAAAAGTCTGAACGCCAACAATTCCGACATAACTCACAGCCAACTAACTTCAAAGTTCAAAGTAAATTTATTTTCAAAGTACATAATATAAAACTCCAAGATTCATTCACACTAAATAGAAAAAAACACAATAGGATCAATGAAAGACGGCACCCAACAAGACGGATAAACGAACTATGAGCAAAAGACACCGAACTGTGCAAATTTAAAAAGGAAAAAAAAATGTTAATAATAAATTAATAAGCAATAAATATCAAGAATATGAGATGAAGAGTCCTTGAAATTGAGTGCAGAGATTGTGAGAATAGTTAGTGTTGAGTGGGTGAAGTTACCTCCTCTGGTTCAAAAGCCTGATGGTTGAGGAAGAGTAACTGTTCCTGAACCTGGTGGTGGTCCTAAGGCTCCTGTACCTTCTTCTTGGTAGCAGCAGTGAGAAGAGAGTATGGCTTGGATGGTGGGGGTCCTTGACGATGGTTTGCAGCAACAGCACTCCATGTAGATGTGCACAGAGGTGGTGAGGGCTTTACCTGTGATGGACTGGGCTGTATCCACTATTTATTTTGTAGGATTTTCCATACAAGGGCATTTGTGTTGTCATACCAAGTTGTGATGCAACCAGTAAATAAGCTCTTCATCTATAGAAGTTTGCCAAAGTTTTGATGACACGCTGACTTTTCGCAAACTTCTACGAAAGTAGAGGCACTGCCGTGCTTTCTTTCTAATGACACTTATGTGCTGGACCAGGACAGACGCTCCGAAATGATAACACTGAAAAATTTAAAGTTGCTGACTCACTCCACCTCTGATCTCCCAGTGAGGTCTGGCTTATGGACCACTAGCTTCCACCTCCTGAGGTTAATAATCAGCTCCTTGGTTTTGCTGATACTGAGTGAGAGGTCGTTGTTGTGGCACCACTCACCTCCCTCCTATATGTTGGTTTGTCACCACCTTTGATCCGGGCAATGACAGTGCTGTCATCAGCAAACTTAACTATGGGCCCCAAATAGTCCTTCCAGGTGAGGCAACACTTCACCTGCGAACCTGCTAGGGTCACCTATTGTTTCCTGTCCTCACAATGTGGCTTCCTCTACACCAGTGAGTCCCGTCGTAAACTGGGGGACAGCTTTGTTGAGCACCTCTGCTCCGTCTGCCAAAAGCGGAATTTCCCACTGGCCAATCATTTTAGTTCCAAATCATATTCCTGTTCTGAGATGTTGGTCATGGCCTCCTCTTGTGCCATGCCCTCAGGGTGGAGGAGCAACACATATTCTGTCTGGGTAGCCTCCAACCTGAAGGCATGAATACCAATGTCTCTTTCCAGTAAAAAAAATTCCCTCCTCTCCCTCCCCTGTTCTTCTACTCCCTACCCTGGCTTCTTATCTCTTCTCAACTGTCTATTACTTCCTCTAGGACCCCGCCTCCTTCCCTTTCTCCTATGGACCACGCTCTTCTCCTATCAGATTCCTTCCACTCCAGCTCTTTACCTTTTCCACCTACCTGTCTTCCCCTGTCACCTTCTAGTTATCCTCTTTTCCCTCCCTCAACTTTTTATTCCTCTTCAATCCTAGTCTTGACCCAAAACATCAACTGTTTATTCATTTCCATAGATGCTGTTTGACATTTTGAGTTCCTCCAGAATTTTATGTGTTGCTTTAAAATTACATTGGCGCTGTGCTTAGCCCTACATTCATAAAAATAACGTGAGTCAAGCAGGGAGTTAATTTCACAGGGTGCTGCATCTATGCTGATAGTGTTTGTGGAGGAGATGTTGTCATCAATCTGAACAGATTGGGGTCTGCAAGTGAGGAAATCGAGGATCCGGTTGCACAAGGAGGTATTAAGGTCAAGGTCTTGGAACTTAGTGATCAGTTTTGAGAGGATGATAGTATTGACTGTCAAGCTGTACTCAATGAAGGGCTTCCTGATATATACCTCTTCACTGTTTAGATGTTACAGCCAGTGGAATGGCATCTGCTGTTGGCTCTGTACTTGAAGTCCCAACATAACTTCTGTGGTGCACCTAACCTCATGTGAACTCAGCCAAAGCATATGGATTTGGGATGGATTAGTTAATTTAAAATTACAGGAAGGGAACTCCTTTGAGTACACAAAATTGCACAAGTACAATTAAAAGCTTTCAAAATGTTAAAAAGAAAAATGAAAAAAGCATATATGAATCTTGTCATTTCAGAATGTGAAATAAGCAAAGAAGCAGAAGGTTCTTTTTGGATGGAAAGCAATTTGTTGTAAATTTATTCACCTAGTATTCTCAAATTAAGGGTTAACTAAGTGGAGGGTTATTGCAGTACTGAAGAATTTTGGCAAGTTGCTCACGACATCTTATATTGGCCCAGAGATCTTAGTATTCCAGCTCACTTCATGGGTGATCATCAATAGGAAGACAGTCTTCAAAGGAAAGTGCAGTGGGGGCGGGTGGGGGAATGAAAATAATATGTGATTACTCTGGGCAAAGGAGAAGCTATGTGCTTTGTACTAGTATGCAGGTTGCAGTGAATAAAGTGGCAATGGAGCAAACCGAAACCCATAGAAGTGATCACTTCCTCCCTATTAATATACAATCTGCAAGGAATGTAGTGCTTTAAATCTTTAATGTTGTGAGTCATTGTGTTGGATTTGCAAGCTGTGAATTCCTCTTTTTATGTATGTACAATGCTGGGTGATGGTGAACCTCCGCTTATGGTTATTAATATAAAACATTGGTGGTAGCAGCTCAGGCGTAGGCTTGAAAGAGAGCAGAATCTGGGTGGAATCCAAAAGCTTTCATGCAGCCAAATGGTGGGTGGCTCAGAGCAATCTCCCTGGGAGTGGCAAGTGATGTACTTATGGGTGGGTAGGAAATGAGATCTCAGTAGGGAGGAAGTGGTTTGTGTTCACAGCAAGTTCTATTTTCTCAGGCACTTAATATTATTAATTGTTGTTGTTATTATCCAAAGCCAATAATTATTTTTGAAACATCCCGTTCCTTTTATGTGGATGCATGCGAGGAGCTATAGTCTCACATAATGTTTGAGCATTCAGTGAGATCTTTGTGAAAGCTTTTTAGTCATGAGCTGGATATCCCAGACAACTTCTGAAGTGCAAAGCAGGGAATGCTGCAGCCAATTTGCGCACAGCAGTTCCCACTAAGATCAGTGCAAAGCATAACCAGATCATGTGTTTTAGTGCTGGGGGCTGCACAGTAACGATCCCATATGACATTAAAAAATAACACCGCAGAATTCAACTCTGAATTAAATGGTCTAGTACCACGATAAAACTGAGTACGTAGCGTTGGATATACTTTTGTGCTGCATTGTGCCTTCCTTCATAGAGTCATAAAGCAACAATACACAGAAACAGGCCTTTCAGCCCGACACATCCATACTAGCCAAAGTGCCCATCTAGACTTTCCCATTTGCCCACATTTGACGCATTTCCTTCCAACCTTTCCTATCCAAGTACTTATCCAATTTTAAAAAAATGTTGCTACTGTAACTGCCTTAACTATTTTCTCTGGCAGCTTGTTCTCCATATGCAATGCCCCCTGCATGAAGAAGTTGCCCTTCAGGTCAGACTTAAATCTGTCCCCTCTCACCTTCAACTATGCCCTCTAAGATTTAGTTCCCTTTCTCTAGATAAAGCACTGCAATCACACTATCTATGCACCTCATGATTTTATACACCTCTATTAGGTTATAGAGGTGTATAAATTTACCCTTCAGTATAACTCAAGCCCTCAAGTCCTGACGACATTCTTGTGAATCTTCTTTGCAGTCTTTCAGAATCAGAAACAGGTTTGCTATCGCTGGCATATGTCATGAAATATGTTGTTTTGCGGCAACGGTACATTGCAATACATAATGAAACTATAAATTACAATAAGAAAAATATAAAATAAATTAAGTAAGTAGTGCAAGAAGAGAACAAAAGAGAAAAAATATAGCGAGGTAGTATACATGGATTCATTGTCCATTCGGAAATCTGATGGAGGTGTGGAAGAAGCTGTAAGCATTGAGGGTGTGGCTTCAGGCTCCTCCTTGATGGTAGCAATGAGAAGAGAGCGTATCCTGGGTGATGGGGTACGTAATGAAGAATACCGCCTCTTTGAGGCATCACCTTTTGAAGATGTCCTCAATGCTGAGGAAACTTGTGCTCATGATGGTGTTGGCCGAGTTTGTAACTATCTGCAGTGTTTTTCCAATCCCGTGCAGTGGCCCCTTCACACCATACAGCGATGCAACCAGTTAGAATATTCTCCACCGTACATCGGTAGAAATTTACAGAAGTTTTTGGTGACATACCGAGTCTCCTAACGAAATATAACCTCTGTTGTATTTTTTTTTGTGATTGCATCAATATGCTGAGTCCAGGATAAATTTTCGGGAATGTTGATACCCAAGAACTTGCTCATCCTCTCCACTGCTGATCCCTTGATAGATTAGTTTAGGTTATGAGAACACTCAGTCCTCTTTTATTGTCATTTAGAAATGCATACATGCATTAAGAAATGATACAATGTTCCTCCAGAGTGTTATCACAGAAAACAGGACAAACCAAAGACTAACACTGACAGAACCACATATTTATAACATGAGGACTGATGTGTGTTTCCTCAACTTATCCTTCCTGAAGTTCACAATCAATTGCTTGGTTTTACTGACATTGAGTGCAAATTGTTGTTTCAACAGTACTTAATCCATCTTAATGGTGTCCTTCCTACAAAAGGGTGACCAAAACTGACATTCAGTCTTGGACAACTGCAACATAACCTTCTAACTCCTATACTCAGTGCACCAAGCCCCAAGTTGAGGTATTATTCTTTCAATCGGATCTTAAGACTACCTCTCAATTTTACTTGCAGAAATTGTCAACCAATAACCGGTGCCATTAACCAGCAGTATCTTCAGTAAATTCCACAGACCAAAGAATTTAAAAATACCACTTTTCAGCCAGAGTCATTGATGTGCTATCTGTACCAGGTATCGTTAGAGGAATGATCGGTTATGAGGGGTAATTGATTGTTGACAAACTGCAAGCCACAGTGTTTCCTCTGGAAGCCACAGTTCTTTTCATGAGCATAAGGACAGGTGCAGCAAGTTAAGACAAGGACGTCACTGTAACGCTGCCTCAAACAAGAGAGTTGAGTTGTTAAGCATGTACATATGAGAAGATGCAACATTTAATGCCAGTTATTTTTGGTTTGTGAAAAGAACCTTTTAACAGTGTCAGCTGTGGCTTGTTGGACAGCATCCATGCTCCTGTCCAAAAAGGCGACACATTCCATTTCCACTCTAAGAAGGTGTCTGAGAATTTCAGGCTGATTCTCCACAATTGTAAGTGTCTTTCAGATAAAATGCCAAACCAATGCCCACCTGTATCTCATATCATGATTAAACACCACGTGGCACATTTTCGAAGAATAGGGAAGAGCTTTCTAATCATATTCCTTTTTTCACTGACACTGAAGAAAACTGAATATTGTGATATTGTTGCTTGTAGCTGCTTGCTCTGAGGCCACTCCATGTCCTATATTATAAAAGTGATAATACTTTGAAGTTTTCTCATTGGCTGTGAAACACTCTTGATGTCATGAAAGGTAAAGGGCTGCCATGCTGGCATTTTCATACAAAATTGCTGACCATCTACAATATGTGTGTCAGTGGCTTCCTTAGTTTTGTTTTCAAACTGCAGCATGGGAGTAAGGAAAAACACACATTTCTCAGGATTTGGCTGTTGCTGACAAGGCTATCATTTATTGCTGTCAGCTAATTGACTCTTTGCCAGTGACGCTAAACTGGATATGATTGTTTCTGAATGGTGTAAAGAGTCTTTAAGGCAACTGGTCCATCTTCTTTTCCACATAGTGAGAATGTTCAAGATGGCAACATTTACCATAAAGATCCCCGCCATCCACCCTCTTTGCTGGGGAAAAAGCTCCATTCAATTCAGGTTAGCATTTCCTTCGTATCCTGGATAATGGACTACCCGACTGATAGACCACAGTTTGTGCGGCTTCAGGGCTGTGTGTCAGACATGATTATAAGCAGCACTGGGGCTCCAAAGGGGACTGTATTGGGTCCCTCCCTGTTTACCTTGTATACCTCAAACTTTAGATACAACACTGAGTCATGTCATCTGCAGAAATTCTCTGATGACTCAGCAATAGTTGGGTGTATAAAGGGAGGACAGGAGGATGGTGGAGGACTTTGTAAAGTGGTGCAAGCTCAATCATCAGCAACTCAATATCAGTGAGACAAAGGAGATGATGATGGACTTTAGGAAGACTAAGCCTATGTTGCTCCCTGTTACTATTGATGGTGAGGACGTGAATGTGGTGAGGACTTACAAGTACTTGGGGGCGCACCTGGGTGAGAGATTTGAGTGGAGCCACAACACAGAGGCTGTGTACAAGAAGAGCCTGAGTCGCCTCTACTTCTTGAGGAGACTGAGGTCCTTTGGAGTATGCAGGCCTCCCCTTCACATGTTCTACCAGTCTGTTGTCACCAGTACAATCTTCTATGTGGTGGTGTGCTGGGGCAATGGCATCAACACGGGTGATGCCAACAGGCTCAATAAATTGATTAGAAAGGCTGGTTCTGTTATAGGAGTCAAACTGGACACACTGGAGGCTGTGGTAGAACAAAGGACCCTACAGAAATTCTGGACGATGTTTCTTACCCTCTTCATGCCACCTCGGCTGAACAGAGGAGAACTTTTAATACGACAACTGTGCTGCTCCAAAGAGATCTACATGAGGACATTCTTATCTTCCGTTATTAGGCTCTATAATGAATTAACCTATAGTCAGGGAAGTGATGACCTCTTTCCCATTAGACAATTTGAGGTAACTTACTTTTTATTCTTTCTTACTTCTCTTCTAATATTTGTATACTTGTACGTCTGTGCACTTGTAATTCTACTGTGACAGTGTAATATCCTTTGGGATCAATAAAGTGTCGATCTTTCTATCTATCTAAAGTCAGCTCAGATGATCCATCTCCACAACTTTACACAACTACACTTTGTTTTATTGACTTGCTTCTTTTCCCATGTTTCCACAGCACATAGTTTGGCTGTTCCATTTTGTTTTTATTCATTTGCAATCTCTTTCTGCTTCTTCAGCTGTGTTATCTTTTGAAGTTAGCTATGTTTCCCTTCCCACAGAGATATTGACTCCCAGTTCAAGTGTCCCTTGCCACAGCTGAGTGCTTTACATTGCTCCATTGATTTTAAATTGCGGAGCCTGATAGAACCTCAGTGCAGTTAAATAGAGAAATCAACTCATTAGCTTTCTCATCGTGCGCACAAGGCTATTGTGGTTTATAAACTGGAACTATCACTTTTAAACATTAATTCTCCTTGGCCTTTCATCAGAATCCTGGAGGCCTGTTGATAAACCAACCCTGCAGAGCAAAGAGAGTTAACACTATCACTAAAGAGTAGCAAGCAGGAAAGTCAGAAGAGTTTTACTAAACATATCAAAATTTCAATTACTAATCTGATTTCCCATGTGAAAGGAATTTTTATTTAAATTGAATATTGATATAGTTTTTCCAGTATTCAACCAAATGAGAAAGAATGCAACATTAAATATCTACAGTTCTGAAATTTACATCCTATTCTTATTTTCATGAAAGGATCACCAAATCCTTTCACAGTAGCACAACCTTAGCCTTTGATCTGTTATCTCGAGTCTCTGAGCTCATCCAAGGCAGGAGGATATTTACCACTCAGAGCAAATGGAAGGCCATTGTAAAATTGCAGGAGAACGGGGGTTTAATATGTGCCAAATCCTGACTGAGTGAATGCTGTCTTCTGAATCCTCCATTTCTTCTGTCACCTATTCTGGCACTAAATCTAATGCAGAAACAGAGAAAAATTAGACAAGGGAGAAAATAAATGAGAGCTGCTAGCAGGATTGGAGAAATTGGATGAGCAACAGACTAAATTCTCCATTCATCATACCTCTCAATAGCTGGCTAGAGTCTCAGAAATTCATTTGTAAACAGCTACATTAGTATTCTGCTGTTTTTGGTGACATAGTTCAAGTTTATTGCCATTCAACCGTACACATGCATACTGTCAAATGAGATAATGTTCCTCTGGACCAAGGAGCACAATACAGTACATATAACTCACTCTCATAATACTACCACAAGTAACTTAACTAATAAGAAGGTGCATCTATGATACAAGTTAAAAAGTAAACAGTATAATGCTACTGGCATTTCATGTGTGATGAGGCCTAGGTTGTGCTAAGGAATTCAGTCGTCTTATGGTCTGGGGGAAGAAGCTGTTTCCCATCCTAACAGTTCTAGTCCTAATACTATGGTACCTCCTACCTGATGGTCAAAGAGATTGTCGGGTGGATGGGAGGGATCACTGAGAATGTGTACACAGTGCTCCTGATAAATATCTCTAATGGGTGGAAGAGAGACCCTGATGACCCTCTCAGCAGTCTTCCCAATCCTTTGTAGGGACTTGCAGTCAAATGCCTTACAATTTCGGTACCAGACGGTGATGCAGCTGATCAGGACTCTTTGGATGGCGCTCCTGCAAAAATTGGCTAAGATGGCTAAGATGGGAAGGAGGGGTAGTCTCACTTGTCTCAATCTCCTCAGGAAGTGGAGACGCTGCTGTGCTTTCTTGACCAAGGAGGTAGTGTTGAGGGAGCAGGTGAGATTGTCCTTTATAAACAGTCCCAGAAACTTGGTGCTTCTATCTTTCTCTATAGAGGAGCCATAACTGCCTTTGTAGCAGAGTAAGTAGCTGGGACATTTGATGTACAAATGCTCTGTTTTCAGGAAGAAAGCAAAATTCAGCATTAATTTGGCAGGGAAATTACTGTTCCCTGAAGTGCAAGTAGCAGTAAACTTTACAGCTCTTAGTGCATTATAACATAATTTCCTGTGACATGTTAATGAAGTGCGTCCATTGCTATTATTTATGCATTACAGTTAAATGGTGGTGTGTCTGGTGAGAGGAGAGTGAGGTTTAATTCATCCACACATTCCTGTAGGCTGACAACAGGCTGTGAGTGGATCAAAATGTACACGAACAATGCCAATGTCTTCAACTCAGTCCTAGGGTCGGTACGCAGATTGTTCAGCATCTGAGACCAGTTTGAACTGGCCTCAGGGGCCAGTCAATCACAGGTGAGTGAAGGCATAACCAGACTCAAAAAAGAGTTACTCTCCCCAAGCAGTAGGGCTAATTAATGGCTCCACCCATTAACCCCACCACTACTTTATTATTTCCCAGCAGTTACTTTATGTACAGCTTTACGTCACTTTATGGACATACAATCTATATATAGAAGTTACCTTATATACTTATATTTATTGTGTATTTTAAAAATACTATTATTTATTCTTTATCTTATGTTTTTTTTGTGCTGCATTGGATCCAGAGTAAAAATTATTTCATTCTCCTTACACTTGTGTACAGGAAATGACATTAAACGATCTTGAATTTTGAATCTTGAGCTGGCCAAATTATCCTCTGTTCTCTGCACTGTCAAGTCTGACTATTTGGTGCTGACTTTTTCTGTAACAGATAGCTGAAAGTCAAGTGTTTTGAATCCAGAAAGAGTACCTTGCATTTGTGGTAAATTAGCAATTGGCTGGCATTTTCATCAAACCAGTCATGGCGTTTTCTGGTAGAGAAACCGAAAACATCTGTTTACATGGATATTTGGTGTGGTGGACTTTAGGGTAATCCTGTTGATGGAGATACCCTGTAGCACTGGGCAGCTGAGACTCCCTGAACAGATGCATCCTCAAGAAGATCCTCGAGTCTGCAACATGATTCCGTTTTGTTCTATGGACCTGGAGGGACTCAGTGGTATCCTCAGATGTTGCTCACCTCAGAAATTTATCCACATTGTCTATTATGATAAGGGATGAAGGTTATGATATGGTCCAAATGTCCACAGTGGACACAACCCTGGTATAGACTACAGGTTGAGCACCCCTTACCTGAAATGCTGAGGGCTGGAAGTGTTTCGGATTTTTTCTGATATTGGAATATTTGCATCTACATGATGAGATAGCTTGGGGATGGGACCCATGTATGTGTACATTACACATACATCTTATACAAATACTCAGAAAGTATTCTTTGCCTCCACCATATCTGTTCTCAGGATGCGGCTTTCCAATCAAGGCCAACAGGGATGTCCTCCTTCCTGAAAAACAGGGCTTCCCTCCCTTCCTTTACTATAGATGCTACCCTCACCTGCATCTCCTCCATTTCCCATACATCTGCTCTCGTAGCATCTTCCAGCTGTTGTAATAGTGATAGAGTCCCTCTTGTCCTTACCTACCACCCCATCAGCCTCATCTGCATCTTCCACCCATCTCCAAAGGGATCCTACCACTAAACATACCTTTACCGCCCCCACCCCGCTGTTTTCTTCAGGGATCAATCCCTCCACGATTCCCTTGTCCATTCACCCCTCCACACTAATCTCCCTTCAGGCACGTATCCCTGAAACCAAACTAAGTGTTGCATCTGCCCATATAACTCCTTCCTCACCTCCATTCAGGGTCCCAAACATTCCTTCCATGTGAGGCAATGCTTCACCTATGAATCTGCTGGGTCCTCTCCTCCTTCCCTTTCTCCCATTCTCCACTCTCCCCTCTTATCAGATTCTTTCTCCTCCAGCCCTTGACCTTTCCCATCCCCCTTGCTTCACCTATCACCTTCCAGCTAGCCTCATTCCCCTCCTGCTACCTTTTATCTCAGGCATCTCCCCTCTTCCCTCTTAGTCCTGAGGAAGGGTCTCAGCCCGAAACGTTGACTATACTCTTTTCCACAGATGCTGCCTGGCCTGCTGAGTTCCCCCCATATTTTGTGTGTGTTAACCTGGAGGTAATCGTATATAGCATTTTTAATAATTTTGTGCTTGAAACAATACTGTGTACACTGAAGCATCAGAAAGGTAAGCTATCACTATCTTGACCACCCTGGCAGACAGTCATTGGCTATTTGGTATTGACATCATCCCCGACTCTGAATTTATGTGCTAGTGGTAAGCAGTCCTTCTCTTACACTTGTTTATCAGACATACATACTGATGTAGTCGTTCAGTGTGTTTAGATTGTCATCAACTCTGACACTGATGAATCCTCGCCTCCAAAATGCAACTGAGATCTTCATTTTTCCCTTTATGCAGTGTTTTAAAATTTTTTTTCATTACTGTTCATTACTTTCAACATAGAACAGTTTGTCCTTTTGTTTCTTCTGGTCGTGGATGGTGGTCGCTCTAACGCCATACACCTCCATCAGATGCTTTACGCTTACTACCCCTGTCAGGTTTTACCAACAACTTGACTTTCTGTGTTATAAATACATAATAAATGCTTCCCTTTTCCTTTTCACTATTACCCATAGAGGTAACTGAAGGTGTTTTTTGACATTTTCAACGATATCTTTACAGCATAGAGCAGAGAATAAGCACAAAACACATGGTGGTCGCTGTGGATAATGCACAAAGGTCTGGCTATGGTGACTGCTGAAAACTAAGTGCCACCAGCAGGCCCCACTCAGGGTGTGTGAGATCATTTCTCAAAACTATCTTACAGACCTGCGCATCACAAACATGAGAAAGTCTGCGTATGCTGGAAATCCAAAGGAAAACACACAAAGTACTGGAGGAACTCAGCAGGTCAAGCAGCATCTATGGAAAAGAGTGAACAGTCAACTTTTCAAGCTGAGACCCGTCATCAGGACCTGCACATGACTTGGGAACCTTCCCAGTGCCTCCTAGAATTTTCCATTTGTGGCGTCATGTCAAAACTCAAGAAAATTTTGGATTTCAGATTGTAGATGTTCAGATAAGGGGTGCTCAACCTGTAACGTTAAACAAGTGAGTCATCTTCCTGGCATAATTTTTCATCGCCCTGCTGCATTTCACCTCCAACAAGCTTCCACAGGTGAAATGGGAAATTCAATTTATATTACCCCACATCAAAAACAAAATCAGTGATTGGGTAACGGTACACAGATGATTCTTTTGTGTGCTTGTAATCAGGAGGCCGACTGTCAAATCATTGTTGATTCACTCTCTGAAGCGTATGAGAGGTTGGGCCTTACACTGGGTATCCAGAAATTATTCGTGGGATGTGTTTTAAAAGGAATAGGATGGGAGGTAGAAAAGGGGGGAGTAGCATTATTGGTCAGGGATAGTATCACGGCTATAGAAAGGGAGGACGCTGCAGAAGGAGTGTCCACTGAGTCGGTGTGGGTGGAATTCAGAAAGAGGAAGGGATCAATCACTGTGCTGGGAGTAGTCTATAGGCCCCCAAATAGCCCTCGAGACACCAAGGAGCAGATAAGCAGGCAGATTTTAGAATGGTGCAGGAAATACAGGGTTGTAGTTATAGGTGATTTCAAATTCCCTTATATTGACTGGCACCTCCTGACTGCAAAGGGGATAGATGGGACTGAATTTATCGGGTGTGTTCAAGAAGGATTCCTGACACAGTATGTGGACCAGCCGATGAGAGGAGAGGCTATACTGGATCTAGTTCTGGGTAATGAACCTGGTCAGGTGGCAGACCTCTCAGTGGGGGAGCATTTTGGTGAGTGACCGCAACTCCCTTAACTTCAGCATAGCTATGGAAAAGGATAAAAACAGACAAAATGGGAAAGTGCTTAACTAGGGAAGGGCTAACTATGAAGGGATGAGGCAAGAACTAGTGAGAATAAATTGGAAACAGATGTTCAAGGGTGAAAGCACAGAAGTAATGTGGAGGAGATTTAGGGCCCACTTGTGTTGGGTTCAGGACAGGTTTGTCCCACTGAGACAAGGAAAAATGGTAGGGAAAGGGAACTGTGGCTGACAAAACACATGAGGCAACTCGTCAAGAGGAAGAAGGAAGCATATGTTGGATATAAGAAGCAGGAAGCAGGAAGGGCTCATGAGAAATATAGGGTAGCCAGGAAGGAGCTTAAGAAAGGACTTAGGAGAGCTCGAAGGGGGCATCAGAAGGCCTTGGCATGTAGGATTAAGGAGAACCCCAAGGCGTTCTATGCGTATGTGAAGAACAGAAGGATGACAAGAATGAAGGTGGAGCCGCTAAGGGATAAAGAAGGCAACTTGTGCCTGGAGGTGGAGGAGGTTGGGGAGGTCCTAAATAATACTTTGCTTCAGTATTCACAAGTGAAAAGGACCTTGATCAGGGTGAGGTCAAAATAGAACAGGCCTGTGTGCTGGACAATGTGGAGATTAAGGAAGAAGAAGTGTTAGATCTTCTTAAAAACATCAAGATTGTTAAGTCCCCAGGGCCGGACGTGATATACCCCAGGCTGCTGTGGGAAGTGAGAGAAGAGATTGCTGGAGCAGTAGCTATGATCTTTGAATCCTCTTAGGCTGCAGGAGAGGAGCCGGAAGATTGGAGAATGGTAAATGTAGTTCCCTTGTTTAAAAAAGGTAATAGGGAGAATCCTGGGAACTATAGACCAGTGAGTCTTACGTCGGTGGTCTGCAAACTATTGGAAAGGATCCTTAAGGATAGGATCTACGAGCATTTGGAGAAGTACAGTCTACTCAAGGATAGTCAATATGGCTTTGTGAAGGGAAGGTTGTGCCTTATGAGCTTAATTGAGGTTTTTTGAAGAGGTAACAAAAGAAATTGATGAGGGTCGGGTGGTAGATGTGGTCTACATGGATTTTAGCAAGGCATTTGACAAGGTCCCCCACAAGAGACTCATCCAGAAAGTCAGGAGGCATGGGATCAGTGGAACCTTGGCTGTTTGGATAAAAAATTGGCTTACTGTAAAAAAGCAGAGGGTAGTAGTGGAAGGAAAGTATTCTGCCTGGAGGTCAGTGACTAATGGAGTGCTGCAAGGATCTGTCCTGGGACCCCTGCTCTTTGTGATTTTTATAAATGACCTGGATGAAGAGACGGAAGGATGGGTGAGTAAGTTTGTGGATGACACAAAGATTGGAGGAGTTGTGGATGGAGCTGTAGGTTGTCGAAGGTTACAAGAGGATATAGACAGGATGCAGAGATGGGCAGAAAAGTGCCAGATGGAGTTCAATCAGGATTTGTGTGAGGTGATGCATTTTGGAAGGACAAAGCAGAAGGCTGAGTACAGGGTTAATGGTCGGTTACTTAAGGGTGTGGATAAACAGAGGGACCTTGGGGTTCAAATCCATACATCCCTCAAGGTTGTTGCACAGGTTGATAGGATAGTTTAGAAGGCCTATGGGATGCTAGGCTTCATTAATAGGGGGTCTGAGTTCAAGAGTAGAGAGGTCATGTTGCAACTCTACAAATCTCTGGTGAGACCACACAGAGTATTGTGTTCAGTTCTGGTCACCTCATTATAGGAAGGATGTGGAAGCTATGGAGAGGGTGTAGAGGAGATTTACCAGGACGTTGCCGGGGTTGGAAAACAAGTCTTATGAGGCAAAGTTAGTAGAGCTGGGACTTTTCTCTTTGGAGCGTAGAAGGATGAGAGGGGACTTGATAGAGGTCTACAAGATTATGAGAGGCATAGATAGGGTGGATAGCCAGTACCTGTTTCCCAGGGCATGAATAGCAAACACCAGAGGGCATATATACAAAGTTATGGGAGGGAAGTTTAGGGGAGACATCAGGGGTAAGTTTTTTACACAGAGGGTTGTGGGTGCCTGGAATGACTTGCCAGGGATGGTGGTGGAGGCTAAAACATTTAAGAGCCACTTGGACAGGCACATGGATGAAAGAAAAATAGAGGGTTACGGGGTAGTGTGGGATTAGTACTTATTTTAAGGAATATATGGGTCGGCACAACATCGGTGGCTGAAGTGCCTGTACGGTGCTGTAGTGTTCTAGTCTAGTCCAAAGACATACTGGGTAGATTAATTGGCCAATGTAAATTGTCTCGTGATCAGTTTGGGGTTAATTGGGTTTGTCAGGAATTGCTGGGATGGCATGGCTCAGAGGGCTGGAAGGGCCTTCTCTGTGCTTTATCAGTAAATAAATACATGAACATATTGATCAGGCTCTGGAGAGAAACAACCAAAGCAATTTCCACGAAATTCTCCAAATCCACTGGCAGGATAAGTAAAACCCCAGTGTTCTCCACCAAGCCAATGAGTCAAGCACCAAAGTTCTCACTTGGCTCCAACGGTTAGGCTAGGTGGACAGAAGAAACGTATAGAGATGTCCTCAGAACCTCATCAATAAAAAATTACAACCAGTGAGAATTTCTCACTCATTGCTGCCCACAGTGAGATTTGGAACGCCATTTGTCCATTTCACAGGAGCACAGGGACACATAAGGGGAAGATTACACTGGCTCACAAATAAAACACTCACCAGCCCTTCAAGGCAGTTATTTCTCTACTTGTGGTGGGGTCCACGAGTCCCACTTCTCCCCGAGGAGACAGGTCAGGAAAACAGGCCTGGACTGGAAACAAGTCATCCTTAAATCTCAAGGGGCTGCTTCAAAAGTAGCACAATCCTTTCAAATGCATTTGGCTGGATTTATATTCAGCAGAGAAGATTATGGGCAAAAATCAAGATGACATTGAAAGACAAGCATGTTTTTTTGTGTTGATGGTTCACATAGCAATTCACATAAATGCACAGTTTTCTGCACAGCCTTAGTTAAGCAATGTGAATTAACATTGGCTCAAACTGATGTCGTTCTTGGCTATCTGGAGCTCTTTAATGCTGAGTAGCACTTGCTTGTGATTATCCAGAATGCCATGCTGTTCCAAATCACCTTGCCCTATCTACAGTGCGCAGTCGTGTTCCCATGGTGATCCTGTCTCTTTAGATAATTGCAGCAATTACTTTTATTGACATTTTACCCATTTCCCAACAAAGCCGAACTTAGATTGATTTTCTGCAGTCTCAAGTTTGATTTCTGCAAATATAACCAATTTTAAAACAGCCCTACAAAGGACTCACTATCTACAAAGGAGAAAAGAAAGAGTGCATTTTGCGGCATAAGACTGCCCATTGCCTTTCATGATCAATGGAGAGCTTCTGAAGTGTAATCAGTCACTATTGGAATGGAGGAAAGGTGGCCATCAAATTGTACACAGCAAGGTCCCTCAAACAGTAACATCCTGATGACAGTTTCCTTGTTTTATTGATATTGCTTGTGGGGTTTAATATTGATCAGGCGGGCGGGGTGAATGTTTGTACCCATTTTTAAAAAATATAAGGGCAGAGGAGAATGAAATTATGTTTGAATCTTAGATTGATGACAAGTAGGAGCTCATGGTACAGATAATGTTGTAAGACAAATGTAATATTCGTATTAAAGATTTTACAGAAAAAAATTGAAATCTTCTCTCTCTCTTACATACACACACACATATACACTCACACATCTCAAAATCCTCTCAGATTCAACCATTTACACACACACACACACACACACACACACACACACACACACACACACACACACACACTCACACTCAAACTCGAACACTCAGGCACACACACAGTTCTCTCTCTAGCAGCTTGTTTGGGTTATAAAGAGAATTGTTTTCATTTGCTAACCAATTGGGATAGATGTTATTCCTTCTTGTGTGTCTGTAAGCTATTGTTTTCGCGGGCTTTGGGGCAGAAGGCGCGATGGGGACAGAGAGAGGAGACGCGGTGCTGTAAGCTGGCCGATTGGATGGACCCCGAGCGGGAGTCCGAGGCCCAGGGCCCTTGATGAGGACCAAATATCATTCGTACCACAGACCTACAGACATGTGGTAAACCATGTATATATGTTGTAACTTGGTTACCTGTCTGGACACACCCCACTGCTGACTGCCCCTGTGGCTCCTCCCACAGAGTCCTGTATAGAGATGTTTGCCTTGCCCCTCCCCCTCAGTCCGGGGGCAGACACTCACTGTGGAGGTCGTATTGTACAGTGAATAAAGGCCTTTCAGTATTTTACCAAACCTCAGTCTTTTGGAGTAATTGAAAGTGCTTCAATTTTATTCGCTGTACGTTTTAAAACATGGAACAGGCTCTGAGACCAGAAAAATTAGACCTCGATCCGCAAATACCTGACGCTGGAAACGCTTTCGAACTCTGGCTGGCCTGCTTCGAAGTGTATCTAGAGGAGATTAAAGCGACCGACCCCGTAGCGAAGCACAGAGTTCTACTCTCCAGGGTCAGTCCACGGGTTTATTCGCTGATCAGAGACCAGCCGGACTACAACGGCGCGATGAACGCACTCAAAAGACAATACCTGGGGCCGATAAACAGCGTCTATGCTAGGCATCACTTAGCGACACGGCAACAACGGTCCGGGGAATCGAGTGCTGAGTTTGTCCGGGCCCTACAGACACCCGTGCGGGCCTGCAATTGCCAGGAGCTGACAGCGGTGCAGCATGCAGAACTCCTAGTGAGAGACGCCTTCGTCACGGGGACCAGGTCAGTGTATGTGCGCCAGCGGCTGCTGGAAAAAGCCGATCTTACCCTAGGTTCGGCGATCGAGCTGGCTGATACGTTGGAGGCCGCTCTGCATAACTCCGAGGCTCTCCAGGCACGCGATCCCCCGATGGCCTCGTGGGCGCCGCAGACCCTGCAACCCGCCGGCGAATCGACCTTGGCTGCAGCCAGTCGTGAGTCCGCGAAGTGCTACTTCTGCGGACTGGAGAAGCACCCCTGGAAACGCTGCGTGGCCCGACAAGCTACCTGTTCCAGTTGCGGAAAGAAGGGCCACTTCGCCAAGGTCTGTAAGTCAAAACCGCGAGCAGGATCGAGCAGCGCCACGTGCGAGACGTGGGGGTCGCCATCTTCCCTGCACACTGCCACCACGTGCGAGACATGGGGGTGGCCATCTTGGTCGGTGCCACCTCCCACCGCCTACGACCAACGGGTGCTCACGGGGCACCCCACCATGCCGGACCAAGACAGCGACCCCACCCTGGCTTCCGTGACCCTCGACCACAGCGCTCTCCACCAGCTCGCAAAGTCAATGATGGACATCCTGGTGGAGGGGCACAGGACAAGCTGCCTGTTTGACACAGGCAGCACGGAGAGTTTTATCCACTCGGCCACGGTGCAGCATTGTGGACTCATGATACGGCCGGTAAGTCAGAGGGTCACCATGGCCTCCAGGTCGCATACAACAGACATCCGGGGGGGTTGTGTAGCGACACTAGTGGTGCAGGGCACAGAATATTGGGACTTTACGTTACTAGTCTTGCCTCAACTGTGTGCCCCTGTGCTGTTGGGGTCGGACTTCCAGAGCCACCTGAAAAGCGTGACAATGAAGTATGATGGGCCCCTCCCACCAATTACTGTCATAAATCCCCTGTTTTGTAGAGATATGTCACGTACCCCGCTACTGACTACACACACACACACACTGACCCGCGCATCCCACCCAACATCATGCCAACTGCCACACTACCGACACCACTTGCGGCCTCTCTACCCTCAGGATCCCTCCCCCACCGCTGTTCGCCAACCTGACCCCCGACTGTAAACCTGTGGCAACTAAAAGCAGGAGGTACAGCGCGGGGGACAGAGCTTTCATTAAGTCGGAGGTGCAGCGGCTGCTCAGGGAGGGGGTCATTGAGGCAAGCACAAGTCCTTGGAGGGTGCAGGTGGTGGTTGTTCGGAACGGGGAGAAGAATAGGATGGTCGTGGACTATAGCCAGACCATCAATAGGTTCATGCAGCTCGACGCGTACCCTCTACCCCGCATCGCGGATATGGTCAATCAGATAGCACAGTACAAGGTGTACTCGACCATAGACCTAAAATCCGCTTACCATCAGCTCCCCATCCGCCGGGAGGACTGCCCTTACACTGCCTTCGAGGCGGACAGCAGGCTTTATCAATTCCTGTGCATCCCCTTTGGTGTCACGAATGGTGTATCTGTCTTCCAGAGGGCAATGGACCAGATGGTGGACCAGTGCCAACTGAAGGCCATGTTCCCATATCTGAATAACATCACCATCTGCGGTCACGACCAGCAGGATCACGACAACAACCTTCAAAAATTTCTCCAACCGGCCAAATCTTTCAACCTCACCTATAACAAGGACAAGTGTGTATTTGGGACCACCCGACTTGCTATCCTTGGGTGTGTCGTGGAGAATAGAGTCATTGGCCCTGACCCCGACCGTATGCGCCCCTTGTTGGAACTTTCTCTTCCCAATACCCTCAGAGCCCTCAAAAGGTGCCTGGGCTTCTTTTCATATTACGCCCAATGGGTCTCTAACTATGCAGACAAGGCCCGCCCCCTGGCCAAGCCCACCACATTCCCCCTCACTGCCGATGCCCTCGCGGCCTTCAACCGCATAAAAGGGGACATTGCCAAAGCAGCAATGCATGCGGTGGATGAGGCCATTCCCTTCCAAGTAGAGAGTGATTCCTCCGACTTTGTGCTGGCTGCTACCCTCAACCAGGCAGGAAGACCAGTGGCGTTCTTCTCCCGTACCCTTCAAGGCCCTGAAATTCGGCACTCCGCAGTGGAGAAAGAGGCCCAGGCCGTAGTGGAAGCTATAAGGCACTGGAGGCACTATCTTGCCAGCAAAAGGTTCACCCTGCTAACTGACCAGCGCTCAGTCGCATTCATGTTTAATAATCATTCATGTTTAATAATCAGCAGCGGAGCAAAATCAAAAATAATAAAATTCTGAGGTGGAGAACCGAACTCTCCACCTACAACTATGACATCATGTACAGGCCTGGGAAGCTCAACGAGCCCTCCGATGCCCTATCCCGGGGAACATGCGCCAGCGCGCAGATCGACCGGCTATACGCCCTACATGTAGACCTTTGCCACCCGGGAGTCACCCGGCTTTTCCACTTCGTGAAAGCCCGGAACCTGCCTTACTCCCTTGAGGAGATCAGGATGATGACCAGGGACTGCCAAGTCTGCGCAGAGTGCAAACCGCACTTCTACCGACCCGAAAAGGCACCACTCATCAAGGCCACCCGCCCCTTTGAGAGACTGAATGTTGACTTTAAGGGCCCTCTTCCCTCCACCGACCGCAATGTGTACTTTCTTAACGTAATTGGCGAGTACTTGCTGTTCCCCTTCGCCAACCCCTGCCCCGACACCACTACCACGTCAGTTATAAAAGCCCTGCGCAAGCTCTTCACTCTGTTCGGATACCCATGCTATATCCACAGTGACAGAGGGTCCTCGTTTATGAGTGACGAGCTGCGCCAATATCTACTGGCTAGGGGAATTGCAACCAGTAGGACCACGAGCTATAATCCCCGGGGGAATGGACAGGTAGAGAAGGAGAATGGCACGGTGTGGAAAGCCACACTCTTAGCCCTCAGGTCAAAGGGACTGCCGGTCTCTCGCTGGCAGGAGGTCCTTCCCGAGGCACTCCACTCCATCCGCTCCCTGTTATGCACAGCCACCAATGCCACCCCTCATGAGCGGCTCTTTTCTTTTCCCAGAAAATCGACCACTGGAACCACCCTACCAACTTGGCTGACGTCCCCGGGGCCAGTGCTGCTCTGGAAACATGCGAGGAGCAATAAATACTCCCTGATAGTCGAGAGGGTTCACTTACTTCATGCGAACCCCCAGTATGCCTACGTGGTTTTACCTGATGGGCGGGAGGACACGGTCTCCATCCTGGACCTGGCGCCTGCAGGAGCTCCAGGCCCCTACCCTGAACACTCCGTGGTGACTATTGACCCCGTACCCACCAATGCATGTACCTATGAGACACCGTGCACCCCAAACCTTATACAGACACCACACGACACTCCCATACCGGGCGCGACGCACACGCATGAGGGATTACCTATGCCTAACGTGCTGGCACCTGAAGTCAGGCCGGAGCCAGCACAACCGCCATCGCCGGTGCTACGTAGATCACAACGACTGACTCGACCGCCTGATAGACTTAACCTGTAAATATACTTCTTGTAAATATTGTGTGTCACTTCACCCCGCGGGACTCTTTTTAAAGAAAAGGAGGGGTGAATGTGGTAAACCATGTATATATGTTGTAACTCGGTTGCCTGTCTGGACACGCCCTTCTGCTGACTGCCCCTGTGGCTCCTCCCACAGAGTCCTGTATAAAGGTGGTCGCCTTGCCCCTCCCCCTCAGTCCAGGGGCAGACACTCACTGTGGAGGTCGTATTGTACAGCGAATAAAAGCCTTTCAGTATTTTACCAAACCTCAGTCTTTTGGAGTATTTAAGGTGAAACACATTCTGTAGGAGAGATATACAGTACATGTTCCTGGGTTTTCTCCAGACTTAACTTTTTTCACCTGTGTATTTGTATCAAAGTGGGTGGAGGGGAGAGCAGGGGTGGGGGGTGTTGGGGGAAGAGATCTTGATCACTAAACTAAGTCAAACCTTTCAGTGTCAGTCAGGAGGAAGCCAACGCCTGAAGCTAATTGTGATGGTGAACTTGTGAACTGTGTCTGCTTTCATTATGTAAATGGCACCTCAGACTTCAATTAAACCAGATCTTTTGGTCCATTGTGTCATGCTCCTGCAATTTATTAAATTAGGTCACACCACTTCATTTAAATTTTGCACTTCTGTACACTTCTGCCTCAGCCCCCTCTTTTGCTAACGTAGTGCACTCTGATTTTTAGCTGGTGCCATTGGAAATTGAAGTTTTGACTCTTTTGCTAAAAGCTGTGGATAAATCGATGAGATTTTGGATACTTTAACTTGTCTTAGTGAAGTCCTGGTTCATGCAAGATGCAACATTGTTCATTCCCAGTCCCTGATCTCCTGTCCATTAGGAGTGGATCCTTTAGGTCAAAGACTTGAATTCAAAGCTTCCCCGATTTCACTCCAAACTGCAGAGAAGACAGCGGGAGATCTGACTGCTTTGCCCCTAAATTTTTTCTCCCCAGTTTGTAAGCAGACAGCAGCTAAATTATGCTCAACGATCCTAATTCCTCAAGCCTTTCTGTGTGAATGATTTGAGCTGAGTTGCTTTGCTGTGGACGGGTTTCTTTGAACACCAGCAGCTGAGATGTTTTGTGTGGTTAAAAGCGTAGCTGATTACACTGGGTCATCAATGAGATTAAAGGCCTTCTGTGCTGCTAATATGAAAGATGTAGCTTCCAACTAATCCAGAAACCAGACTGGCAAAAAAGAAAAGGTAATTAGGTCAACCCCTTTAAGGCATAGCTATATTATTCTTTTGAAAAGGACTGTGTGTTATTATCAATGATGGTGGTCCTTTACCAACGATGTCCAGTATTATTTATATACTTTTGACTTCAAAGGTTGTACAAAACGCCATCCTTTAGGATGAGGTGCCTCGATAGCATTGATATTAATAGTTCAATAGTCTGGCTGCAAATGTGCTGTAATTAGATGTTAGATAACAAAATAATATTTTATTTCTGATGATTTTTTTAATATGTCTGCATTCAGGCACAAACTGCCGATTGGCTGAGATTAGTGGTGATTAATGAGTTAATCCAAAACAAAAATTCAGCCAGCTGCAGCCAGAGCAAGCTATGTGATATCTTGGTCTTATTCTGACTCAGTCTGGATAACATATTCCTGCAAATTGTGGGGGATTGTTTTTTCAATGTACTAAATTACTCCAGTTTTCCTTCTGTAGGTGAATTCCATAGTAGCACGACCACTGTCGCAATCTTTTCATTTCATTTTTGGAGAGGCAAACCCAGGTCATCTGGATTGTTCCTTCTGAGGATGGAAACAGATGTCTTCTCTCATGAATGTCCCCTGCTTTCTGCTTTCATACAGGCCTGAGATACTGTGTGCAGCAGGGTGAACAGCTGCCAATTAGTGTATAGCTGGTATTTCTGAGGGCTGTGCTTGTTGAAGTTGGACAGGTGCCAAAGTGATCCTGGCTCCTTCTCCATGCAACATCCTGGGATGGTGTGTGCACGGCAATACCAGTCATTTCTTTTTGCAGTAACTTGTCTCTGAATCTATTTCAACGTGAAAACATCTCCAGAATTTCAAAGTTTATCTATAAATAGTCTGAAGTAAAAATAATTTGGGTCTAATGTGACCACTAGTAAGTTCAATTTGGACTTCTGGCTTAAGAAGGCACTGAATGCGTGCGATTAGCTCACTGGTGGTTCAAAGGGCAAGAAATTCAACGATGAGCATTTCTATTAACACCTTTTCTGAAGTAAATTGTGCTAAATTATTACCACAAGCAATGAAGAGGCAAGCGAAGGCAAAGCAAATTCGCGGGATGAACCATGCTGGTGTGTAGCAGAATTGGTGCAGGTGGAGTGAGCCATTCGGAGAAGAGAGGAGCTCTAATGCCTGTAAAACAAGCCTGGAGCGGGAGCGTGTTCTAGGCCCGGAGTCTTTCGCTGCAGCGTTGCCTGAGTCCTCGCGTGAGGTACAATATGCTGTTTAGACAATTTAAACACTGGACCTGGCTGCTGTACTCCTTGTCCGCTAATATGATGGACTGATATCGAGTCCCAGGCTTTGGGCCTACTCCAGGCTGCTCTGCAGTTGAGATCATTTTAGTTCGGAAGGTTGTTTCACCCTTCTATTCTTTGCATGATTTGTTTTTGTTTTCCCTTTCTCTGCGCATCTAGTGTGGTCTTTATTTTATTTTCTTTTAATTGGATTCTTTCAGGTTTCTTGCTTTGTGGCTTCCTGGAAGCAAACAAATCTCAAGGCTGTATAACTTATACATTCTGTGTAAAGTTTAAAAACTTTGAAACTTTATTTTGTAGCCCATTTTTAACTACCCTGGCAGAGTAGCATCAATCAAACATCCCTTGGGGAACCTGCAGGTTTTGCCACTGATCAGGTGGGTGGCCTACCCTCATGCCATCATCCATGTAAAAACTCTAACCTTTTTCTTTCTTAGCTCTTGGCTTCATTATCCAATCCAGTTTGAGCCACTCTCGTATCTTCCACCACAAAACTAGAGTTCAGCCATATCTCTGCTACTTACATCTCGTGCAAACCAAGTTCTATGCAAGCATCATCAGTGTCCTTGTTAACTCATATATGGCAACAAACTTGTAAAATTCATACCCTTGCCTTAAATTTCCCCGATGACTCCTACTTCTCTACCTCCTTAACCATCTGTACTATATTTCCAATTATATCCTGTAATAATGGTTCAAGATGGCACTAGTGAAGATGGGTGCCAGCCTACTGGTGGTTCGTGAAGCAACAACTTCAATTAAATAATTTATTAACAACACTTTTGCTGAGGAAAATTGTGGTAAATGATCACCACAAACAATGAAGAGGTGAGCGAAGGTGGGGCTGACTCGAGGGTTGAGGCGTGTGATGCAAAGTCGAAGGGGGTTGTTCAAGGAGTAGTGGTTGCAGTAAGGTTGAGATGGAGTTGCGGCATGCGAAGCAGAGAAAAATCAGGATGGAGGAGTTTTGGAGCCCGTCCATCTAAACCGAGAGTGAGGTATCATCAATGCAAGTGCTGGGCCGATTTGCAAAGGTCGGGTATGGGCCGAAATGTGGTGGCAAGGTCCAGGCCCAGTGAACACTGATGCGAGAGGGTTTGGGTCTTAGAGTGAGGGACCATCTGGTGTTTGGACGATTTAAACACCGGGCCAATGGATTGAAATAGCCTTGTGTTTGTTGGGACCAGAGTAGAGGGTTAGGCTGGTTCAGCTTGCTGCTTCTCGGCATTTGCTTTGTTCTTTTCTGCTGTAAAGCTTCGGCTGTTCCGGGCTTCGTGTCTGCAAACTTTGTGATGTTTTGCTCCATTGCATGATGAACTGAGGCTGAGGCTGTGTGCCTACCCTGGCTGCTCCGGGCTTCGTATCTATGGACTCACTTTCGTTCTGAATGCTGGTGCTTGCTTTTTATTATTTGCGTGATTTGTGTTTTTTCTCTCTTTCTGCACCCAGGGTGTTTGTTCATCTTTTTTTTAAAGGATTCTTTTGTGTTTCTTAGTTTGCGGCTGCCTGTAAGGAGACAAATCCCAAGGTTGTACAATTGGTACATTCTTTGATAATAAATGCACTTTGAACTTTGAACTTTAATCTAACTCTGATTTTCATTTTTGATCTTTGATAATTTGTCTTCAGTATTTCTCAACAATTGGTTCCTGGACAAGTTCTGGTTCACATGAATTGCTTCATCAGTCCACGTGAGTTTAGAAAGCAGGTACTATCGATCATTTCTTGAACCTAATAGATTTTCTGCAAGTGACTTTGAGCAATCTAATGAAAACATATAAAAATTGGAGATACACTCATGGCCACTTTATTAGGTATAGGGGTGGAGACCTAGTGGTCTTCTGCTGCTGTAGCCCATCCATTTCAAGGCACACTTCGATGTGTTGTACATTTAGAGATGCTCTTCTGCACACCACTGTTGTACGCATGGTGTTTGAGTTACTGTCACCTTCCTCTCAACTTGAACCAGTTTTCCTCTGGCCTCTCTCAATAACAGTGCACTTTCATCCACCGATCTCCACTCACTGGATGCTTTTGGTTTTGCACCATTCTCTTTAAACTCTGGAGACTGCTGTGCGTGAAAATCCTAGGAGATCAGCAGGTTCTGAGATGCTCAAACCACACTGTCTGGCACCAATGACCATTCCATGTTCAAAGTCATTGAGATCATATTCTTCCCCATTCTACGTTTGATCTTAAAGAGAACTGAACCTCCTGGCCATGACTACATCCATTGAGTCTAATCCATTATCAGTGGATTAGATATTTGTATTAACGAGCAGGTGTATAGGTGTACCTAATAAAGTGTCCACTGTATGTAGTTTAATCTTGTATAATGCCTTTAATTGTGTTTCTGTATTGGTGTATTTGTGATACATTGACATCTGCAGTTTACTTGGGAATGGAATATGTGTAAAAGGCAAGGGATTCTTTCTCCCCCATTGCACCAGAGAAATAAGGCCTTTATTTATAAATATCCATACCTGATTCATGCTAAGGGCTTTTTTCCCCCTATTTTATTGTTACCTGTTCAAAATTTCAGCAAATATGAGGTTATTCAACTTAGTTAAGCTCCAATAGGTGCACTTTGAGCTTATGTGCATACATCCAGCAAGAAAAGATAGACAAAAATGGCTGGGGTCTTAAGAGACTGCATATCAGTTTAGGAATTTAGCCAGCCCATGCTCGATGTCTAAAGGTTTAGAAACACTGCCAGAGATCCTACAGTCTTGAATTACTTCCATTGACCTTGCTGTTTCTGTGACTCTCATTCTCTCTCTCAAGCATTTCTTCAAACACATTAACACTGCCCAAACAGCTCTGTATGTGGCTCATAGTGTGAAATGCCTCCGGATATTTGACTTCATTAAAGTCACTATATAAATGCAACTAATATTTGTTGTTCTGATCATTTTGACCACTTAGCAATTGTAGTAGGTAAACAGCAAAAACAAAAGGGATGGGGGTGATGTTTCAGTCATGTTGTTCTGTCTTTGTGTTCATGCTGTGATGGATATTTGCTTCCAAGGCCGGGGGTCTCATGTTTTGCCAAGCTCGCTTTCAAAACAAAGCAGCTGCCACTTGTAAGATTACAAATAGTTGTAACTAACCTTCCAACTACCATTTCTTTTTTTAGTTTCTGATCAAAAATGGGAGTTAGTCCTCAGTTGTTAAAAATGTAAATGGAAAGCAGTAATTAGCTCAAAATTGAAACAAAGCACTGTCTATAGAGCTTTGCAAACAAGCTCTGTATATAGCAGACACTCTGTCTGTATAGAGCAGATGCTAATTCACTACACCTGCTTTAGTACTGCTGGAGAGATGCAGTGTAAGACAATGGGTTATTTAATTTGACTTGTTTCAAAACAGACAAGCTGATTTAAGTTGCTTAGTTCAAGGAAGCTTGCAGACCAGATGGATGATATCATTTAGCATATCAAATAACTTATGTGTTTATAGTTAGAAGTGTTATGTACTCAGGGAACTTAGCTTTACAGAAATAGTAGGTAGCTGAGATCTATGATGCCGCAAAAACTTTTGGACCTTTCGTGTAAAACAGGTGCCTGAAGAAATAACATATACTTGTGAATTCACCTATGTGGCAAAAAAACGTATGAAAGTAGACAGAAGTTCAGGTTCATTAGGAATGATTAAAAACATGAAGTAGTATGAATGAAACATGGAGTGAACTAGAATCCATTTCACTGGTTTTGGTTTCTGCAACAGATAATTCGTTTATCTTTTTAGCTTATAGGAATTGTACCTGTGGTTTGGAAATCATTTCTGCTTGAGAAATCCTTTGTGTTTTAGAAATCATTTGTGGTTTAGAAATGCTTTGTGTTTTGAAAATGCTTTGTGATTTGGAAGAGCTTTGTGTTTTAGAAAGGGTTCGTATTTTAGAAATGTTGAAGATAGAAATCCTCTGTGAGTTTGAAATGGATTTTAAGAATGCTATTTGGATTTAAATGTGTAACAAAAAAAAAAGGATTATGTTTTAAACTACCTTGTTAGTTGGAAGTATCTTCTCCTTGGTAGGGTGAGGGGACCACACTCCAAATGGGTATTGGCAACTCAACTCACCATGGAGAATAAACAGGGATGTGAACTAGTCTTTGAAGATTGGGTAGTTACAGGATAAACTGCCTTTAGTGAGAGTACTTGTGGCTATTTAAATCCAACAGAGCTTAAGGTCTTTGTGCGAGTTTAGAACTTCACAGTAAGCAAACCCAGTACCATCACAATGCTTACTTTTCAACTCACATCACTACGAATAACTTAATAAATTATTCCTGTGCTTTTCCATTTATGTAACTTTTAGGTTGACTTTTTGTCCTGACATGAATCAGGCGAGCTACATCACTTCACAATTCAGTCTTGGAGAACTATTGTAATTTGGATGTGTAGCTCATGTAAGAAAAAAATGAGGTTAGGTATAGGATTGGAGGATGCATAAATGGATTGTGCTGATTACATGCAATTTCCATATGTAGATCAGGTTAATTAGAACTCCTTGGCTTTCTAATTGAAACAGGAAATCCAATGGAAACTGGAGTGTATAATTATACCATTACAGAGTAATGTATTTGGTTAATTAGATGTAATTTGGATATGCAAATTAAGTTCATTATACAATCGTGTGCCTCTAGTAATTTAGAGTGGAGAAACGCCTGCTGTGGAGGGAAAACCTTGTGGTGTGGTGTGTCAGTGTTAAATGAATCTCTCCACCTGATGATGGCATTAAGCACTACTTACATGAATGATAAAGCCTTCCCTACCCACCAAGGGTGAATAGCTCATGGGCAGGGGCAAAGCTGTGCTGGGTCATCTCTTTTCTTGATGGTCTAGATCTAGACATCAGCTTGACACCTTGTTTAAAAGCTAGGCAATCATAAAATGTTCCCAAGAGAACATAAGCTTGGTTTTTGAGGGCATGGAAGGTGGCAGTGGTGAGGATCATTGAAACATAGGCATATTCACCCTGAGGCAATTGTATAGTGTGGCTGCCATATGGTCTCTTTTATTGCTTGCTTTGAAGTTACTCAGCTTGTTGTAACCTCCAGGAGCAATGTCAGAATACAAATGTAACATATTGTCTGTATAACTCTGTCGGCAGTAGGCTGTAATAAGATCTCCATTTTCTGTGGCTACTAAGAGTGAAAACTATCAGAGAAGTGGAGAGTGATGTGCTGTTTGTAACCTTGGAAAAGGTACACTGGGTACAGATCAGTTCTCCCAACCACCCACTCAGCATTAACCGTTCAAAATAAGAGCAGGGCGAAGGGAGAATGCAGTGCAGCAAGAGGAAGCTTTACTGCTGAAAAGGTTCAGTGGAACAGGAAGAGAAAGTTCTACTTGCTCCATTATGGTTTTAACATTAAGATTATTCGCACAAGAGATTCTGCAGATGCTGGACATCTTGGGCAACACCACACTCAAAATTGTCCTCTACCTCCTTCCCTTTAGTCCATGGCTGACTGTCCTCTCCTATCAGGTTCCTTCATTTTTAGCCTTTTATTTCTTCCACCAATCACCTGTCAACTTCTTACATCATCTCCCCTCCCCTCCCCACCCATTGTCCCCCTTAAATGGTCTCACCAATCATCTGCCAGCTTGCACTCCTCCTCACCACACACACTCCACCTGATTCTGGCTTCTGCCTCCTTTCTTTCCAGCTCTGATGAAGGATCTCAGCCCAAAACATCAGCTGTTTATTTCCCTCCAGAGGTGATACTGACCTGCTGAGTTCGTCCAGCAATTTGTGTGTGTTGTTCAAGACTTTTCAAACTTCTTGTTTCTTTAACCCATTCTTTTGCTTCATCTGAGAAGTAAACAACTCAGTTCCATGATGTGAGATCGTTATTTTGTTTCTGAAAACAACAGCATGAATGCAAGGCGGTTTATCAAAAATATTACATGACAACTCTGTAAAACAACTGTTAAACATTTATGACAAAATCTTGGGTTTTTTTTAATTTAAGGAAGGATATTGGTACAGATCTTCTCCTGAATGGTGGGCAGGCAACACTCTAAAGATCACGTGTCTCCCAAGTCTACTGTCACTTTGAGGCGTCACTGGGGTGCACTTAGAGTTTTTTTAGATTATGAGGATACTCAGTTCTTGTTTATTGTCATTTAGAAATGCACGCATTAAAAAATGATACAATGTTCCTCTGGTATGATATCACAGAAACGCAAGACAGACCAAAACTAAAACTGACAAAAACACATAATTATAACATATAGTTACAACAGTGCAAAGCAATACCGTAATTTGATACGAGCAGACCATGGGCACGGTAAAAAAAAGTCTCAAAGTCCCGATAGCCCCAACATCTCACGCAGACGATAGAAGGAAGAAACTCTCTCTGCCATGAGCTTCCAGCGCCGCAAACTTGCCAATGCAGCATCCTGGAAGCACCCAACCACAGTCCGACTTTGAGCCTGTCCAAAAACTTCGAGCCTCTGACCAGCCCTCCGACACGGAGCACCGAGCACCATCTCTGCCGAGTGCTTCGACCCCAGCCCCGGACGCCAAGCAACAGGCAAAGCCGAGGATTCGGGGCCTTCCCCTCTGGAGATTTCGGATCACACAGTAGCAGCGGCAGCAAAGCAGGCATTTCAGAAGTTTCACCAGATGTTCTTCTGTGCTCTCACGTCGGCCTCCATCAAATCAGAATTGTGCATGGCCTCCTACCTGACAGATTACAGATATTCATCACCGGAGAGGCCGCGCGCGCTGCATCGCGCTGCCATCTTCTCCTCCTCCCGATCCTAGGGAGAAGCTGACTCTTGGCAAAGCAGTGAGGCCTGGTGGAATGCAAGACGTTGGTGATCAAAAGTAGACCGTACCCACCCAGAGAATTAATTTGATAGTTGTTGAAGTCCCATTTCTTCCCTAACTTGCTGCCAAATCTTTGTTTACGGATGCTTATACCATCCAAAAGCAAATAAACATTAAACAAATTATTTTTTCCATTATTAATTAAAATATATAAAAACACAGAAATATTGTTAAAGACTTTCATCAACTTCAGTAAATTGCAGTAGGATATAACCTTATCCATCTCACTGAAACGACTGGCTGAGTTATGCTTTAGTCTGGTCCACACGTCATCACTTCCTCTGGGACAATTAGGGATGGCAGCAACATCCAGAGTCTGAAATGGATTGAAGACAAACCTGGAAGTTGCAGTACTCTGCTGGATATTAGCCACTAATGGTGTTCACATGTAAAAATGTCTCAGTTAATGAAACATCTTGCTCTCTGCTGTTTAGCATTTAGATCAGAAGCTCGATTCTTGGAGCATTCAAAATACCTGACCAATATCACCTGAAATAGGCATGGATACTTTAAAGTGATTTTGTTTATGGAAATGGAGGGAGGCTGGTTGCTACACTGGAAGTTGGACAGGGGTGTTGTGAGCCCAGTATTCTTCACTTAGTTATCTTAGTTATCCCAGTTATCTTCAGTTAACGTCTGTATGAGCTTAGCATATTCATGTAGTGCTTTTTCCTAAACCCTGGTGCTGAAGACAAACCATGGCAGCTCAGTGATTTTACTAACTCAACATCAGCAAGGGACTGAATCTGAGGAGGACCTTGAAGTTTAGTGCCACCTCTCATGGAGCGATTCCATGCTGAGCTCACTGACAGGCTTTTCACCTTTTATCATAATTGGTTGGAAATAATAATGAAAATGAAAGAGCTGATAACATCCCACTGCATTCCACATTGATTAATGTGGCAAAGAAAAATTTTGGCAGAGGTTCAAAGTTTAAAATTTTATAACACTATCAAAAATTTGTAATAAATATACAAAAAAAAGCACCAGTTCCTCCGGCTCAATGATTTACATTGTGTTTAAGGCAGAGTCAAATTTGAGAAGAGTGGTTTAATGCAAAGATATTTTTCTCCCTTTTTGGAATAAAAATAATAGTCTAAATTATTTTGCTGAAAAATTACAGTTAACACCCTTGATAGCTCTCTGATACCTCTCTGCCCATGGACAGCAGATACAAAATTTGCTTTTTAAATAATTAACTCAAAAATCATTATTTAGAGAAGGAATTAAAAAAAAAATCTTTAGTCTTCAAATCCAATGGAAACTGAAAAAAGATGCATAATGGATGGTTGAATTTATACGGAATGCTTTACCTTGATGAGGACGAGAAAGAGGTGGTCACAGGCTGTATTCAAGGACTCCTGTGTGGATCTAAATAAATACACCACGGTTGTCACAGACTTTATAAAAACAGTCATAGATGAAAAGTGTCCCCACAAAATCATCCAGGGTCTTCCCCAACCAGAAACACTGGATGAACCATGAGATCCACAATCTGCTGAGAGCCAGATCAGAGGCGTTCAGGTCTGTCGACCAAGTAAGGTACAAGAGGTCCAGGTATGATCTTTGGAAAGCCAGCTCACAGGCCAAGTGGTAATTCTGGACTAAACTTGAGTAAATGAAGGATGCTCACCACTGTGACAGTGCTTGAATGCTATTATTTCTTTCAAAGTAAAATCACGTGACATAGGTGACAACAGGGCTGCACTCCCAGATGAGCTCAATGCTTTCTATGCTTGCTTTGACGATCAAAACACAGAGGAACCCTTCATGAATTCCCACAGCCCCTGATGACACTGTGATTTCAGTCTCTAAGGCTGATGTGAGAGCATCCTTCGGGAGGGTGAACACATGGAAAGCAGCTGGCCAAGGTGGGGCAGATGGCCGAGTACTAAAGATCTGTGCTGATCAACTGGATGGAATGTTCACTGATATCCTTAACCTCTCGCTTCAGCAGTCTGAGGTACTCACCTGATCCATGCAGGTTTCAATTGTACCAGGGCCTAGGAAGAATGTGGTAACCTGCCTCAATGACTATTATCAGGTAGCACTTACATCCACAGTGATGAAGTGTTTTGAGAGGTTGGTGATGAAATACATCATCTCTTGCCTGAGAAGTGACTTGGATCCGCTCCAATTTGCCGACCAGCCACAAAAAATCCACAACGGATTCCATTTCATTGGCTCTTCACTCAACCTTTGAGCATCTGGACAGCAAAGATGCATACATCTGGTAGCCCTTTACTGACTACAGCTCAACATTCAATGCTATCATCCCCTCAAAACAAGCTTAAAGACCTAGGCCTCTATTCCTCCTTGTACAACTGGATACTTGATTTCCTCACTTGCGGACCCCAGTCATTTTGGATTGGCAACAACATCTCCTTTACAATCTCCATCAGCACAGATGTTCCACAAGGCTCTGTGCTTAGCCCCCTGCTCTACTCGCTTTATATATATATATATATATATATATATATATATATATATATATGTATACATATGACTGTGAGGCTAAGCACAGGTCCAATGTCATATTTAACTTTCTGATGACACAATTGTCGTTGACTGAATCAAAGGTGGTGATGAATCAGCACTTAGGAGCGAGACTGAAAACCTAGTTGACTGGTGCCACAATAGCTACCTCTTACTCAATGTCAGCAAGAACCAATGGGCTGCTTATTGACTACAGAAGAAGGAAACCAGAGTTCCAAGAGCCAGTCCTCATCGGGGAATCAGAGGTGGATAAGGTCAGCAACTTGAAGTACCTTGGTGTTATTATTTCTGAGGATCTGTCCTGGACCCAGTACGTAATTGAAATTACGAAGAAAACACTCCAGAGCCTCCACTTCCTTCGAAGTTTGCAAAGATTTAGCATGTCATCTAACATTTTGATAAACCTCTATAGATGTGTGGTGGAGCGTATATTGAGTGGTTGCATCACAGATTGGCATGGAAATACCAATGCCCTGGAATGGAAAATCCTACAAAAAAGTAATGGACATGGGCCAGTCCACCTCGGGTAAAGCCCTCCCCACCATTGAGCACATCTTCATGGAGCTCTGTTGCAGGAAAGCATCATCCAAACTCCACCACCCAGGTCATGCTCTTTTCTCACTGCTGCCATCAGCATGAAGGGATAGGAGCCTCCAGTTTGATAATTACAGAATTTCTCTCTGGTGCTGTCCATTTCCCCTCCCTCCCTTCCCCTTTTCCCAACCATGATTCCCCTCTCCCTGCTCCCATCACAGTCTCAGTCCACAGTACCCATATCAGATGACCCACATAGCAGAATCATTATTCAGATATGTCATGATTTTTTTTTTTGGCAGCAGTACAGTGTATACATAAAATTAATGCAGTGCTGTATAAAAGTCTTAGGTACCTATGCATATCTGCCTAAGACTTTTGCACAGTATTGTATGCCTGCAGGAAAATGAATATCAGGGTTGTATATGGTGACATATATGCACAGATAATAAATTTAAACTTCGAACTTTAATGTCCAATTTCAGACCAAAAGTATTGGGCAGAATCTTGATACTTTGTGACCTGCTGAGATTTGGTTATCGATGCTACTTGAGTTGTGGAACATTGTGCATGGGCTATCAAACAAGGAAGGTCACGATCCCACTGACTTCAGTTGGCATTATGGGACATGGGGAGACCAAGGGAGTACGAGGATTTCAAGAACTGACCCAGTGTTTTGAGGAAATATGTGCACTTTATTAATTGCATCGTTGGGAATCTTGGCAGGACTCTTCCAAGCAATCTGCTGCCAGATGCTTTGGGGGTTAGAGACTGCTAGAATAAGTGCACATGGGAAGTATTCACTAAGTGAGCAAAAGTGTGTGTCTCTGTATGTTTATGTGTAATTGTGTATGCTTTTATTCATTGAAGAAATGAAGGATTTGCAGGTTGAGTCACGTTTAATTGTCCATTCCAAGTTGCCCTTGGGAAGGAGGTGATGAGCTGCCTTCTTCAACCGTTGTAGACTTTGACACATGACTAGAGCCACAATGGTGATACAGAGAATGTTCCAGTACTGGTGAAGGAACAGTGATATATTTCCAAATCAGGATGGGAGTGTGGCTTGGAGGGAACTTGCATTTGACAGTGTTTTTGCTGCTCTTGTCCAAGCTGGTCATGACTTGGAAGGTGCTGCCTCAGGATTCTTGGTGAGGTTCGGCAGTGCATCCTGTAGATGGCACAAATAGCTGCTCTTGTGCATCACAGGTAGAGTGAGTGAATGATAGTAGGGACGGTGTGTGTCAAGTAGGCTATTATGGCTGGTGTGGCATCAAACTTCTTGAGTGTTGGTGTAGCTACACTGAAAATGCTTCAAGGATATTCTGAAGGTCCCTTGGGAAAAAAAGATGTATCTTTATCATCAGCTTATAAGAATGTCTGGAAAATGTCTACTCAACCTGGAGGTGGAGCATCTGAGAAGACTGAGGAGTAGAATGTAAGAATACTGAATAAACACGTGAATTTTGCAGATGATGGAGATCTTCAGCAACACACTAAAACATTAGAGGAACTAGTCATGCAGCATAGAAAGTCAGCCTTTGAGGAAAGGAATAAAAAGTCAGCCTTTGAGGCGAGGACATCAAGACTGGAAAGGAAGTGGGAAAGAAGGTGGAGGGGGAAGAAGCACAAATTGGCAAATGACTGGTGAGACCAGGTGAGAGGCAACGTAGTTGGTGGGAGAGGGAGGATGAAGTAAGAATCTGGGAGGTGATAGGTGGAAGAGGTAAAGGGCTAAAGGAGATGAAATCTAATAGGAGAGGAGAGTGGACCATGGAAGAAATGGATAGAAGAGGGGAATCAAAGAATGTGATTGGCAGATGACAAGAAGAGAAGGGGTCAGAATGGGGAATGGAAACGGTGAGAAGAGGGAGGGGGGATTGATTATGGGAGTTAGAGAACTTTGTGTTCATGCCATTTGGTTGGAGGATGCCCAGATGGAATATGAGGTGTTGCTTCTCTTAATTGAGTTTGGCCTCATTGTAGCAGTGGAGGAAGCCATGGACAGACATACAAATACGGGAAAGGGAAGTTAACTTAAGTGGGTAGCCACCAGGAGATTTTGCCTTTTGTGGCGGTCAGAGTGAAGGTGTTTGATGAAATGGTCTGTCTATCTATGTCGGGTACCAACAATGTTGATTAGACTGTACCAGTTGCTTTGGATACAAGAGATGACCCCAATAGAATCGCCTCCTCCTCATTTCGACTTCTGCCCTTTTCCTTACCAGTCCTGATGAAGACTGTTGGTCAAAACACTGAGTGAATATTCCCCTCCATAAATACTTCCTGACTTGCTGAATTCCTACAGAATAATGAAGGCTAGGACTCTGCATAAGACTAATTAGACCACAACTTTGTCGGCACATTACTGAAAGGATGTGAGTATATTCGACAGGGTATTGAGGAGACTTGTGAGACTATTGATAGGACTGGAAAAAGTCAGACAATGAGAACGTTTTGGATAAGCCAGATCACTATTTTAGGATTGATGGGAGACTTAACTAAAGAGAAACAAAAAGCAATGTCTTTGTAAGAGTAAATAGTAAGGGCCTATTTCTCTTTGCAGAAGAATTTGAAATTGAGGGGGCGGGTGGGATCAGAGACTTAGAGTGATTTTTAGAAGGATTAGAAGGGAGTTGAGGAAAAGCATTTTCATCCAGATGTTGGTCAGGGTATGGAACTCGCTGCCTGCAAAGGACAGGAACACTGATACCATCCAGAAAGTATAGTGGATTCCAAGTAATTGCGACACATCAATTTTGGCTCAATTAAGCATCCTTCCTAATTAGCGGAAGTCTCATGGTTAACAGTTAACAGTTAAAAAGATATAGAAAAGATAATCTACTGTTTAAGCTACCATGAGTCATAAATTATGTATCTAAATAAAATGCAGAACAAATTAGAAAACCACCAATGCAGTACTAAAAAACTGTGCATTAGTTCCTAAAAGTTATCGACGGAGGAATTCATCCAGAGTATGCCATGTTCCTTTGATTGACTGTAGCAAGTGAACAAGGTCAGTGCAGACATCTAGTGTAGATAATGGACAGCTTTTGTACAATGTTTTTGAAGACTGCATCCTCCAAATCTTCATTTTTATTGTAACATTCAAGATGATTGTCGATACCTTTATATTCCTCATAGTTTCTAACTTGTTGAAGTAGTGAAATTGGTTCATTTTCACTCCTGGCCACTTCTGGCAGTTCCAAGCCTGAATGCTTGAAACCATCCATGAACAAAATAGTTCTAAGATGTCTTCCTGCTTGCTTCTTACCAATTATCAGTGACACAAATCACAGATTTGTGAACACAAACACAAGCAACTGCTGCTATTGAAAAACTGTCCACTCTAAGCACAGTGTGGTGTCTAATTGTCATGCAAGTGCACATGACTGATACTAGTTAGAAACTGTTTGGCACCTTCTCCTACCTCAATTAAGCGACATATTGTCCCAAATAATTGAAGGGGATCACGGCTACTTTTATTGATGTTTTTGTTCTTTAACAGTTGTCCCAAATAAGTAGTTATCTTGATTAACTAATGCCCCAATTAACCAGAAACAACTGCACTTAGATTTGTACTTGACAAGCAATGATGGCAGGGCTATGGATCTGATGCTGGAGGATGGTGTGGCTCCTTTATGGTTCACACAGCTGTGGTGGTCACAATGGCTTCCTTCGGTTTTGTACATTTTTCATGAAGTCTAGAAACACCATCAGTATCTTTGGCAAGTGGAATGTGGAAGTCAAGAGAAAGTGGCATATGGGGCATCTAAACCATCCACCTACCCAGTCAAGCACCTCTCAACCAACTGATGGTAGTGATTACAAGCCCATATCATCAACTGATTCTGAACTAGAGTTGGACTTTGACCCTGAGAGGTTGCCCAAGAAGAAAGGTGGGATGTCAAAACTGGCATTATATTAACCTTCTTGGAGAAGAGCAAAACTGCCCGAGGCACGACTGCGCAAGCGCGTGGACGTCAGCTAGCTAGACCAACAGGAAGGATGTAAAAGAAGACAGCTTTATAGAGTGGCTGCCAAGGAGCGGGCGACAGAGCAGGAGGGCTTTGGTTCGACGGGTCGCGGCGAGGTCAGCTAATTGTGAGGAATAGGATGTATGTCTGTGAGGCCAGGTGTCAGATGTGGGACATCTGGAGGACTCCCAGCCTTCCGGATGGCCACATCTGCGCCAGGTGTGTCGAGCTGCAGCTCCTTAGGGACTGGGTTAGGGAACTGAAGATGCAGCTCGATGACCTTCAACTAGTCAGGGAAAGTAAGGAGGTGATAGAGAGGAGCTATAGGCAGGTAGTCACTCCGGGGCCCTAGGAGATAGAGAAGTGGGTAACAGTCAGGAGAGGGAAGGCCAAGAAGCAGGTACTAGAGAGTATCCCAGTGGCTGTCCTCCTTAACAATAAGTACTCCTGTTTGAGTACTATTGGGGAGGACGGCCTACCTGGGAGAAGCAACAGTGGCTGTGCCTCTGAAACAGAGTCTGGCCCTGTGGCTCAGAACGGTAAGGAAAGGAAGAGGATGGCAGCAGTGATAGAGGGTTCCATAGTTTGGGAGTCAGACGGGTGATTCTGTGGACGCAGGAAAGAGACATGGATGGTAGTTTGCCTCCCAGGTGCCAGTATCCAGGATGTTTCTGATCGCGTCCACAATATCCTGAAGTGGGATGGTGAACAGTCAGAGGTTGTGGGACATATTGGTACCAACGACATAAGTAGGCAAAGGGAGGAGGTCCTGAAAACAGACTACAGGGTGTTAGGAAGGAAGTTGAGAAGCAGGACCTCAAAGGTAGTAATCTCGGGATTACTGCCTGTGCCACGTGACAGTGAGTATTTCAATAGAGTGAGGTGGAGGATAGCTGCGTAGCTGAGGGATTGGAGCGGGGGCAAGGATTCAGATTTCTGGATCATTGGGACTCTTCTTGGGGCAGACATGACCTGTACAAAAAGGACGGGTTGTACTTGAATCCGAGGGGGACCAGTATGCTGGCAGGGAGGTTTGCTAAGGCTTTTGGGAGAGTTTAATCTAGAATTGCTGGGGGATGGAAACCGAACTGAAGAGACGGAGGAAGGGGCGGTTGGCTCACAAATTGAGAAAGCTTGTAGACAGTGTGAAAGGGAGGATAGGCAGGTGATAGAGAAGAGATACGCTCAGACTGATGGTTTGAGATGTGTCTATTTTAATGCAAGAAGCATCATGAACAAAGTGGATGAGTTTCGAGCGTGGATCAGTACTTGGAGCTATGATATTGTGGCCATTAGAGAGACTTGGATGGCTCAAGGGCAGGAATGGTTACTTAGAGTGCAGGCTTTAGATGTTTCAGAAAGGATAGGGAGGGAGGCAAAAGAGGTGGCACTGCTGATCGGAGATAGTGTCATGGCGGCAGAAAAGGAGGAAGTCATGGAGGGATTGCCTACTGAGTCTCTGTGGGTGGAAGTTAGGCACAGGAAGGGGTCAATAACTCTACTGGGTGTTTTTTCTAGACCTGCCAATCGTAACGGGGACATCAAAGAGCAGATAGGGAAATAGATTCTGGAAAGATGTAATAATAACAAGGTTGTGGTGGTAGGAGATTTTAATTTCCTAAATATTGGTTAGCATCTTCCTAGAGCAAGGGGGTGGAGTTTGTTAGATGTGTTCAGAATGGTTTCCTGACACAATATATAGATCTGTATTTGATCTGGTCTTGGGAAATGAACCTGGTCAGGTGTCAATTCTCTCAGTGGGAGAGCATTTTGGAGCTGGTGAACATAATTCTGTCTCCTTTACCATAGCATTGGAGAGGGATAGGAATGGACGAGCTAGGAAAACATTTAATTGGAGTAAGCAGAAATATGAAGCTATAAGGCAGGAACTTGGAAGTGTAAATTGGGAACAGATGTTCTCAGGAAAATGTATGGCAGAAATGTGGCAAATATTCAGGGGATATTTGTGTGACGTTCTACATAATTATGTTCCAATGGGACAGGAAAAAGATGATAGGGTACCATAGTGTACAAAGGCTGTTGAAAACCTAGTCAAGAAGAAAAGAAAAGCTCACAAAATGTTCAAAAAACTATGTAATGATAGAGATCTAGAAAATTATAAGGCTAGCAGGAAGGAGCTTGAGAATGAAATTAGGAGAGCCAGAAGGGCCCATGAGAAGGCCTTGGCGAGCAGGGTTAAGGAAAACCCCAAGGCGTTCTACAAGTATGTGAAGAGCAAGAGGATAAGACGTGATAGAATAAGACCAATCAAGTGTGACAGTGGAAAAGTGTGTATGGAACCGGAGGAGATAGCAGAGGTACGTAATAAATACCTTGCTTCAGTATTCACTATGGAAAAGGATCTTGGCGATTGTAGGGATGACTTACAGTGAACTGAAAAGCTTGAGCATATAGACATTAAGAAAGAGGATGTGCTGGAGCTTTTGGAAAGCATCGTTGGATAAGTCACCTGGACTGGATGAGATATACCCCAGGCTACTGTGGGAGGTGAGGGACGAGGCTGCTGAGCCTCTGGCAATGATCTTTGCATCATCAATGGGGATGAGAGAGGTTTCAGAGGATTGGAGGGTTGCAGATGTTGCTCCGTTATTCAAGAAAGAGAGTAGAAATAGCTCAGGAAATTATAGACCAGTGAATCTTACTTCAGTGGTTGGTAAATTGATGGAGAAGATTTATGAACATTTGGAGAGGCATAATATGCTTAGGAATAGTCAGTATGGCTCTGACAAAGGCAGGTCGTGCGTGATGAGCCTGATTGAATTTTTTGAAGATGTGACTAAACACACCGATGAAGGTAGAGCAGTAGATGTAGTGTACATGGATTTCAGCAAGGCATTTGATAAGGTACCCCATTCAAGGCTTATTGAGAAAGTAAGGAGGCATGGGGTCCAAGGGGACCTTGCTTTGTGGATCCAGAATTGGCTTGCCCACAGAAGGCAAAGAATGGTTGTAGACAGGTCATATTCTGCATGGAGTTCGGTAACCAGTGATGTGCCTCAGGGATCTGTTCTGGGACCTCTTCTGTTTGTAATTTTTATAAATGACCTGGATGAGGAAGTGGAGGGATGGGTTAGTAAATTTGTTGATGACACAAAGGTTGGTGGAATTGTGGATAGTGTGGAGGGTTGTCAGAGGTTACAGCGGGACATTGATTGGATTGAAGACTGTGTTGAGAAGTGGCAGATGGAGTTCAACCCAGATAAATGTGAGGTGGTTCATTTTGGTAGGTCAAATATGATGACAGGATATAGTACTAATGGTAAGACTTTTGGCAGTGTGGAGGATCAGAGGGATCTTGGGGTCCGAGTCCATAGGGCACTCGAAGAAGGCGTATAGTGCATTGGCCTTCATCAACCGTAGGATTGAGTTTAAGAGCCGAGAGGTAATGTTACAGCTATATAGGACCCTGGTCAGACCCCACTTGGAGTACTGTGCTCAGTTCTGGTCACCTCACTCCAGGAAGGATGTGGAAACTATAGGAAGGGTGCAGAGGAGGCTTTTTCTCCTTGGAGCGATGGTGGATGAGAGGTGACCTGATAGAGGTATATAGGTTGATGAAAGGCATTAATTGTGTGGATAGTCAGAGGCTTTTTCCCAGGGCTGAAATGGCTAACACGAGAGGGCACAGTTTTAAGGTGCTTGGGAGTAGGTACAGAGGAGATGTCAGGGGTAAGTTTTTTATGCAGAGGGTGGTGAATGCATGGAATGGGCTGCCGGTGATTGTGATAGAGGTGAATATGATAGGGTGTTTTAAGAGACTCCTGGATAGGTACATGGAGCTTAGTAAAATAGAGGGCTATGGGTAACCCTAGGTAATTTCTAAAATAAGTACATGTTTGACATGGCACTGTGGGCTGAAGGGCTTGATTTGTGCTGTAGGTTTTCTATGTTTCTATGGTCAGAGTTTCCTTTGATTGGTTGGTTCCCTGCTAAAAGGTGTTGGTTCAGAATTGGGAAGATCATTTGTTGGCACTAATTATGACTTGGATGAGAGGTCAGGGTGTTGAATGAATGATGAATTAACTCCTGCTGAGGAGAGAGGATTCAAAATAAAAAGAGGTGGCAGGGAAGAGTGGGGGGATTTAAGGTAAGCTCTCAGAAATGAATTGGCATTGTTTATATGGGAAAGAGAGGATTCCATATTAAATAAAAACTGCTCTGGAATCTGAAAGCGAATGCTGCTTATGTTCCCTCATGATATTTTTAGGCATTTTAATGGGTTGAGATCAAAAGCTGCCGCTTTGGATCTGAGACAGAGAATAAAAGTGTCACAACCTCGAACAGTAATTGTTTACTGAAGTAATTATGATTAACAAGAGGGTCCAAATTCCTCTCTCCTAAATTTCCATAAATGGAATCCTGATCCACAGCTGGTGCAGAATTTAAAGCCAGTGTGTTTGGTCTGGAAGGTATTTTGATACACACATGCAAAATTTTAAAATTCTTTCATGTATCAGAGTTTTATTGTTTATAGTACCAGTGCAGATTCCAGTTACTGCCACTTACTGTACAATGCATATTAAAAACATATAATGTAATTCACATTCTAATCCTTGTGTGGTCCCTGGACTGTGATTATTGTATAATATTTCCACTTCACCCTAATGAAGAAGACACAGCAAATGACGACATCATCAAACAGCGTGTGACCGCTTCTCAAACTTAAAAGAGCAATGAATTTATAAGATGCTGACTTACCAGATGTTTACTATAAGATGGCTTAAGGCAAAAATAGCTTGTGCATTCAGTATGATATTTTAATATCTTAGGTTTATATCCAAGATTAAAGTTAGAAGCTTACTTAGCAGTCAAATTAGTATTCTAAACTTGCTGACTACACAGTTACTTCAGTTTGCAACATATTATCACAATACAATTAAAATGAAAGCAGAGTTAAGTTGAAATGCTGTTTATTCAAACTGATATGCAGCTGGGAGAAATAACCGCCATCTATCAGAAAATTCGTCTGGGCTTGCTCCCTGACCAAAACCAAACATTTTAGGTTACTCGACCTGCTCAGTTTTTGTACTGATATTAGCTACAGAGAGTTAGTTGTTTGTTTTTTGGCAGGCTTTCATTCACTTAGGATCGCTATTCTGAGTCAAATTGGAAGAAAATTTGGCAAGATACTTCACTTGCCTAAATATATCACTGTACACATCATTTGTTATCTTTCCCCCAGTTTTGGTTGGCCTACATCATGTTCCCAGACTATTCTGAAGAGTTGATCCACATTAAAATAAATGAAGGATTTCTAGAACATTCATGCATTGTGTGTCTATTTTAAAGCTCATTTTTAATTCATATAGTTTTACTGTCAGATCTAGTTTCCCAACTCCTTCTGGTCTGCATTGATGAAATTGATCCCTGGGCCTATTTCCCTAAACTATAAAATATTAATATTGTTAATATCTTTCTGTTTGGTCTACTCTATGCTTCAATGGTGAATTTATAAATCCAAAATAATGAAAATTATGCTTTGGATCTTCATAGCATGATTTAATATTTTTGATCTCACCTCATGATCTACATAATTTGAAGTATACACAAGGAGAGATGAAAAAAACACACAAATATCAATTTAAACACCATTCCATAGTCTCAATCTTCAGTTCATATTCTGATATATTTTGCCCCACACACCATCAGACTTGCCCAGAGTCTTTCATGCATGCGTCATTACATAACACACATCTGTGGTATGATAAGAAATGCTCAGGTATCTGATATGATGTCGACAGATATATAAAATGAATGGGCAGGACTATGGTTAGATAAGGAACGATACGATATGGCAAGGTCAGTCAATCAGGCAAATGATGCGGTGTTGATGGGTATGTATAGTGATTCGTATAGAGAGGAATCAGGAAGCTGGCAGGATGGAACAAAACCAGCTTGGGATTTGGAGTGCTTATTGGGTTGGAAGGCATACAGATTCAAAATTGCTCAATATCGTTTCCAGTAAACAAGTGTAAAGTAGAACAGAATAATTATTACTTTGGATCTGATGCAGCGCAAACAGAAACACAATAAGATGAAGAACATAATAAAACAAGTAATACAACAAAATACATAAGATAGATTGCTTTTCTGTACATGAAGTGATGCTTGGTGCAGGATGGTCTGTATATAAAGTGATTGACAGGAAATGATGCAGCCCAATGGTTGGGGGTGTGGAGGGGTGGGTTAGTGGGAGGAGGTGTTGATCAGCCTTACTGCTTGGGGAAAGTAACTGTTTTTGAGTCTGGTGGTCCTGGCATGGATGCTACAAAGCCTCCTCCCCGATGGGAGCAGGGCAAACAGTGTATGTGCAGAGTGGGTGGGGCCCTTCATAACATTACTGCTCTTTTTCTGGCACCTTTCTGTATATATGCCCTCGTTGGTTGGTAAGCTGGTGCCAGTGATGCACTGGGCAGTTTTAACTACCCGCTGTAGAGCCTTCTCATCCACACCAGTGCAATTTCCATCCCATGCCATGATCTAGCATGTTAGCATGCTCTCTGCTGCGCATTTGTCAAAGGCTGTAAGTATTGATGTGCATATTCCAGCTCTCTTCAGCCTCCTCAGAAAGTAGAGGCACTGGTGAGCTTTCTTGATTGTGTAGGATATGTTCTGAGACCACGAGAGTTTGTGTGAGACATGCACTCCTAGGAGGTTGAAACTGCTCGCAGTTTCCACTGCTGTACTGCTGATGTAAAGAGGGGTGTGAGTGGTGCGAAGTCGATAACCATTTCCTTTATCTTGCTGACATTGAGGAAGAGGTTATTGGCCAGACAGCAGGCCTCCAGCTCTTCCTCCTCCTCTCTGTCGGCAGCCTTATCGCTGTTGGTGATGAGCCCCACCACGGTCATCTAATTTGCGAAATTGGCAATGTGATTACTTGGTTGTTTGGCTATGCAGTGGTACAGTAAGTGAGCAGAGCGTGCAGAAATGGGCTTAGCACAGAGCCCTGGGGAGCATTCAAGCTGAGGATGAAGGGGAGGAAGGAGAGGTTGTGCACCCTGATTATCTGAGGTCTGTTGGTTAGGAAATCCAACACCCAGGTGCACAGTGGTGTATTTAGACTGGGTAGGTTAGCATATAGGATTTAGAACTACTTTTGGATGGTCATTGAATACCCCGGTTTTCCTCCTGGATAAATCTTTTCTTTGGGTCAATGGAGACACAAGAGATGGCAGATGCTGAAAGTTGAGAGCACACACAAAATACTATAGGACTCAGTGGATCAGGCCACACCAGTGGAAGGCAATGGACTGTTAATGTTTCAGGTCAAGGCCCCTCACTTGGACCAAAAAACAGAAGGCAGATAACTAGCCTACTCTCTATCTCCCCTCTTTCTTTCAGCCTAGATGAAGTTCTCGACCCAAAACATTGACTATCCATTGACTTAGTCATGTACTTTATGTTCAAAAGCCAGTTTACAATTAGTCCATAGCAGGATTAGTTACTTGGATTGTTGCTATGCCAAATTTTTGAAGAGATATGCAGGTGTTTTTAAAATTGTAATTGCTTACTGTGGTAAAGGGAATGAGTTGGGTTTTAGGACAAGATTAAATATATGTGACAGAATGGACTCCTGGCAGTGTACTGCGCAACAAAAGGGAGAAGACATTGAGAGTGTGATGGGTCATTTGAGGTCTCAAGACGGAACTGGTAAAAACACAAATGAAGCTCCACTATCCATTCAGAATGCACATATGTCTGTCTGCTCTGAGTTTTCTCCTGTCAAAAATGATGAGTGGTTTCATGAAGGAATCCCTGTGTAATTCCTCTGAGCTACCAGCAGCGATGCATGACAAGGAATAAAGCAGACAGTTCATTTTGAAGACAGCTTAGAGTGGTTCCATTTAGGCAGTGTAGTCACAGAAAAAATTAAAATTGCACTTTAAAGGTGGTTATGTACAATCTTTATCTTAACTCTATCTATGTCTCCATTATATGTTGGCAGTCATTTAGACCATTTACTAAATTTGATTCTGCAAATTAAAAAGAAGTATTATAATTTCTGATCAAAGATATTCAGCTATTTACTTGTTTCTAACCGTGTCCTGAGGTCATGGTGGTTTGCATTAGATTAAGCTGCAGACATAGAGATGCTGGAAATGATAGATACTGCCAAGTTTGCATTCAAGAGCGCCTACTAAATATTTGTTTGTGATACCCATCTCAAGATTTCTGTGCTGTAAAAAACTATTACTTCAACAAATATTAAAGACCATACGATATAGGAGGAGAATTGGGCCCTTCGGTCCATCGAGTCTGCTCCATCATTCCACCTTGGCTGATTTATCATCCCTTTCAACCCCATTCTCCTGCCTTCACCCTGTAATCTTTGATGTTCTGATTAATAAAGAACCTATCAACCTTCAACTTAAATAGTATACCAATGACTTGGCCCACACAGCCATTTGTGGCAAAGAATTCCAGCTTCACCATCCTTTGGCTAACGGAATCTTGCCTCATCTCTGATCAAAATGGACATCCCTCAATCCTGAGGCTGTGTCCTCTGGTTCTAGACTCCTCCACTATAAGAAACATCCTCTCCACATCCACACTATCCAGACCTTTCAATATTCAATAGATTTCAGTGATATCCCTCCTCATACTTCTAACCTCCAGTGAGTACAGGTCCAGAGCTATCAAACACTTCTCATATGTCAACCCTTTCATTCCTGGGAAAATTCTTATGAACTTGCTCTGGGATCTGTCCAAGCCAGCACATCCTACCTTAAGGGACCCAGAACTGCTCACAGTACTCCAAGTGTGGTCTGACAAGTGCCTCTTAAACCTTAGTATTACATCCTTGCTTTTGTATTCTAGTCCTCTCGAATTGAGTGCTAACGTTGTATTTGCCTTCCTTACCACTGACTCAGTCTGCAAGTTAACCTTTAGGAAATCCTGCATGAGAATTCTCAGGTCCCTCTGCACCTATGATTTTAGAATTTTCTCCCTATTTACAAAATAGTCCACATTATTATTCCTTCTACCGAAGTGCGTGACTATGCACTTCCCTACATTATTTTTCCACTTGCCACTTCTTTGCCCTTTTTCCAATTGGTCTAAGTCCTTCAGTGGACTCCCTGCTTCCTGAACACTATATGTCCTTTACCTTACATGCAACATGAGAAGTATTAGCCCCAACACCAACCCCTGTAGCACACCTCTAATTACCAGCAGCTAATCTAAAAAGGCACCCTTTATTCCCACTCATGCCAATCTTCTATCCATTCTAGTTCCTTTCCCATAATACCATGGGCTCTTATTTTGTTAAGCTGTCTCATGCGTGGCACCTTGCCTTGTAACTTCTGAAAATCTAAATAAACCACATCCGTGGACTTTCCTTTGTCTATCCTGCTTGTTATTTCCTCAAAGAATACCAACAGATTTGTTGGGCAAGAATTCCACTCTAGAAAACCATGCTGGCTTTGGCCTATTTTATCATGTGCTTCCAAATACCCCAAAACTTCATCCTTAATAAAAGACTTCTACATCTTCCTAACCACTGAAGTCAGGCTAACTAGCCTACAATTTCTGCCTCCCTCCCTTCTTAAAGAGTGGAGGGACATTTGCAAATTCCCAGTCCTTCAGAACCATTCCAGAATCTAGGGATTCTTGAAAGATCATTACTAATGCCTCCACAATCTTTTCAGCTACCTCTTTCCGAACCCTGGGGTGTAGTCCATATTTACCTTTAGACTTTTCAGCTACTCAAGCACTTTCTCAGTCATAGAAACAACACTCACATAATCTGACATAATTACATTTCTGGCATTCTGCTAGTGTCCTCCATAGTGAAGAATGAAGAATGATTCAAAATGCTTATTAATTTCCTCTGCCATTTCTTTCTCCTCCATTACTCCCTCTCCAGTGGCTTGATATCCACTCTCAACTCTCTTTTACTCCTTATATATCTGAAAAACCTTTTTATATCCTCTTTTATATTATTGGCTAGCTGATCTTCATACTTCATCTTTTCTCTCTTTATGGCTTTTTTACTTGCCTTCTGTAGGTTTTTAAAAGCTACTTAATCCTCCACCTTCCCACTAATTTTTTGCTATACTAGATGCCCTGTCTTTTATTTTTTTTTGCTGTTTTTGACTTCCCTTGTCAGCCGTGCTTGCCTCATCCTCCCTTAAATACTTCTTCATCTCTTGGATTATCTTTCCCACACCTTCTGAATCTCCCCCAGAAACACCAGCTATTGCTGTTCTGCTGCCATCACTGCTGGTGTTTCCTTTCAAACAACTTTGGCCAGTTTCTCTCTCAGGCCTCTGTAATTCCCTTTACTCCACGATAATACTGATACATCTGATTTTAGATTCCCCTTCTCAAACTGCAGGGTGAATTCTATCATGTTTTGATCATTGCCTCTTAAGGATTCCTTTACTTTAAACTTCCTAAACAAATTTGGGTCATTACATAACACCAAATTGCCATTCCCCTCGTGGGCTCAAACACGTTGCTGCAAAAGGCCGCCTCGTAGGCATTCAACAAATTCGCTATCTGGGGACCGAGCACCAACTGGACTTTTCCAATCTACCTGCATATTGAAATCCCCCATTGCCCTTTTGACATGCCTTTTCTATCTTCCGTTGTAATTTGCAGCCCACATCCTGGCCACTGTTCACAGTCCTGTGTATAACTCCCGCCAGGTCCTTTTCTTAACTCTACCCACAAAGATTCTACATCTGATTGTATATTGCCTCTTTCTAGGGATTCAATCTCATTTTTTGAAAACAGAGCCACCCCACCCCCCTCTGTCTACCTGCCTGTCCTTTCAATATAATGTGTATCCTTGGATGTTAAGCTCCCAATTATGATCTTCTTTCAGCCGCGACTCGGAGATGGCCTCATTTCATGCCTGCCAATCTCTAACTGCACTACAAGATCATCTACCTTATTCCTTATGCTGCATGCTTTCAAATATAACACCTTCATTTTTGAATTCATCACCCTTTTTGATTTTGGCCCCCATGTTACACTTCAGCTCTTCTTACTGACTGCAATTTTGCCCTGTCACCTGTCTATCCTTCCTCACAGTCTCAGTACACACTGCATCTAGTTGTATACCGATTACCCCATCCTCAGCCCCATCACTCTGGCTCCCATCCCCCTGCCAAATTAGTTAAACCCTCCCCAACAGCTCAGTCAAACCTGGCCACAAGGATATTGTTCACCCTCAGGTTCAGATGTAAGCTGTCCTTTAGGTGCAGGTTGAACCTTCCCCAGACAAGATCCCAATAATCCAGAAATCTGAAACCCTGCCCTTTGCACCAATACCTCAGCTACACGCTGATCTGCCAGATCATCCTATTCTTACTTCCACTGGCACGTGGCAAAGGCAGCAATCCAGAACTTACTGCCCCGGAGGTCCTGCTTTTCAGCTTTCTACCTAACTCTCTACATTCTGTCTTTAGGACCTCCTCCCTTTTCCTACCAATGTCGTTGGCACTAATATATAACACGACTTTCAGCTGTTCCCCTTCACTCTCCCGTTAGAATGTTGTGGACCCAATCTAAGACATCCTTGACTCTGGCACCAGGGCGGCAACATCATCTGCATGTCTCTTTCTCATCTGCAGAATCTGCTTTCCACTCCTCTAATCATGGAATCTCCTACCACTATTGTGCTCCACTTCTCCTCTGTTGCCTTCTTAGTGCCAGAGACTTAGTCGCCGTGGATTCCCCCTAAAGGGAATAATGACAACTGATATAAAAAGGATGTTGAAGATAAACATACAGCTCGCTTCCAGCCAGAAGGGAACTCTCAAAAGCTGAGTAGTCATTTCAGAGAAAATTGAAACAATTTCAGAGAAAGTTGCAACGGGCAATAAAACAAGCAGCTCCAGTACGGCTTATTATCAGAGCCACGAACGGTCAGAAGGATTGGGGCTGCTTTCCTCCATTACATTCTAAAATCTGACCTGTGCTTTAGGGTTAGAGTTCAGTTTCCATCCTGATTTTCTTATGCTGTGGAGGCACTATGGAATTGGATTGAGATGCAGCTAATAATGCTAGTCAGCCCGTTATGCCTGTGCCAGCTCTTTGAAAGAACTACCCCGTTGGTTTCGTCTCACTGCTCCTTCTGTGCTGCCCTACATATATATTTTTTCCTCAAATATTTGTACCATTCCGGTTGAATGTTGCTTTTCGTGGGGGGGAGTGGGGGGTGGTTGACACTTTGCTGCTGTGTGTGCATGGGAGGGGAGAGGGGGGCTTTGGGGTTCTACTTTTTTGTTAATAATTCTTTGGGATTTTTCTTCTGTTCCACGGATGTCTGTGAAGAATAAGAATTTCAGGTTGTATATTGTATTCATTCTCCGATATCAACTGGAACCATTGAACCATTGGGTCATTGAATCTTCTCTCCGAAACCTTTCAAGCAGTCCTTCCCAGTTCATAACAAGGCATTCAATCCTTTCACAAGAACTCAAGAAAATAGGAATAGCAGAAGGCCACCAAGCCCCTCATCATCATTCAATGTGACCATATCTGATCTGCCCCAGGCCTTACTCAATACTCAGATTGGATCTCAGTTTCCCAATCTTTTACATAAAAAACATATAGCTCCTCTTTAAATAGCGCCTGAGGTCTAGCATCCACAACCAAGCTGGATAAGGAGTTCCAGAGACTCAATGAACTTGAAGTAATCCCTCTGTTTTAAACAGTCGCTCACTCTATTTTAGAGCTACACCCTTCAGGGCTGATGGTAGTGGGATGGAGGTGGAGATGTATCTGAGAGGCGGCAAGTCCAAAATGTCTAGGATCAGGATACGATATGATATGGGGGTCTGTCTCTGTGCTGTACGGTTCTGCGTTCTATCTTCTCATTTATTACTAAAGGAAATATCTCAACATCTACCCTATCATGCTTCCTTTGGAGCTCAATAAGTCTAGCCCCATTCATTTTTAGATATTAACGACAGCACAACTCTGCCATCCCAGGAATTAGCCTGGTGAATATCTACTAATATGCCTCTAACGCCTGTATATCCTGTCTCAAATAAGAAGAAAGAAAAGTACTCCACCTGTTGTCTCATAAGTACTCTGTAGAAAACACACTTATGCCTAAACTCAGGTCCTTTTACAATAATGGCCAATATGCTAGGCCTTTCTGTTTACTTGCTGTGTTTACAGCTACATAATGTGGACTAGAGTTAAGACTTTAGTCAGTTTTTCATATTTGAGTTTGTCCTGTCAATTTAGTGTATTGATAAATCTCAATAAGCAAGCAGTATTATCAAAACCACTAAATCCAGTCTCTCAGCCAACCAAATCTTTTATCTGTTAAAATATTACTGAATGAACACCTTTTATCTTTAACAAAGAAGACCAAACCAAAGCTCTTCATACAGTCAAGAGAAAATGTGCAGATGCTGGAAATCCAAGCAGCACACACAAAATGCTGGAGGAACGCAGCAGGCCAGGCAGCACCTATGGAGAAGAGTACAGTCAAGCCAAAACCCAGCATCTTGTGTGTGTTGCTCTTTATACCGTTGCAGTCAAAAGTGCTATTGAAATGGTTTGTGAAAACAGAGCATTAGAAGGACTCTGTGGGGAGAGAGAGGATGGAGGTTTTAGGCTGAGCAAGTGTTTTGCAGAGAGTGGGAGGGTGGAAGGAACAGAGGAAATGTCTGTATAAAGTATATACTTGAACTGCTAAGGTAACAATAATTTTAAAAATCGCTAATTTTAAAAGACAGAAGAAAGGAGAACATAAATTGAGGTAAAAAAGTTATAACCATTTCTCTGTCACCCCTGAGCTAGAACCAAGTTAGGGTTTCTCTTGTCCTTCTTTCAACCCCATGAGCATCCACATTGAATGAATCATCTTCGATAATTTCTATTGCATCTAATGGGGTTCCACCAGTAAATACATGCTCCCCTCTCCTATACATTAAGCACTCCAAGCGTAGTGCTCCGTCCACCTCACGCTGGTCTACTCTTCCATCCCCACCAACCACTCAGGAGAGGCAGCACCTGTCTCTTTACCTCTTCCCTTCTCACTATCAGGTACTCAACTGTGTCTCCAGATGAAGCAATTGTTCACTTGTCCTTTTTTTAAAATCAACTTTTGCATCTCCTCTGCTTTGAAGAAACTAAGTGCAGACTGGATGGCTGATTTGTAAAACACCTCTCTTGTTTACCCCACAGTGCCCATTCTGAGCTTCCTGCTTCTGTTATGTTGAATCTCCATCCCAGTCCCAATTTCACTTCTCTGTCTGAGAAGAAGGGAGAGTGGATATTTAGATTATACTGGGAACATAAGAGACCGTATATGGTGCAATCTGGAGCAATGGGCTCTCTGTTGAAGGAACTCAGCAGGTTGAGCATCATCTGTGGTGGGGGGGGGGGAGGGGGAAGGAATTAGAGTAATAGAAAAGTACAGCACAGAAACAGGCCATTAGCCCCTCTAGTCCAAGACAAACGATTTAAACTATCTATTTCCATTGACCTTTTGTCGATATTTTAAGTTGAAATAGTCCTGATGCGGGGTTTCAACCTCAAATGTCAACAGTACCTTTTCTCCTGCAGATGCTGTTTGACCTATTGAGTTCCTCCACCAGTCTGTTTCTGCTGTAGGTAACAGTGTACAGTGTTGTTGCAGGAACTATAACAACCAGTATGAACACACAATCCACAAAGGAAGTCTGAAGGAAGACATGTTGGCTGGAGAGTGAGGAGTAATTCATCTTTGGTCTCCAGTGCTGAAGACATATGAGTAGCAGTCTGTATTCATCTCTAATACATCTCAAGGTGAATGTCACATGTGTTTTCATTTCTGACTGAATGTGTAAAAGTAGGTGTAACCAACAACTAATTCACACAGATATGCTACTACCACCCATAAGCAAATTTCTTTCCTGGTCTGCTTTACTAATGAAGGTTAAATGATGAACACCAGGCCCTGCTTGGAAATGTTGCCTGGAATCTTTTACATCCACCCAAGTGGCAGACAGAGCTTTACTTTAACTGGCCTAGCCCGTATATGATTCCAAATGCACCTGTGTAGTCCAGAAGCAGTTAAGTATGGATGATAAGAGGTGGCATTGCTACTTATATAAGTGAACACATAAAACTTTTCAGATTACAGCAATGTTTCAGAGACTTTAGATACATGGACACTTTTTGCTGTTTGTTTCATGCTAATATCTATTCAAAAACTGACAATTTACAGTAATTAATGATTATAGCTTGTATGATTCTTATCTCAAAGACTTCTGAAACTAACAGTGGATAGCAATCAAATTAGATTGTTCCCCTTTTCTCATCTCTTTTACAAGAATTTCATTTAGAATTGCACAACGTACAATACTTGATAGTAAGTCGTGATCAACATTTGATTTTGGAATAGAAGAGCCTAGGTGTGTCTGTTACCTGGTTCCTTCACCAGCTCCCCTTTGTGTCAACTTGATTTTGGCCTGTTATATTGGTGAAGGCAGTAATAAATTTGCACAATGCAGTGCTCAACTCTTATGCTTCTGGCTTCATTAATTTTTTCAACTGTTACATATTCAAACATAGTTATAAAAAGTATCAGCTGCCCCAAGGCTTGCCTGTGCCATTGCTGGCGGTCACTGAGAAACATGACCATCAGCAGCTTGCTCTTTATGATGGTGGAGGTTATCACACAATGAGTGAAGCAAATCGTTGGAAGTGTTAGAACACACTGTAACGGATGAGGGAGGTAAGTAATGTTTTACAGCATACTTTCGAGAAATAGAGAATAGATCTTTTGTTTGTTAAACAAAGACGGTGCTTTATTATTCTTTACAAAACTGTTACCCCTTAAAAATAAAATCAGCTTACGTTTATATGGCATTTGTTACAATGTGCCAAAAATGCATCTTATCCAGTGAATTAGTTTTGAATATGCAGCCACTATTTGTACATTGGGAGGCATAGCACGAAAACTATACTGAAATCTTTCCTTTACTGAACAAAATCGAATTATTGTTTAGCGATTGTGTTAACTTCACTCAGAGGTGAATAGTTTGGTTTAAATAGTGAGGTGCTAGTTAGGTTTAGGTTGAAATGACAACATTGGGAGATTTCAGTGGCCATCGTTACTTTGGCATCAAGATTGCTTTACATCTATTACAGATTATAGATTTAAATTTCAAATAGCTCATTATTACTAATTAAAACTTCATTTAATATTAACGATCAGGAGAAAAGGAGAGTCAAGAATTTGAACTAAAATTCTCAAGTAAGTTTGACAGATGGCAAAACAGCCATTCTTTGGTGCATCTCCAAAATTAAATATGATAAAGAGTTGATAGTGAGATTTAAATTGCCATCCTTTTGATTCAGAAATCCAAATGGGAGCAACTGAACTTAGATCATTACTCAGGTGCATTCATTGTCCTCTTACTGGTGAGGAATCCTTCTGCTTGTTTATTGGCCAGAAGACCCCAGTGTGCGGAAATTGCTTTATAATGAGCCAGGACTGGGCTTTGTCTTACTGGCTGTTGCTGTTTGGTTCCCTGATGATTATTAGTTAATATTTCATATATTCTAGAAACATAGGACTTGGCTAAAGGAATCTAAGATGGACATGGTTCACTGTCTTATCAATCTGGCAGACACAATGACAATGGAGTAGACGGTTGATCACAATAACTGAACAGTAATTCCCAGTTGCAGACTTTCTTTCATTGATAAATTAAACGAGGATGGCTTGGTGTAGGAGATGTCCTGTTGATTAAGATTTCTGAAGAGCTAACTCAGAGGATTGATGAACGCAAGTTGATGAACATTATCTATCCAGAGTAAGACATTTGATAAGATCCCATATGGTAGACTAGTCCAGACATTTAACGCACATGGGATCCAAAACAAGCTGGCTAATTGGATCAAGATTGACTCGATGGTGAGAGACGGAGGTTGCAGATAAAATAATACTTTCCTAATTGGAAGTACCACAGTGTGTGGTGCTGTGACTCTTATTTGTGATATACAGTATATTAATAACTTGGATATAAGTGTAGGAGGTACGATTCTGTGAATGGCCCAGAATTTGATGGTGTTATGAATAGTGAAGAAGGTTTTGAAGGCTACTGCAGGATGTTGATCAGATGGAAAATTAGGCGGGGGCTTTGGCAATAACAATTTAATTCTGACAAGTGCCAAGTGATACATTTGGGAAGTCAAATAGAGGTAGGACATACATGGTAAATTATTAAGGGATGCTGATGAACAGAGGGGGTTCAAGTCCATAGGTCATGCATATGACATGGTTGCCTGCTTAGGTCAGGGCATGGAATATAAAAGATGGGATATTATGTTGCATTCTTCCAAACCTCTCTTTAGACTGCACTTGGAGTATTGTGTGTAGTCCAAGAAATCCACACTTTAGGCAGGATGTGATACACACAAGTCCCAGATGAGTACTGCAGAAAAATACAGCTCTATTTAATTATATTTCTCTGTCCAGTACAAAAGGCAGGATTTCCTGGAGGCAATCCATTTTAATTCCATTTCCCATTCCCATTTCCATTCCACCATGTCAATCCATGGCCTCCTCTGCTGCACCTCATATTCAATCTGGGTAGCCTCCCGCCTGATGGGATGAGCATTGATTTCTTTTTCTTCTGGTAATTTCTTTCCCCTCCCCCTTCTCTCTTTTTCCATTTCCCATTCTGGCTACTTTTTTACCCCTTCATTTCTGCTCATCCGCTTATCACCTTCCTCTGATGCTCCCCCTCCTTCCCTTTACCCCATGGTCCACTCTCCTTTCCTATCAGATTCCTTCTTCTTCAGTCCTTCACCTCGTCCACCTGTCACCATCCAGCTTTCACTTCATCTCTCCTCCCCCCACCAACTCACCTTCCCCTCTCATCTAGTTTCACCTATCCCCTGCCCACTTGCACTCCTTCCCCCTCTCATCAGCCAAACCATTGAGCAGATTATTGACTACAGGAGGAAGAGGCTGGAGGTCCATGAGCCAGTTATCATTAGGGGATTGGAGGCAGAGAGGGTCTGTAACTTTAAATTCCTTAGCTTTATCATATCAGAGAATATGTCCCGGGATCGGCATCAAAGTGCCATTACAAAGAAGGCACAACAACACCTCTACTTTCTTAGAAGGTTGCACAGATTCTGCGTGCCATTTGAAACTTGGACAAACTTCTATAGATTCACAGTAGGGGGTGTCATGTCTGGATTCTTCATGGCCAGGTATGGAAACACCAATGCCCAAGAACAGAAAAACCTAAAAGAAGCAGTGGCTACAGCCCAGTCCATCACAGATAAGGCCCTCCCATCATTAAGCACATCTACAAAGAGTGCTGCCACAAGAAAGTAATATCAAACATCTAGAACCCCCACCATCCAGGCCAAGCTCTCTTTCGCTGCTACCATTGGGAAGGAGGTACAGGAGCCTTAGGTCCCACGGGAATAGTTATCACCCTTCAACCATCAGGCTCCTGAAACAGTCTGCTTAATTTCACTCACCTTGACTCTAAACTGATTCCCACAATCTATGGGCTCACTTTCAAAGGCTCGACAACTCATGTTCATTGTACTATTCATTCATTCATTCATTCATTTATTGTGTTTGCACAGATTGCCTTCTTTTGGACATTGGTTGTTTGTGATTCGTTGTGTGTAGATATTCATTCATTATTGCATTTCTTTGTTCTGCTGTGAATGCTTTCAAGAAAATGAATCTCAGAGTATATAGTGACATACTGTATAAGTACTTTGATAATACACTTTCCTAGGACTTTAACATTCTTATTCTGACTTCCTCCTTTCCAGTCTGTAGTGAAGTCTGCTGATTCTCCTCAATAGATGTTGCCTCACCTGCTGAGTTCCTCCAGCATTTTGTATGTGTTGCTCTGGATTTCCAGCATCTGCAGATTTTCCAATCATTATGCATTTTTGGCAGTGTGCTTATAGAGTTAGACAGCATGGAAAGTGACCCTGGCTCAGTTGCTTCATGCTAATCAAGATTTCCATTTAAATAGGCTCACTTGCCCATCTCTGACTGTGACCTCTCCCCAATTTATTTGCACCACTATCGCAGGCTGTGGCTTTAAGATAGCAAATCCATAATCTCCTCCACAAACTTTTCTGGCTCTTCTTCTCTCTTTAATTACTTCCTGAAAGTTAACTGAGTTTCCCCTGGCTGCTCCTAACATCTCTGTGCATTATTGTCTGCTAATGCTCCCTTGGGACACTTCACTGTATTAGTGATCCTACATAACATAGCCTTTATAGGGAAAAGTTAATGTCAAGTACAATCTTTTAGGGCCAGCTTCTTTCTCCCCAGTGCCAGATATGGAGCTTAACACAAAGAAAATGATAGCCCTTAGATTTTTTTCTGTTTTCAATATATTGATTTTCTTTTCTTTAACTCACAGGACGTGGAGCTTGTTGGCAATAAGGCATTTATTGTTGAACTTTAATTGTTCCTAAAATGCAGAGGGGGGATTGAGAGTTAACCAGACTCTTTATGTGGATGTTGTGTCAGCAGTCATTGATGAAAGTGGTTATTTCATTAATAGCGCCTTTGTTTGTTGTGTCCTACTGAGTTGACCATTTATGTCTTGATTATCTCTCATTAGCAAATGTTTAAATATCTGATCATTTTCCTAATTTGGGAATGTGAGTTTGTACAAAAAAAACAATTTCGAGTGAAAATAAACTATCATTCTTCCCTAATTACATCATATTCCTAAAAGGAATTGATTTTCTTTGAAACTTTCTTCCAGTTACATTACTCTCCTCACTAAAAACAGCATACCACAGTCCAGTGGGATTATGCTTTTCCTTACCCTTGCAGTCCAACTCATATCCACCACATTCAGTAATTCCACAAACCCTCAAGGTCTGACCACTTCCATGGGATTAAATTTCATAGGAGCCAGCAGTGGAATGCATTATTGATCAAAATAAGCATTAATCCATGCTTTCATTCTATATGTCTTAAGTAGCAGCATCTGCTGACCTTCCACCATGTTGCTGTTCACAGTAAATAACCATCTGCTCAAATAGAAGTCTGAGTCTGAGCATGATCTTCATCTTCCTCTTTCAACTCCTTTTGTCCCGAACTCCTATCTAGCATTCAAAGGAAATTTATTATCAAAGCACGCGCATGTCACCATATACTACTCTGAGATTCATTTTCTCACACGGGTTCGCAGTGGAACAACTACAACAGAATCAATGAAAAATCATACACAAAAACTGACAAGCAACCAATGTTCAAACAAGATAAATTCTGCAGATGCTGAAAATCCAAAATGCTGGAGTAACTCAGCAGGCTCGGCAGCATTTATGGAAAAAAGTAGTCAACGTTTTGGGCTGAGACCCTTTGGAAGGGCAACCAATGTGCAAAAGAAGACAAACTGCAAATGTTAAAACACTAATAATAATATTAATAAAAAAATCAGTCAATGAATCAATCTTCCAACCACTAAGTGAATGCATGATGGATAAAATGACAGCAGCTTGTGGTGCATTTCCATGATATTATGACACACCCATGACATCCTAATCTCTTTTGTCTACCTACCCAGCTTCCCATGAAATAGCATCACCTCAAACATTTCCACACGCTCCCTCAGTACTGCACTTGTTAAGACCATCAGACCTTTGGGCAGAGTTAATTAACCTAGAACTTTCTAACTTATAGGTAATATGCTGACTTGTAACTAGAGGAAGGATCCCGGGATCATTGAGGCATGTCTGGGTGAATGGACAGGCAATGGACATCAGAGGAAGAGATAGAGGGCCTGAGCAGGAAAGGGAATGAGGACTCGGGCTTGTGTAGGACAAAGGGCTCATTTTTGACCCTATTTTGAACCAAAAATATAATGCAGCTGTGCACAATGGTGGAGATAATGCAATAAACTCCTTAATTTCTTTTTGAAAGATGGTTTCAATAGAAATAATCGTCCCAGTAGAAAAACTCTTCCTGCCAAGGACAAGGTACAATTTGCATTACTGTCAAGAACTGGCACATTAACATTTTTTAATCCAAGGAACATACAAGTCAGTGAATACAGCTTTGTCCATGACAAACTTTAGATTTTGTTAAGGTATAAAACAGCAAGACTGAAAAAGTAGGCTAATGAAAGCATTCTCATCTGATTTATAATATTGAAAGTTACAATCCCTGTGTAGATCACATAGATGTTTTACTTGTCTCATTACTCCCTTTGCTGAGAATTCTCTTTTCAACAAAAACATTGAAACAGTTGACATTTGTTATCCTGATTCCAGCAGAGTTGTTAACCTAAACAACTTCAATGCACAGAGTTACTGACAGCATAGTTCTCTTAGGTAGTTTTCTGATCAAGTATGCCTTGCTTCCTGTCCAGATTTCTGGGTTATGAGGTGACTGATGAGACCACTGTTGGAACTGCTGTTTTCTGCTTGTGGGGCTGAGGTGTCCGAAAGGTGGGTAGGTGGACAGTTTTGTGGTTGTCTGTCCCTTCTGTGACTCTCAATTCCATCCCATCCATCCCTGCTCCACTTTGAATGGCGATGAGCCAGAGGTTCCTGGGAGTTGGTGGCCATGCTGTAATTCTTCAAGGAAGCTTTGAGAACATTATTGAAATATTTTGTTTCTCCATTTGACAGTGTCCTCTCACGTTAGACTAAGTTTCTCGACTCTTTTTGTCAAGCTGCATGTTGGCCTGCCCAACATAACCATCTGACTGTAAATGGGGCCTCAGTGCTGGGAACGTTAAGGATGCTGGTGTTTGTTCACTTATCATTTCAGTGATCTCAGATGGTTTTGTGAAGGCAACGTTTTTCCAACACTCCTGCACACTTGTCACCACAATGTTATGCCTCACTCCTAATGAACTTCCTGTAGGAGTGCTGAAAATCATAAGAGTCAGTTGGGTAACTTTCCAACTTATGGTGACTACACTCCAGAATTAAGTTCATCCAAACTCGGTAGATGAACTGAAATATAAAGCTGACGCTTGTGTTTATGTAAACTCACAAGCAAAGATTCAGAATATTATTGACTCATTCACTGAAGCATAAAGGAGGATAGTTGTATTCAACCTTTGGAAGAACAGGGTCCTCTACCAAAGTGTCCCACTGCATCAGGAAAATGTGGACAGGTTCCCATGTTTTGGGAGACTGACCTTTTGATGAAGACAGACATTGTGATGATATTTACCACTGCCATCAATGTGCCAACATGGCATTTGGTCAATTTACGAAAAGGATATTTGAAGATCAAAACCTGAGGTTTGGCACTAAACTCATGGTCTACCAGACAATGAACTCTGCACTATATACATTTCTGTAGGATAATAATTGAAAGTATTGAACATTCCAATGCCCCCACATGCTGTATCAGTTAATTTGTTCTGTTAATACTTGGCTCGTCTGCAACAGGTGTTCAAGTAAATGGTGATGGCTTTGCTGTCCCCCTTTCTGCTTTGACATTGCACACACAGACTCATTATCTGGCCGTGATACAGGAAATGTTAGCATGGTTCGCATGAATAGATAACTTTGCAGAAGTGGGAACATAGTAACAGCATTATGTCTTGGGCTTCAAGTCTGTTTCACTACACAATGAGATCATAGAAACATAGAAACATAGAAAATAGGTGCAGGAGTAGGCCATTCGGCCCTTCGAGCCTGCACCGCCATTCAGTATGATCATGGCTGATCATCCAACTCAGAACCCTGCACCAGCCTTCCCTCCACACCCCCTGATCCCTTTAGCCACAAGGGCCATATCTAACTCCCTCTTAAATATAGCCAATGAACTGGCCTCAACTGTTTCCTGTGGCAGAGAATTCCACGGATTCACCACTCTCTGTGTGAAGAAGTTTTTCCTAATCTCGGTCCTAAAAGGCTTCCCCTTTATGCTAAAACTGTGACCCCTCGTTCTGGACTTCCCCAACATCGGGAACAATCTTCCTGCATCTAGCCTGTCCAATCCCTTTAGGATTTTATACATTTCAATCAGATTCCCCCTCAATCTTCTAAATTCCAACGAGTATAAGCCTAGTTCATCCAGTCTTTCATCATATGAAAGTCCTGCCATCCCAGGAATCAATCTGGTGAACCTTCTTTGTACTCCCTCTATGGCAAGGATGTCTTTCCTCAGATTAGGGGACCAAAACTGCACACAATACTCCAGGTGTGGTCTCACCAAGGCCTTGTACAACTGCAGTAGTACCTCTCTGCTCCTGTACTCGAATCCTCTTGCTGTAAATGCCAGCATACCATTCACCTTTTTCACCGCCTGCTGTACCTGCATGCCCACTTTCAATGACTGGTGTATAATGACACCCAGGTCTCGTTGCACCTCCCCTTTTCCTAATCAGCCACGATTCAGATAATAATCTATTTTCCTGTTTTTGCCACCAAAGTGAATAACTTCACATTTATCCACATTAAATTTCATCTGCCATGAATTTGCCCACTCACCTAACCTATCCAAGTCACCCTGCATCCTCTTAGCATCCTCCTCACAGCTAACCCTGCCGCCCAGCTTCGTGTCATCCGCAAATTTGGAGATGCTGCATTTAATTCCCTCATCCAAGTCATTAATATATATTGTAAACAACTGGGGTCCCAGCACTGAGCCTTGCGGTACCCCACTAGTCACTGCCTGGCTGTCTAGTTCCCTAACTTCATTCACCTACCTGAGCTCATCATCTTTCTATGCTGTTGCACTAATTAACAAATGAATCCAGTACCGTTTGCTTCTCTATAATTTATTAGTATCTCATGATTAGGTACCAAATGAATATGTTCAACTGTGTTTCTGTGCACTTCAAAGTGACTAGAAGGATCCTGTGTTTCATTTGTATATTAATATTATTGACAGCAAACGTTAAAAAGCTCTTTGAGGGGAGTTGATGAAAATGTGGGGAGAATAAAATCAAAAGGGATTAATTTAGCATTATTGTAAATGGGGGATTGATGGTTAGCATGACTTGATGGGCTGAAGGACCTGTTTCCTTGCCATACAGCTTTCTGAGTTTAGAGTTTCAATTGGGACCTGAACCAATGTTCACATGTTGAGTTCTTCAGAAGAACACAGAAATAAGAACATGGAAAATAGAAGCAGGAGTGGGCCATCTGTCATTCAGTAAGGTCGTGGCAGATCTTAGACCACAGTGTCACTTTGCCGCAGTCACCTGCCCGCATTCCAGTTAGTGGGTCAATTGGTCAATGTAAATTATCCTGTGATTGGGCTAGGGTTAAATAGGTGGGTTGCTGTATGATGTGGCTCATTGCACTGGAAGGGCCTGTTCCATGTTGTACAGTATCTCTAAATAAAATAAAATAAATGTGACCGGGTGACCATTAGACCTTACTCAGTATGGTTAAAAGTGTACTTAGGCATCCATCCGGATAATGCTAGAATAGTTGTCTGTGCCTTTAAGGGAGACGGTGATGTCATTACGCACGCGCGGGATAGTGGGGAGACCATTTTGCTTTCTGCTGAAGACGTGGTAAGGTGTTGGAACCTGGGTTCCTCCCAAGGCTGGGCATGGTGAGGAACGATTTCCTCGAGTGACGAAATCAACGCTGGGTAGTGTGGCTTGGGCAAAGTTCCTCACCAGCCAAGTAGGATTGCCACTACCGTATTTGTACCGTATTAGTACTGTATTAGTTTTGGTATTTTTTTATACTTCATACGCAATTCTGTCCATACACAAGGGTGTGAATCAGAAGTTAAACTGAGATTGTAACGGCAAGAACTGGTTGTAAATTCATTCGTTTTGTTTCGCGACCCTCTACTGGCACTTCAACATCGAAAACCAATAAAGGAATTAAAACCCGAAAAAGTCTTTGTTGTCAAGTGTGGACTTCTCCCCAGGCTACAAAATAAAACATGTCTTTTAATTCCTTTAATATCTCCAAATCTATCAACCTGTCTCTTGAGTGCATTCAATGGCTAAGCTCCACAGACCACTTGGGTAGAGAATTACAAAGATACTCTACCCTCCAGATGGAAGTATTTTTTTCTTATCCCTAGCCATAAAGGCAGGCTCCTTACTCTGAAACCGGTCTTTAGTTATGGTCACCATAGCCAACAAAATCAGGTGACTCAAAGCTGGAAGCAACATGGAACTCTGAGCATTGTCCAAACTTGCAAGCTACCATGCAGGTATTCTGCTCCTGCAGAACATGGAGTCTCAGACAGAGAGCAGCTAATGTTTATGTGTTCATCATTCACCTGAGATGGGTGCTGACATCAAGGCGTCTGCCCTTACAGGCACTCCTGTAAATTATCAACTGCAGAGAATCAACTTTCTGAAGCTATCAACTGCAGCAGAGCCCCTCAGATCAGTGTGTGAAAACTCTGCTGGAATGCTTTGAAGGTAACGTCAATGTCTTCAGAGAGAAAGAAATGTACATTTGGAAACACGCTGAATGTTTTTGAAAAGTCATTTTTCTTTATGCATGACATCTCAAGCAGTTTCTTCCTACAAATCTGACAATTTTAAGCTGCTCCATCGCATAGGCAACTTCGCTTTCTAAGTTGAGAACTAATGTCATGCATGTAAAAGTATTGGTTCTGATATTTGAATGATCTTAGGGCTATGTTATGTGCAAGGAAAGAGGAGGGAGCTGTAATTGAAATGAATATTTGATCCTCAAGACCCTTTTATAGTCATGATGTTTTTTCATTGCAAAGTTAAGCTGTTCACTGTGGTAAATAATTAATAAGTGATACCTTCAGATCTGCATCGTAACTAGACTTCAGAAGTAGCCCTTAAGTATTAACAAAGTAATTTCTGTGCAGCGAAAAGAGATATCCACAGCACTTCTGATCCAGTGCTTTTAATTAGTGCTCAGCTCACTGTGAAGGGAAATGAGTCGTCAGCAAGGGCTGAGTATTATTTATAATTATATTCATCCTCTCTGAATGTTGGCCACTTCATATCCTACACCTTCTCAAACAAGAAACAGATGGTTGGTTGGGAGGAAGCGAACAAGGCCCAGTTAGCACACACAAAATGCTGGAGGAAGTCAGCAGGCCAGGCAGCATCTATGGAAAAGAGTCTATGGCCCGGCGAAGTTCTTCCCGTGGTTCTCCTTCATTCCTCATGAAGAAACTGATAAGCCTTCCAGGGAATACATGTCCTGGATGGCAGAGCAGAAGTAGATGTGAGCCCATCTCTTTTGATTGGGTTGACCCTTACTTAAGAAATGATTGAGGTGTTCAGGGAGGTATGAAGGCAGGTGCTGCACTCAGAGTACAGAGAACTGGACAGTAAATCTGATTGGGCTTCCTTTCTATTAACATCCTCTGAACCACACATGAACCTGGTCATCACATCTCTGCAATCGAGACCTAACATCAAACTCTGGAAAATTGAAAGTTCCTCAGATATCTTTTGCAAGGTGTTGGAATTTGGCTTAATCTCAATGAAAACAGTTTGAAAAAGCCTTATTGGATATAAACACATTCAGCTTATTCCAAGACAAAGTAGGGTAACAACCATCCTAAGCTTCCCCTCTCTCCAGTTCAGTATACAGTGAACTATCCCCAAACTGCTTTGGAATAAATCACCAGATTTCTTCAGCAGTGCTTCCTAATCTACAACCTCCACCATCGAGAAAGATGGTGTCAGCATGTGAATGGAATGAGAAATCATTTATTTTGAGTGGTGACTCGATGTGATACTTAGAGTTTGCGAACAAAATTTCTATCTATGATGCCATTCTGTAGCACAAGTGATGAGCTGCACAAGGCAGTGTTCACACGAAAGGGTGCTTTGCAGTTCATTTTTATTGAGCACAGAAAGGAGAGCTGAGAGATAGGGGTCAGTTAAGCTGACACCTAGTGGAGGCAGATATAGGAGGGGTGAGAGGAAAGATCAACAGAGGCTGGAGGTGATAGATGGAGGCATGATAGGGCCACAGCCATTAGAATCTGATACGCGAGGAAGGTGGAACACGGAATCAAGCAAGATAGGTGGGAAGAGCAGATGGAAGCAGTGTAGGGTGCGGAAATAGTGGAAAGAGTCTGTGGTTGATGGGACAGATGGAGGGCATGGACATGGGGAAAGGAGCAGGGTGGTGAGACAGATATTCCCTGACTCGTTCCATTCCTCCAGCACCTTGTTTGTTGCTCCAGATTCCTGCATCTGCAATCTCGTGTGTGGATACTCAGTGACTTTGCTATCTTATTTTCCCTCTCTCTTTATTACTAGGCAAATAAAACAAACTCCTGCTGAAGGGTCTCCGCCCGAAACGTCGACTGTACTCTTTTCCATAGATGCAGTCTGCTCCTCCAGCACTTTATGTATGTTGCCTTGAAACTTTCTCACAGAGGCTAAATGTATTGAAGTAGCATGTCTTTTATTTTCTAGCGTGGACAATTCTATTGCTGGCTAGGTGTATTATGCCTTTGCTATGTGTGTTCTGAGTGGGAGGCACCAAGAAAAAAAAACAGAGGCTTTCTTTGAAGGAGAAAGCTGTTCTCTGTAGAAAAAGACACAGCCGCAGGGTGCTTGAGTCCATAACCAGGTAAACAGCAATGTGTATCATCAGCGCAAGTGTTATTGCATGCAAGTAGTTGAGTGCCAGGATATCTAAAATCATCTCACTTCCCCAGTTTGGTACTAGGCCAGGACATGCTGGGAACCCCTGTTGGTGCCAGTAAGTTCGGGCCTCCAGGTATAGAAGTCCCAAGTTTATTGGCTGATATCTGCTGGCACTTTCCCAGTCCCACATCAAGTATGGGAACAAAGAGACAGCCTGCTGAATTTCTGAGAAACCACCTGGGGGTTTGCCCTCTGAACCTTAACTAGGACAGACCTAGTGGGGCAACAATAGGACCACCATTTGAATTCAGTGCAATTGATGGAAAGGAGAGGGGTTGCCAGGTAATCTACTGCACATTTTGTTTTCAAAATAACAGAGTCATTGACAGTTGCCAAAATCTTGGGGTGTGTTTTCCGGAGGCCCAGGTACGATATCCAGAAAGCCATCTCACAGGTTAAGTGGCAACTCTGGACTAAATTTCAGTCAACAAAGGAGGCTTGAATATTATTACCTGCTATGAAGTTACATCAAGCTACATAGGTGACAGCAGGGCTTTGCTTCTAGATGAGTTACAGCCATGGTAAAAAGAGTAAGCAACATCATTTTAAGGCTCTTAAAAAGAATCTATCACAAGTCAAGGTCAGTGAATCCAGATGGCAGTCCCTGGTCGCAAGTGTGGTTCCCCTTTAAGATCGGAAGTGCGGATGCCACGCTGGGTTAGAGGTTCACTTAAGGAAAAGAGGGTTTCGACTTCCACGACCATCTACTCTGCTGGCAAACGCATGGTCTCTGGAAAATAAAATTGAAGACTTCAGAGCAAGATTGCTGTATCAGACATTCATCAGGGTCTAGTGTGTTTTTTGTTTTACGGAGACTTACCTATTCCCCACTATTCCGGACACACCGATGCAGTTTGCTGGCTTCATGATTAACCACCAAGATAGGACTGCTGAATCTTTCAGGGGCAGAGCACGTGGAGTATTTTTTATGACTAACTCCTCATGGTGAGCAAACGTGGCAGATCAGCCCCAGTTCTGCTCACCCGACCTGGAACATCTAGCAATCAAGTGCCTTTCATTTTATCTGGCACAGAGTTTCAGCTATCATCTTGGTAGCAGTGTACGTTTCATCTCAGGCCCATATCAGACAGGCTGTAGATGAACTGAGTGACGTAATCAAGAGGTATCAAACAGTGCACCCTGATGCCTTCATCATCATTTTAGGGGGTTTTAACCAGACCAGCTAGGAAAATGTCTCTAAATTATCACCAACATATCACATGTGGGGGAGAGGAGCCAACACACCGGACCATTTTTATACTTCCATCAAAAACGCTTGCCGTGCCATCCTACACCCACACTTTGGAAAGTCTGATCACCTGGCTGTACTTCTACTCCCCGAGTATAGACAGACTGAATACCGTAGCCACCAGTAGAGAGACCAAGAAGGTATGGACAAGGGAGGCACAGGAACAATTCCAGGACTGCGTTGAGTCAGTGGACTGGGCAGTGTTCAGGAATTCATCTTCAAGTCCGAATGCATGTGCCACAGTTGTCACTGACTTCATTAAAACCTGTGTGGATGAGTGTGTGCCTATGAGAACATACCGTACATACCCGAATCAAAAACTGTGGATGAACCAGCATTCAAGTCTGGTAACCTAGAACTATGCCAGAAAGCCAGGCACAACTTACGGAGAGCTATCTCAAGAGCAAAAGAACAATTCCGATTGAGGTTAGAGGCAGAATCGATGCATGTCAACTCTGGCAGGGTTTGCAAGCCATTACTTCCTACAGAGCGAAGCCTAACATCATGAATGGTGGAGATGCTTCCCTCCCAGGTGGGCTCAATGTCTTTTATGCTCATTTGGAAAGGGGGGATAAAACTACAGCTATGCGGATACTTGCAGCATGCAGTCACATTGTGATCTGCCTCGAAGGCTGACGTCAGAAGATCTTTCAAGATGGTGAACCCATGCAAGGTGACAGGACCCGATGGGGTACCTGGTAAGGCTCTGAAAACCTGTGCCAACTAACTGAAAGGCGTGTTCAAAGACATTTTAAATCTCCCATTGGTACAGTTGGAGGTTCCCACCTGCTTCAAAGGGGCAACAATTATACCAGTGCCCAAGAAGAGTAGGGTGAGCTGCCTTAACAATTATCGTTCAGTAGCATTCACATTTACAATAGTGAAGTGCCTAAGCAAGAACTTGGACCCACTGCAATTTGCCTATCGCCACAATAGCTGTACAGTGGATGCAGTTTCATTTACTCTTCACATGGCCTTGGATCACCTGGACAATGCTAATACTTACGTCAGGCTGCTGTTTATTGTCTACAACTCATCATTCCTACAGTTCTGAGCAAAAAGCTCCAAAACCTGGGCTTCTGAACCTCCCTCTGCAGCTGGACCCCCAACCAAAACATGGGCTTCTGGAATACCGTAGTCTGTGCTGATTGGAAATAACACCTCTTTGCTGATAATCAACTCTGGCACACCTTAAGGATGTGTGCTTATCCCACTGCTCTACTCTCTCGATACCCATGTCTGGGCAGCTGGGCACAGCTCAAGTGCCATCTATAAATTTGCTGAGGACACAACTGTTCTTGGCAGAATTTTAGATGGTGACAAGAAGATGTACAGGAGCGAGATAGATCAGCTAGTTGAGTGGTGTTACACCAACAACCTCACACTCAATGTCAGTACAACCAAAGAATTGATTGTGGACTTCAGAAAGGGTAAGATGAAGGAATACACAGCAGTCCTCATCGAGGATGAGAAGTGGAAAAAGTGAGCAATTTCGAGCTATTGAGTGTTAACATCTCTGAGATTCTATCCTGGGCGCAACATATTGATGCAGTTATAAAGAAGGCACAACAGCGGCAATATTTCATTCAGAGTTTGTGCAGATTTGGTATGTCTCCAAAAACACTCATGAATTTCTACAGATGTACTGTGGAGAGCATTCTACCTGGCTGCATCACCACCTGGTATGTGGGGGGTGGTGGCAGGGCACTGCACAGGATCAAAATAAGCTGCAGAAAGTTTTGAAGTCAGCCAGCTCCATCATGTGCACTATCCTCCCCAGCATCCAGGACATCTTCAAGGAGCAATACCTCAAAAAGGTGGCATTGATTACTAAGGATCTGCATCACCCAGGACATGCCCTCTGCTCATTATTACCATCAAGCAGGAGGTACAGGAACCTGAAGGCTAAACGATTCAGGAAGAGCTTCTTCCCCTCTACCATCCAGTTTCTGAGTGGACTTTGAAGCCATGAACACTACCTCACAATATTTTTTCTCTTTTTGCACTACTTATTAAATTTAACTTATATATTGCAAAGTACTGCTGTTGCAAAACAACAAATTTCACCACATATACCAGTGATATTGAACCTGATTCTTATTCTATGCTCGCTCTGACCATAAAAACATGGAGGAACCATCATGAACTCCCACAGCCCCTGATAATTGTGTGATTTCAGGCTCTGAGGCCCAAGTGTGAGCCACCTTCAGGAGGGAGAACACATGAAAAGCATCTGGCCCAGACAGGGTGCCTGGCCAAGTACTAAAGACTTGTGCAGATCAACTGGCTGGAGAGTTCACTGAGATCTTGCTTTGACAGTTTGAGGTACCCAACTGCTTCAGGCGGACCTCAATTATGCCAGTGCCTAAGAAGGTAACCTGCCTCAATGACTTTTGTCCAGTAGCATAGTGAGAGGAAAGTGATGAAACATGTCAACTCTTGCCTGAGAAGCAACTTGGATTTGCTCCAATTTGCCTACAGGAGCAACAGTTCCACAGCAGATGTAATCTCACTGGCTCGTTACTCAACCCAGGAACATGTGGGCAGCAAAGATGCATTCATCAGATGCTCTTTATCAACTACAGCTCAGCATTCTGTACCATCATCCCTTCAAAACTAATCAATAATCTCCAAGACCTAGTCCTCAATAACTCCTCATGCAATTGGATCCTCAGTTTCCTCACTTGCAGACCCCAGTCAGTTTGGATAGGCAACAATATCTCTTTGACAATCTCCATCAGCACAGGGTACACCACAAGGCTGTGTGCTTAGCCCCCTGCTCTACTCGTTTTACACTTATGGCTGTATGGCTAAGCACAGCTCCAACACTATATCCAAGTCTGCTGATGACACCACTGTTGTAGGTCAAATCAAAAATGGTAATGAATTAGCATAGGAGTAAGATTGAAAATCTGGCATAGTGATGCCATAGTGACAACCTCTTGCTTAATGTCAGCAAGACCAAGGAGCGGATTATTGACTACAGGAAGAGGAAACAAGACTTCCATGAGCCAGTCCCCATCAGCAGATCAGAGGTGGAGAGGGTAAGCATTTTTAAATTCCTCGGTGTTATTTCGGAAGACTTGTCCTGGGTCCAGGACATAAGTGCAATTATGAAGAAAGCACGGCAGTGCCTTTACTTCCTTATGAACTTGTGAAGATTTGGCATGACATCTAAAATTCTGACAGGCTTCTGTCGTTGTGTAGAGGAGAATATATTGACTGGCTGCAACACAGACTGGTATGGAAATACCATTGCCCTTGAATGGAAAATTTAAAAAAGTAGTGGGTACAGCCCAGTAAATCTTGGGTAAAGCCCTCCCCACCATTGAGCACATCTACATGAAACGCTGTCGTAAGAAAGCAGCATCCATCATCAGGGACCCTCACCAACCAGAACATGTTCTCTTCTCACTTCTGCCATCAAGAAGAAGGCACAGGAGCTGCAGAACTCACACCACCAGGTTCAGGAACAGTTATTAGCTTTCATCCATCAGGCTCTTGAGCAAGGAGATAACCACTCAACTTCCTTTGCCCCATCATTGAAATGTTCCCATACCTCATGGATTCACTTTCAAGGATTCTTCATCTCATGTTCTTGATATTTGATGTTTATTTACTTATTATCATTATTTCTTTATTTTTGTATTTGCACAGTTTATTGTTTTTTTCACACTAGTGGAACACCCAAATGGGTGTGGCCTTTCATTGGTTCTGTTATGGCTATTATTCTATGGATTTATTGAGTATGTCCACAAGACAATGGATCTCAGGGTTAATATGGTGACATATATGTACTTTGATAATAATAGGGTAGGAGACACCAACAGAATCAACAAACTCATTCGTAAGGCCAGTGATGTTGTGGGGATGGAACTGGACTCTCTGACGGTGGTGTCTGAAAAGAGGATGCTGTCTAAGTTGCATGCCATCTTGGACAATGTCTCCCATCCACTACATAATGTATTGGTTAGGCACAGGAGTAGATTCAGCCAGAGATTCATTCCACCGAGATTCAGCACAGAGCGTCATAGGAAGTCATTCCTGTCTGTGGTCATCAAACTTCACAACTCCTCCCTTGGAGGGTCAGACACCCTGAGCCAATAGGCTGGTCCTGGACTTATTTCATAATTTACTGGCATAATTTACATATTACTATTTAACTATTTATGGTTCTATTACTATTTATTATTTATGGTGCAACTGTAACGAAAACCAATTTCCCCCCGGGATCAATAAGGTATGACTAAATTTACTTTGAACTATGAGAGTGTTCAATGTTAGCTGTGCAAGTGTTTGGCTTTAAGTTCGGCATATATCCACACTTTTACATTGATGGATCTGTTCAATATTGATATGTCAGGAGCAATCATGGGTGTCTTCAGGAGATATTAATTTTATGAAACATTTTATTTGGTTTTACTTTCCCCAAAATACCTCCCCTACAATCTTGTCTTCATCCCATTTCTCTGAGACTGTATCCCTAAAGGCTTTTCTTTCTTCTGCCTATCTCTTGAGTCCTCATATAATAAACAACCTAATAACGTTTTACTGTGAGCAACCAAAGGAAGGAATAAAATTGACATTAACAAATTTTTGGATGGCACACATAGTTATGAACTTTTTTAAGGAAAATTTCTGATCACAAAATGAGTTCTTTGTATGCTTGTAATGCCCTTCTGAATATTAGAGTTGACACATCCAGCAATGACCAGCTGTGTATAAAGCTTGGCCAACATTGCTTGTATGAAATTCAACCATGCACATAAAACCCATAGACTACAAAGAACTTGAATTGTGAAGCACATCTTGAAAGGAGAATTGAGGTCAGCTTTAGCAGTCCTTTGAATGCAACTGGGCCGTTGCAGGAAGCCTTGTGGGTTCATCTTCCTTCAACAAACAAGATGCTGGAGAAACTCAGCTGTTCAGCCAGCATCTGTAGGTAGCTAATGTTCTGGGTCCAGACCGTTTGTCTTGTTCAGATAAAGGGTCTTGACACTAATTGTCGATTGTCTATTTCTCCCCTGAAGTTTGTTTATTGCTCCTGAACCTATTATCTGAAGTCCTCGTCTAAGTAGTTTTATTAATTTTTCATCAATAACTGTTGCCTATGGCCTGAGCTCCCCAAACTCCGATCATCTCACTGATCTTTCCACTTATGATGTAACCTCCCTTTTAATCCATGTCACAGTTTTCCTAAATATCTCCACATCACCATTCCACACCCTACCCCTCTAACCTGTCTCCCTCTGGAGGCCTTTTCCCAGACCTAGTCTACATTCTGCAATGGCCAGACGTGGCAGAGAATGGGCTTTGACTATGTGTAAATGCGTGATGCATATATCTGATGCTTTTACTTTCGTCCTCAGTTGAATATTGCAGCCTGGTATTCCGTTTTGCTCCCCACAGACAGAAGCTGCCGTGCACTGCTGCCTTAGCGCATTCTCTGGAGGAAGAATGGTATGCCTTCAACAGATATGCCAATATCAAATTAAATTCTAATTAAAATGTGTTACTCCTTGAGATTCTTTTCTCTTTTCCTGTGGAATGTTCATTTACTAATTCGTAAGATGATGGAGATGGAAAATTTGGCTTCCAGCGACTTTCAAATGGTTGTGGAAGTCAGTATGCCACAGGGCTGGAACAGCAGAGAACCAGTTGTGGAAGTGAGGGGGCAGAGATTTTGAGATCAGAGGACTCCAGGGATGCATCTGATCAAAGATATCAACTGCAGGCCACAAGCAGATGGAAACAGTGGGGAAAAAGGCAACTGATCCTCTTTGTATCTTTGCATTACTCTTTATGCCTTCTTGTCCATTCAACTATGACAAGAAAGCGCGCATTGTTAAAGGCTTAGAATTGCATCTGCGTTTCCCCTTGGAAATTTATTGATGTCCACAGTGAAAGTGGAAACAGAAGGTTAGGAAGGAATCATTGTACTCATACAGTTTTTGTTAATCTTAATACATGAGCATCTCATACATACAGTCCAGAAAAGGACTGCTTCAGAAGGTTGGTGTCTAGGACCTCTGAGTTATGGATAATTGTAAGTATAGGTGAAGCACTTGTGTGGTCTGTGGGAGTTCTATTTTCGCACTTTCAAACTGATGTGAGGAAGTGATACAAAAGCTCTTATTGCCCAGGCTAAAAATGAAAGGCATAATTTATTAATGCAATTGTGTGTGTATTGAATGAAACCCAAAGCTCAGAGTGATTTTTCCAGTAATCTTCATGGAGGTCTGTGTGATATAATTATTTCCACTCATGGGTCTGGCCACATCCCTGTGCTGGAAGTAAGCATTAGATCAGAGAGACCTCCCTGAATATCCTTCTCTTATTAGGATCCCATTGTTTGAATTGGGTGGATAGAACTATTGCCACATATCATCCCCACAGCAGCATTTCTGTTGCTTAAAAGAAGAGAGAGTTGCTGACTTGGAGCTCAGGAGTAAATTCTCAAGTTTTGTATCTTGGTTGAGCCATGACTCGTGCCTGACACTCCCATCACTGATTTTACCCTCAACAGCTTAACTAATGCTGGTGATTAGTAATCCTCCTGATGACCTCCAGCTCACATTTCTGACTATAAAGTTGCCCAACTATTTATTTCCTCCTGATTGCTGATTTCCTCCTCCTTAATTCTCGAGTTCTCGCTGACTACAGAGCACAAATCTTCTATTTGACTACCCATACCTGAACCTGACAACAGATCCCCTTTCCCCCAATTATTAACCCAGCTTTTACAGCTAATGCACCATATTAGGCCCTCACCTCTTCCACCCTTCTTGCTCGAATCTGCTTAATGACTGACCTAGTCCGTAATAATTGATCCTCCCTGCCCTCGTAACCACTTAATCCGATCTTCTACCAATACCCTGATGCTGACTGTCATCTCAAGCACCCAACCGCTCTCACCACCTTTGTCAACAGCCTGCCTGACACTCTTTTTCCAACCTCCCTGCTTACTAATTGGCTCCAAGTCTTTCCTGATCCTAGAATCTCCTGATCATTATTGCCTCTGTCCTGCTAGACACCTTGTTCCTGACCCCAGCCCTGACTCACCTGATTTCCTTTGGCCTGTTCAGTAGCACCAAGGCTTTGTGTTCTTCTAAGTTCTACAGCAGCAGGTCCTCAATGAGGATATTCATAAGCCTGCCACGAACCAACTCCTTATGCGCTTAAGGAAATATGTTTCAATCCTTAGCTTCGGATTATCATTGTGAATTTTAGAGCATAGAACATGGAACACAGTAGAGAACAGGCCCTTTGGCTCACTATGTTTTGCCAAACCATTTAAACTAATGACACCTAAATCCCTTCTGCCTGCACATATCCTATATTCATCCATTTCTTGTATATTCAAGCGCCTATCTAAGAGCCTCTTAAATACCTCGGTCATATCTGTTTCCACCACCACCCCTGGCAGCACAGTCAAGGCACCTGCTACTCTGTATAAATAAAAACTTGCCTCTTATATCTCCTTTAAACTTTCACCCCATCTTAAATACATGTCCTCCAGTATCAAATATTTTGACCTTGGGGGAAAAAATGATACTCTCTACTCTCTGTGCCTCTCATAGTTTTAAAAACTTTCATCAGGTTTCCCCTCGGCCTCCGTCACTTCAAAGAAAACAGTTCTAGTTTGTTCAACTACTCTTTATAGTGCACATGGCCTCTAATCTAGCCGCTGCTCTGATGAACCTTTTCTGAGATTTCTTCTGCATTATTCTGAGGGTTAATACTCAGGTCCTAGAGGATGCTATTGGGTTGATAACCTTAATTTTAGTGGGACGGAAATTCCTGATGGCAATGAGCATGCATGCAGAGGTGTTTAGTTAGCCCAGTACTAGGTCGAAGCTGTCATGTGCCATCCCAAGTATAGGGTCGTACCAAGTGGGAAGGTCCAAAGGTCTCTCTCTCTCAGTAGATGCCTGGGTTTCTGCTGCAGAAATGCAGCTCAGTAACTGTCAGCCTCTCCAGAATATGAGCAAGGGAAAGAAGAACCGGAAGACGACATCTTCCAATGCAAACATGACCATAGGGACAAATTTTGTTGATGTACTGTAGATACTCCTGGTCTATCCCATGCCATTTCTTTGCCTAAGGCCAGGCCGAGGTTTTGCTAAAGCAGTGTAAACAACAACTTGGCAAGAGATTAGGTAGATGGCTTTCATTTCAGCTGTATGGGGGCCAAAAAGAAAGAAAACTTGAGATGTGAAAGAGATCCAAGGGGATCCCCTGGCAAATGTCTACTCAGCAGTTTGACTGAAGAAGCCAGCTAAGTTGATAGGGCTCCACAGACAAAATGATTCATCTACTGATACTTAAGCAGGCTTTTAGGAGTTGAATTTAGAAATCGATGAAGCGGAAAATTAAATGAATCTTTACTTTCCCCTTTAAACTTGATACATATTGCAACATTTCTCACATTTTATTTTATTTTCATTTACAACGTAGACAGAGGCTATTTGTCCGGTCTATGCCAGCTTTTAAACCAATCCAATCAGTTCTCTTTTCCTGCAGCCTGTTCTTTCTCATCTGTCCATCAACCGCACCCTGCTTCCCCTGTCACTCAACTGTGCAGCACTGGTTACCCCTACTCTTCAGAGAAGGATAATATCCGCCTCATTTTTTTTTTACTTTGGGGAAAAGGTTAGTAGTAGTCCCAGTCACAGCCATTATGGTTCCAGAGCAAGAACAAGTATCCAATTAGAATTTTGAAAGGATCTTTCAAGCATGTGGATTATATCCAGGTAACATTTCATGCAACTATGATTCTTATTTTGTGCATGATTGTCAGAGAGCCATAGAGCCATGGAGTAGTAGAGTATAGAAATAGGCCCTTTAGCCCAACTGGTCTATGGCATCGACAGCATCAACCCCTGCTACCCCTAACAGCTTGCATTCAGCCCGAAACCCTCCAGTCCCCTGTCCATAAAGCTCCTATCCAAATGCCTTTTAAAAGCTGGAAGCCCAATCCAGGTACTGATGAAGGGTCTTGGTCTGAAACGTTGACTGTTTACTCTTTTCCGTAGATGCTGCCTGGACTGCTGAGCTCCTCCAGCATTTTGTGAGTGTTGCTTGGATTTCCAGCATCTGCAAATTTTCTCTTGCCAGGTATTTACTACTTTCTCAGGTCTTTTTAAAACCTCTCCCATCATATCTTATATTTGTGCCTTCTCATTTTGGACTTCCCAATCCTGGGGAAAAGACAATGAGAGTCCACCTTATCCATTCCCCTCATGATTTTTTAAATTTCTCTAAGGCCACCTCTCACTCTCTCATATTCCAAGGAATAAAAGAACCCATGTGGCCAACCTCTCCTTATAACTCAGACCCTCCAGCAATATCCTCATAAATCTCTTTTTCACCCTCTCCAGTTTGACAATCCCTCTCACAGAATAGGCTGGCCAAAACTATACACAATAATCCTATTGCAGCCTTTCCAGTGACTTATGTAACTGTAACATTATGTCCCGAGTCGTAAATGTGATGCCCTGACTGATATAGGCCCGCATGCTAATTGCCTTCTTCACCATCCTGTCTAATTGTGCCGGCACTTTCAGCAAACCGTGCCCTTGTACTCCCAGGCTCCTCTATTGCACGACATCATTCAGTGCCCTGCCAATCAGTGTGTAAGTCCCGCCCTGGTGTGAATGTCCAAAATGTATCACCACATACCTACTGTCTCTGCAAATAGAGCACACACACAAAAAAAACGTTGAATTAATGGAGTACTGTCAAGTATAAAACAAGGCTTTCAATTTAAATATTGGAAAATAAAGCAAAATAGTATCTTCATATCAGCACAAAGAAAATGCTGGAGGAACTCGGCAGGTCAGGCAACACCTAAGGAAATGAATGAACAGCTGACATTTCAGGATGAGACCTGATTTACAGGTGAAATGGTGCCTCACATGGAAGGACTGTTTGGGGCCCTGAATGGAGGTAAGGGAGGAGATGAATGGGCAGGTGTAGCATTTCAGTTGTTTGCAGCGATGTCTCCATATCATTGCTCATTCTGCTCTTCATTTGAAGTTGAAACCCTCATGCATACCCTTGCTATCTATGGACCCGGCTGTGCCAGTGCATTCCTGCCCAGACTCCTTCTCACCACACTCCATAACCTTCAGGTTATACAAAACCATTCTGCTGGTGCTCTCACTCATGTTGAATCCTGCTCAACAACTAACTTATTCTTATCGGCTAGGCTTGCCTCTTGCCCTAAGACAGTCTCAAAGTACCTGTGTTCCCTTACTTCTAACCACTAGATCATCCTGAATATAATTACCTCTACCAATGAGGAAGGGGCCCTATCTCTAACCACCAAATTGGAGGTGCTCCTTCCAAAACTTTCTTTTATCTCCTCTTCATCTTCTAAAAGACACCCTTAAAAAAATCTTTGACCAAATTTTTGGCCATATGCCCATTGTACTGTTATTTGGCTTGGCATCCTATGAAAATGTCTTGGGAATTTTCTTGCCTTTTCACATTACTGGATCAGTGGGATCACTTTTGGGGAAAGTGTCACCTGTACAAAAAGGACTGGTTACACCTGAATGCACTGGGGACCAATATTCTTGTGGACAGTTTTGTTGGAACTTTTGGGGAGGGTTTAAACAAAGTTGGCAGGGGGATGGAAATTGGAGTGATAGGACTGAGAGTGGAGCAGTTAATATACAAGTCGATGCAGTGTGCAGTGAGGCTATAATGAAGGACAGTCAGATGACGGGGCAAAATTGCAGTCAGTAGGAGGAGTTGAAGTGTAACGTGGAGGCAGTATTGAAAAGGGTGATGAATACAGGACTGAAGGTGTTAAATCTGAATGCACGCAGGATACAGAATAAGATAGATGATCTTGTGGTGCAGTTAGAGATTGGCAGGTATGATGTTGTAGGCAACTCTGAGTTGTGGCTGAAAGATCAGAGCTGGGAGCTTTACATCCAAGGATACACCTTGTATTGAAGAGACAGGCAGGTAGGCAGAGGGGGTGGAGAGGCTTTGTTGGCAAAAAAAAAAGAAATTAAATCCTTAGAAGGAAGTGACTGGATCGGAAGATGTAGGGTCCTTGTGGGTAAATTTAAGAAATTGTAAGGTTAAAAAGACCCTGATGGGAGTGAGATGCAGCCCACAAAACAGTAGCCAGGATGTGGGGTACAAATTACAATAGGAGATGGATAGATGGAGGAGCGGGTAGTGTTGCGGGTACAGGGAGTCCTTGTACGGATCGAGGGAATGGGTAAAGAAGCGGGGCAGATGTAATATAGTGCAGGAAAGTGTGTGGTCATGCACCTTGGTAGAAGAAATAAAGGCATGGTCTCTTTGTAAATGGGAAGAAAATTCAGAAATCAGAGGTGTAAAGTGATTTAGGAGTTTTTGTGCAGGATTCCCTAAATGTTAATGTGCAGGTTGAGTCGTTGGTGGGAAGGCAAATGGCGTGATAGCAGTCATTTTGAGAGGACTAGAAAGGATGTAATGCAGAGGCTTTATAAGGCATTGTTCAGACTGCACTTGTAGTACTATGAGTAACCTTGGGCCCTTTATCTAAGAAAAGATTCGCTGGCGTTGGAGAAGGTCTAGAGGAGATTCACAAGAATGATTCTAGGAATGAAAGGGTTAATTCATAAGGAGCATTTGATAGCTCTGGCCTGTGTTCGCTGGAGTTTAGAATATTCAAAGGTCAGAAAGAATGGATGTGGAGAGGATGCTTCTTATAGTGTGTGAATCTAGGACCAAGGACCAGAGGGCACAGCCTCTGAATAGAGGGGTATCCATCCAGAACAGAGATGAGAAGGAATTTCTTTAATCAAAAGGTGGTGAATCTGTGGAACTCATTGTCAAGTACAACTGTGGAGACCAAGTTGTTGAGTATACTTAAAGAGGAGGTTGATAGGTTCTTGATTAGTCAGGGTGCCAAAGGCTATGGGGAGAAGACAGGAGAATAGGGTTGAGAGGAATAATAGATTAGCCATGATGGAATGGCGGAGTGGACTCGATGAGCTCAGTGGCCTAATTCTGCTCCTATGTCTTATGGTTTTATGGTCTTATGGAAGCTTTCTAATGTTAAACATGCTATGTAAATGCAAGATGTCTCGTTTTCTACCCACAGTTATTCTGACATACACTGCTGTAAAGTGACTTGGGATAATGAGGATATTAAAGCTGCAGTATTAATTCATTTTGTTGTTGTTGAGATATTAGAGTAAATTTGATCTTTGATATGAGTATAAAAAGGAAAATAGCAATTTGCTTTCACTCTGTCTGTAAATGAATGTACTCCCAGAGACTCTGGTCCATATTCTTCCCCCACCTCTACAACCCATCTTCCCCACTCTGCTGTCTTGAAATAAAATCCCTCAGAGAACTGCAGCTGAATAGTAAAAAATGACTACATTTGCTTTGCTGAGAACCTGCTTTCTATCTGAAACTTCTGGTTGCAAGCTATTTTAATTCCTCTCCCCATACCCACATTAACCTGTTGGGCCTCAGCCTCCTCCACTGTCAAATGCAGACCAGAGGAAGAACGGTTTATATCCTGTCTGGGTAGCCCACAACTCTGCAGCATGAAAACTGAATTTTCTAATTTCAGGGAAACTGTTCTCCCTCTTCCTCTTTTTTCCCCTCGTCCTAATTTACCTATCCTTGTACACCCTCCCCTACCCACATAGCACTCTTTCTCCTCCTCCACCCTCTCCATCTGCCCATCACTCACATACTCTTCCCACTGAATCCCATCCCCTAATGTCTACCATACCTCCCAGGCTCTACCTTCCTTTCTTGTTGGATTCCATGAGCTTCAGCTATCGGTTGCCTCCAGCTGTCACCTCATAGATTCTGTTACCATTATCACTCTTTCCTTCTCAATCTGCCTATCACCTTTCCCCACCTAGACGCACCTACTGCCTGCCAGCTCTTCTTTCATCCCTTCCTTTGACCTCTTTATACTGGCTATGTTCCTTCTACTTTTCATTCCTGATTAAGGGTCTCAACCTGAAACATCAGATGTCCATTCCCCTCTGCATTTGCTGCTTGATCTGTTGATTTCCTCCAGCAGATTTTTTTTGCATTATATATACAGATTTAACACACTTCCTTTCAATGTTTTAAATGTTCTCTCAAAGGAAGTGCATCAGCCTCTGTGGCTTTGTCAGAATAAGTTGGTTGATGCACTGATGTGAAGGCCAAGAATGTTTGTCCCACGCCTATCAGGGAGGAGGCTACATCCCATCCATGCCGGGACCACCAGACTCAAAAACAGTTATTTTCCCTAAGCAGTAAGGCTGATCAACACCTCCTCCCACTAACCCACCACCCCCTCCACACCCACAACCATCACTACTTCGCCATTGCTAAATGGACATTGACTCAGACCATTCAGCATTTAATTCTTTTCCTTGCAGACGTTGAAACTTTTGTGAACTTCAGCCTAATTTTACCAATGCCCACTCAATACTGTTCCAGTGATTTGATCTCCATTTTAAAATCAGAGACCCAGTTGTCACAGCTGTGGGCAATGTGAATAGACTGGCATGAAGTAAGGTTATTAATGAGCCAAGGCACTTTGTTGTCACTTTCCCCAACACTGTCCTAAGGTTGTGGTGCAGATTCCATAGTATAACAAAAGCGAAAGTCATGTTTTACAAATCAATCTTGGGCCGCTGCCAAGCAAGCTACCATGAAGCGCAGATTCACCTTCAAATCTATTTTTGTATGGTGCATAAATATTTTATTATTTAAAACATGAGTCCATTTTAAAGTATTATCCTTAGAGCACTAATCCTTAGAGATTATTGGTGGCTGGGATAAACATGCCTGTTTATTGTTGAAGGATTTGTATCTTCCCACATTTGCTACCCTGCCACTTTATGAGAGAATTCAAGTTGGATTTAAGGGAACCACAGTACCATATTCACAAATGCAGCTTCCTTCACATTGGGATAAAGTGCAGGCCCCTCCCCTCCTGCCCTTAGGTCTGTTGATCTTGACGGAGACTGGGACAGTGACCTTTTATGTTGTAAGCCAGAAAGGACTGGCTGGTATGATGTTAATCAAAGAAATTGTAAGTTAATGACCAGAGTTACATGCACACCTGTACTAACAGTCTTAGAGTGGTTCAGGAAAAAATGGTTTGGAGCTAAAAGTACTCAAAGCCTAAATGGTGCCTATAGATTAAAAACTCTTACCAAAATGGAAGTATTTCCCCAAGGCAATCTTCCATTTGCTTCCCTATCTGTATCTCCAATATTCCTCACCTTGTCACCTTTTGAATAAGTCCAACAGTAGTTTTATGGTGGCAACCAAAGCATCATATTCCAAAATATAGCATGCTTCCTAAATGATTTTAAGTGTCTTCTCAAAAGCGAAGTGTCTACTCCAATTGGTTTGCTCCCAATAAAGCATGTTGCAAAAGAACAAAAGATGACACTAGTTTGCAGATTATACCACAGTAAAGGGCCACATTGTGAATCGCAAACTGTTTTTCCCTCAATCCCAGTCAAACAAAAGTGCTGTCCAGTTACTTCAGCTAAATGGTGGGGGTCATGGGGTGCACCTGGAAACATGTTCTTGTCTGCATCAGTGGTGCCGAGGTTGAGAACTTTAGGTTCCTAGGAGTGAAGATCACCACATGAACACCACAGCCGAGATAGCTCATCAGTGCCTCTACTTCCTCGGCAGGCTAAAGAAATTCGGTATATCCACTCTGACCTCACCATTTTATTGATGCATTATAGAAAGCATCCTATTCAGCTGTGTCATGACTTGGTAGGCACCTGCTCTGTCTGTGGCCGCAAGAAAATGCAGAGAGCTGTTGAAAGAGCCCGGCACATCACAGAAATCAGCCTCCCCTCATGGGTTCTGTCTACACTTCTTGCTGCCTCAGTAAAGCAGCCTGAACAATCTGTCTTCTCCCTATCCCACCAAGCAAAAGATACAAAGGCCTGAAAGTATCTACCACCAGGCTCATGGACGCTTCTATCCTGATGTGTTAAGACAAACTGAATGATTTCCAAGTATGATAAGAATGAACTCCTGAGCTCACAATCTACCTCATTATGACCTTGCATCTTATTTTCCGCAGAGTGAACATAAAACAATTCAGCTCCTTTAATTAGAAGTTGGTCGCTTTAGTCATTGAGTTCAGTGTTGAGCCCTGAGGGCTGCAATGTAGTCACTTAGAAGATGGGGTGGTGCTTGCTGAGCAAATGTTGGAACGTAGAACTGTACAGCACAGGAACAGGCTGTTTAACCTATGATGTTATGCAGTGTTGGCGCATGGCCAAGTGGTTAAGGCGTTCGTCTCGTGATTTGAAGGTCGCTGGTTCGAGCCTTGGCTGAGGCAGCGTGTGTGTCCTTGAGCAAGGCACTTAAACACACATTGCTCTGTGACGACACTGGTGCCAAGCTGTATGGGTCCTAATGCCCTTCCCTTGGACAACATCGGTGGCATGGAGAGGGGAGACTTGCAGCATGGGCAACTGCCGGTCTTCCATACAACCTTGCCCAGGCCTGCCAAGGTGCAAATCCATGGTCTCATGAGAGTAACAGATACCTATAATATGCTCAACTAATTAAGCTAATGACACCTAATCCCTTCTGACCTTGATCTATATTCCTCCATTCTCTGCTAAACACCTGTTTGATATCTGCCTTCATCGCTACCCCCTTTTAGTGGCACATAAATTTTTAACAATCCTGTTTTGTCTTCATTGGAAGTGTTACAGGCTAAAGCCATTTGATTTGTCCTCTCTGTGAGAAGAATGGGGAGTAAAAATGATAAGGCAACTGGAAGGTCAGGTTCACCTTTGTGGAACCAACAGAGATGTTTTGTGTAATAGTCACCCACCTCCATTTGTTTTTTTTTTCTGATGTGAAGATGACCATATTTTGAATAATGGAACTCCCTAAATCCGAGGAAGTGTAAGTAAATTGCTGCTTCAGATGGAAGGAGTGTTCAGGTTGCTGGGTGTTAGGGGAGGAGCTACAGGGTTGGGAGATGTCTCTTCTATATTTTCATGAAAGGGTGCCATGAGAAGGAGAGGGATTGCTTAGAAAGATGGAAATCAGAAACAGGCAGGTGAGGTTGGAATAGTCTCTTAAGAGAACTAACGCTGGTCAGGAGGTGAAGATGTGTCTTCACATTGAAGATGGTGGGAATTATGGATTATAATCTGTTGATTATGAAGGCTAGTGACTTGGAAGATGAGGACAGGTGAAACTTTATCACAATCTAGGCTGAAGGAGAGGGGAGAGGGGAGAGATATTGGAAATGCAGCCAAATGTTCTGTCAGAACATTGTGTAGTTAGAAAATATCCACAAGATGGAGAAAAGGGGTTAAAACACAGAACATAGACAGTACAGGAACAGGCCCTTCATCCCACAATGTTGTGCCAAACTAGTTAGGTTAATGATACCATATTAAACTAATCCTCCATTAACAAATGGAGGAATGTGGACCATTTGCAGGTATTTGTTAACAGAAAATAAATGGTTGACATAGTTATCAGTATCAATTGCTTGAAAGTGTTTTTTTTCCATGTTGAACGGGTTGGCTGGGATACATAAGAAATATCTCATGGTGAAGTGACAATGACCTAACTCTGAAGAGGCATCAGATGTGGGAGTTCGATGGCTGAGCTGTATAATATTTCCCATAATCAACAGCTGGCTCTGTTTAGATTGTAACCAGATTCTGACACAGGCATTACACCACAGTTGCAGCACAAGTGGAGGAAACATTCCCACACACAAACATGCTGTCACTGATTCCAATCAAAATCATAGAGCCGTAGTTATACAGCATGGAAACAGATGCTTTGGTTCAGCTCAACCACCAAGTTGCCTACTTGAGCTAGTCCCATTTCACCCATATCCACCTAAACTAGTGGTTCCCAAACTTTTTGGGTTCCCGCCCCTTTGCCTCCCCTTTTACTCTCCTTCTCTTTCACAGAAGGGAAAATACAGGTGTTTTTAGCCTGTAACACATCCAATGAAGACAAACAAGGTTTTCTTTGCTTCTCCCTTTACAGTCATTACATAAAAAACTACAAAGAATTTTGATTTATGATGCATAGTGAAAGAAAATAGGAACTGCAAATTCAAAGCTGTGACAAATAATTGCTAAAATTATTCAACTCTAATTAAAGCTACAAGTGAGATAATTTTTTTATTTAACTACAGTAAAAAAAAATTTTCATCGACAATTTTAGAGCATAAGTTAGTAAGCCAACTATTCACTACATTGCTTTTTCACCTTTCAATGACATGGATGGGCTTGGTGCAGTGATATCAAGTTCTCAACATTAGGCTTAATGTCACTCAGAAGGAGTCTCAGATCCTTATTCGGTAGCCTGTTTCATTGCTATGAATGCAGTTGTTTGACTGTGCACTGAAACCACATTCTGCTAGATATGACGTTGGAAAGGCATTAGAGAACATCTTGACCTTTTTTTCCACCGTGCAAGATAGTGTTCAGTGATTTCTTTCTGCAAACAAAAGTCTTGATGTGATTTTTTTGGACCTTGGCTTCAGCTTAAAGTTATTTTATAGCGCAATCAGTTCTTCCTCCATCTTTCTTGTTAATTCCTCATTACAAGTGTTCAGGAATAGATTTATTACCCAATCTGGAATTCGGATCGAGAGAAGATCCCGAAATCTCTCTCTGACATGTCTTTATGCAACTTACCCAGATGGGCACAGATTCTTGATGATCATCATCTGGAGTTTCTTTCTCTTCCAGCTCAGTGAGGCCCAGAAATTGGAAAAGGTCGCAATGGCCAATGTTGCACTTAAATAGGGTTAACTTGGACAGAAATGTGGAAACAACTGATTTGACCTTGATAAGATTCAAATCCTTTCCTTGCAATTGAAGATTGATTTCATTAAACTTTGTGAATAATTCTGACAAATAAGCAATGTCATGCCTTATCTTCTTGAGCTGATTACTGAGTGAAACATTTGAAACTTCAAAGAATTTTATCATAGTTTCAAAAAGTGCATAGAAATATCTCAGGCAGCTACCTTTTCAGAGACATCTGACTTCTTTATGCCACAGAAAGCATTCAAATTGTTCATCATACTCAATACAATGTTCTTAAAATGGTTAAGTAGTGAGAATATGGACTTGATTACATTTACCGTTGTGATAACCATATTTAATGATTTGTACGGTCAATCAATTAGATTTTTTGTGACAAGATGATGTCTGTGAATTTCACAGTGAATGGCAAATATGTTAGGTACAGCTTTTTTCAGGAAAGTAATAACCCTATTGTGGTGACCTGTATTATGGTATTGACCGTTGGACCATAAGACCATAAGATATTGGAGCAGAATTGGGCCATTTGACCAATTGAGTCTGCTCTGCCATTTCATCATGGCTGATCCATTTTCCATCTCAAGCCCAATCTCCGGCCTTCTCCACATATCCCTTCATTCCCTAACCAATCAAGAATCTATCAACATCTGCCTTAAATGTACATAAAGACTTGGCCTGCACAGCTGCATGTGGCAAAGAATTCCACAGATTCACCACTCTCTGGCTAAAATTCCTTCACATCCCTGTTCTAAAAGGACACCACTCTATTCTGAGGCTGCATCCTCTGGTCCACAAGTCAAAAAAGAAGTGGTCCCAACACAGACCTCTGTGGACCAACACTATTCACCAGCAGCCAATCAGAAAAAGCTCCATTTATTCCCACTCTTTGCCTCCTGCAAATCTGCCTCTGCTTTATCCATGATAGTATCTTTCCTGTAATGCCGTGGGCTCTTAACTTGTTAAGCAGCTTCATGTGTGGCACCTTGTCAAAGGCCTTCTGAAAATCCAACTACACAACATCAACCAATTCTCCTTTGTCTATCCTGTTTGTTATTTCTTCAAAGAATTCTAACAGATTTGTCAGCCAAGATTTTCCCTTGAGGAAAACATGCAGACTACAGCCTATTTTATCATGTACCTCCAACTACCCTGAAACCTCATCCTTAACAATCAACTCCAACATCTTCCATACCACTAAAGTCAGACTAACTGGCCTATAATTTCCTTTCTTCTGCCTCTCTCCTTTCTTGAAGAGTAGAGTGACATTTGTAATTTTCTAGTCTTCTGGAACCATTCCAGAAGCTAATGATTCTTGAAAGATCATTACTAATGCCTTCACAATTTGTTCAGGCACCTCTTTCTGAACCCAGAAGAGCATCTGGAAAGGAAATAAGGAAATTGCTGTTTAAACTCACAGAGAGCATAGGGCATTAACTTTTTGCTGTTGATGTTTTTGTAGCAGGCAATTTCTTTTTATGATGTCGAATTGCTAGCTTGACACTCAACCCAGCATGGATGGAAAGCGTGCCAGGGGATCCAGCTAGGTTCGAACTCGGGAGCCTTCACTCCAAAGTCCAGTGCTAATGCCACTACACCATCAGCCGGCTGGTAGACCATCTGGTCCTGGTGATCTACCTGTACTTCCCGATCTTTTAGTTTCCCAAGAACCTTCTCCCTAGTAATGGCAACTTCAAACACTTCTGACTCCTAAAACTCTGAAACTTCCACCATTCTGCTAGTGTCTTCCACAGTGAAGACTGAGCAAAATACTTAATCAGTTCATCCACCATTTCCTTGTCTCCCATTATAACCCCTCCAGCTCATTTTTGAGTGGTCCCATATCCAGTCTCACCTCACTTTTACACTTTATCTATCTGAAGAAACTTTTGGTATCCTCTTTAATATTATTGGCTAACTTACAATCATATTCCATCTTTTCCTTCTCAGTGACTTTTTTAGTTGCATTCTGTTGGTTTTTAAAAGCTTCCCAATCCGCTAACTTCCCAGGAATTTTGACTCCATATGTGTCCTCTCTTTGGCTTTTATGTTGGCTTTGACCTTGTCTTGTTAGTCACGGACTTTAGAATACTTCTTCCTCTTTGGGATGTACAGTATATATCCTGTCTCTTCCAAATTGCTTCCAAAAATTTCAGCCATTGCTGCTCTGCTGCAATCCTTACCAATGTGCTTTTCCAATCAATTTTGGCCAACTCCTCTCTCATGCCCCTGTAATTCCTTTTACTCCACTGTCATACTGATACATCTGATCTTAACTTCTCCTTCTCAAATTTCAGGGTGAATTCTATCATGTCATGACCACTTTCCCCTAAGGGTTCTTTTACCTTAAGCTCTCTAATCAATTCCAGTTCATTGTTCAACACCCAATCCAGAATAGCTGATCCTCTCGTGGATTCAACCACGAGCTGCTCTAAAAAGCCATCTCATAAGCATTCTAGGAACCCTTCTGCTTAGGATCCGGCACCAACCTGATTTTCCCAAACTATCTGCATATTGAAATCCTCAATGACCGTTGTAACACTGCCCTTTTGACATGCATTTTCTATCTCCCTTTGTAATTTGTAGACCATATTCTTACTACTCTTTGGGGGTCTGTAAATAATTCCCATCAGGATCTTTTTACCCTTGCAGTTCCTTAGCTCTACCCACAATGATTCAATACCTTCCGACCCTATGTCACCTCTTTCTAATGATTTGATATCATTTTTTACCAGCAGAGTCACGCCACCCAGTCTGCCTACCTGCCTGTCCTTTCGACACGTGCGCAGTCAAATATAACACCATTGGTCCTGCATTCACCTTTTTCGATTTTATCCCCCTCTTATGTTCCAACTCATCCTGTTGTCTGCAATTTTGCCCTATCATCAACCTCTCCTTCCTAGGAGTCTCACTACACATTGCCTTGTTTGTAAACCAACTACCTTATCCTCAACACTATCATGCCGGTTCCCATCCTCCTGCTAAATTAACCTGAACCCTCCTGAACAACTCTAGCCAACCTGCCCACAAGGATATTGAACTCCTCGGGTTCAGGTGTAACCCATCCCTTTTGTACAGGTCATACGTTCCCCAGCTGAGATCCCAATGATCCATAAATTTGAACCCCTGTCCCCCGCACCAGTTCCTCAGACACGCAATCACCTGCCAAATCATCCCATTCTTAACCTCACTGGCAGGTGGAACAGGAAGCAATCTCTACCCAAGGAGATCAAGAGGGGCACAAATTTGATCCGTAAGAATCATGGTGCAAGCAAACACATGGCACGCAAAGGATTTCCTATAAGCATGGTTTTCCACCAACAATTCTATAAACAGACGTGTGGACTTCAATCCCATTATGAGCCAATGCGGGCAAAATTCTAGACAACGCATGGAGCGTGCCTTGGAACCAATCAGTAAGAAGACCACCTCCCTACATCACAGTTGGGTTTCCCTAATGGCAACCAATCAACTGATTGATAAGATTATAAAGGCCAAGGATTCAGAGGACATGCCACAACTAACAGCATACTGATGATGTCTCCTTGTATGGTTGTTTGCAAATGATTTGCCGAGATTGGAGAACATCTCAGCCAAACTATCAACCACCCTAGCTACACATTTTTCAAGTAATTTCCAGAGATTACTACCTTGGAAGTCATGATTTTCAGCTTTCTACTGAGCTCCCTAAAATCTCTCTTCAGGACCTCACCACATTGGTAACAAAATGCACCAAGACTTCTGGCTGCTCACCCTCATCCTTGAGAATACCATGGATCTGATCTGAGACATCCCTGATCTTGGCACCAGGGTGGCATCTGGGTGTCTCTATCATGCCCACAGAATCACATCTCTTTTCCTCTGACTATGGACTCTCTTATCAAATCTGCAGTTCTCTTGACCTCTCTGCTCTTCTGAGTCACAGCACCAGGCTCAGTGCCAGAGACCTGGTCACTGTGGCTCCCCCCTGGTATGTTGCCCCCTCAAGAGTATCTAAAGTTGTATAATTATTACAAACGTATGAAGGGGAATGGCCACAGGTGTATTCTGCACTTGCTGTGCATTTCCCTTCCTTCTCCTGAGTGTCACCCAGTTATTTGTCTCCTGCAATCTAGGAGTGACTACCTCCTTGTAGCTCCTAACTATCACCTCCTCATTCTCCCATATGAGTTAAAAGTCATCAAGCTGCAGCTCCAGTTACTTAATACGTTCAGTGCACCTGGTGCAGATGTGTTTATCCAGGAGACTGGAGGTCTCCCAGACTTCCCACATCCCACACATAGTACAAAACACTGTCCCTGGAGCTATTCTCATGTTACTAAGTTACGTTACTAAAACTGAACAAGTAGGAACAGAAAGAGAGAAATGTCAGATACGTTATCTCGCCCAAACTTGATGAGAAAAAGCCACTCTAAAACAAACACGGTCAAAAGAATGGCCGCACCACTTGCATGCATTATTTTTATTTGCCCTTTATAATGAATCCCACTCATTGATTGGTCGCTACCCAACTCAGAGAAACTGTCGTGAAACTCTGCCTTTTAAATCTTGATTGCAGACCGTATTGAAAGGGAGCTTTTTATAACGCACTCCCTCACTTTGATTGCCTCATCCATTGCGTAAGTAAGAATGTTGGTGAGCAGAGCTTCAAAAAGTTGCTCAGCAACCGGAAATATTGACCGCCTCCCCTTTGTATTTGTTTCTACTCTCCTTGCAAATAATAACTCTTGACTCATCCTTCCAGATTTTGTGAAGCAAACATAATCAAGAAGCAAAGATTTATTGCCTGGCAAAGTTGACCCATCCAACAGCAGAGCAAATTCTGTTGTCCTAAGTATGTTGCACAATATGCCCTCCACATTCTCAGACATTTCATCTATTTGTCTTTGAACAGAGTTGTCGCAGAGTGGTATTGCTTTAATTATTTGGTCTGGTGAATTATGCAAAACTGTACTTAGAACCTCCCTTACTGCTGGCAGAATACGTTCTCCTCCAATTGTATGTGGCTTTCCAGATTTAGCAGCGAGCAATGAAATGTTGTATGAAGCACGCAAACCATCACCTTTTTGTTGTGAAATGCTGGCAAGCATGCTTTGAAGTGTTTTCCATTTCTGAAAGTTTTCACAAAGTGACAGAAAATAAGACAAGTTCTAGTTTGCTTTATCAGAGTTTATTCCCTTCAAATGTTCAAGGAGCTGGACAGTTTCATTGCCTCATTTTGACATTTTTTTTCACATAACAGACACATTGGTTGTTTGATGCTGCTATAAATCCATATATAAGATTCTCCACACTATACTGTCTACTCTTCTTTTTTGTTTGGCCTGCTTCTACCATTTTCGGTGATCTGTTTATTTAGTGATACAGCATGGAGTATGCCCTTCCAACCCTTTGAGCCGCGTTGCCTCAGCAACACCTGACAGCTCCGATTTAAACCTGACCTAATCGTGGGACAAGTTACAATGACCAGTTAACCTACCCTGTGGGGAAAATAAAACAGAGCAGCAGGGAAAAACACACACATTTCACAGTGAGGACGTACAGAGACTCCTGACAGAGGAATTTGGAATTGAACTCTGAACTCTGACACCCGAGCCGTAAAGTGTCGTGCTAACCACTATGCTACTGTGGCGCCCATTAACGATCATGGTCAATCACCTAATAAGTCCAACCACATGCATTGCTATCAATAAAGGGGGAAGTTATGATATCATCATAGAGGAGGCAAAACCTGACTCTCTGCCTAAAGATACATAAAGAGGGACAGCAATACCTTGGTTGGGCTGTGAGCTGGAGAAGTGTGGTCAAGAGCATTTGAAAGGGCAGATTCTGAACTTTACCCCATTGAACTCCATGCCCTAATTCACAGGAGTTACATCACTGCATGTTAAGAGTATGCGGATTGTACTAGCCAACACTGTACTACAGCTGGAAACAACAATAATGCACAGGTTGGGTCTGGAAAAACACTATTTCTTTAGTTTAGATTTCTCATGATATGCTAAATACAGAAGTGTCACATTGCTTTTCAACAACTATAATGTGCTTTTAAAAGAATGGTGGGTTAACAAAAGATGAGCTATTTACGTGATCTTTGTAATCAATTACTGATTGAGGCACTGAGAAGTAAATGCTTATATTAAGTAACTAATTTTTTAAATTAAGCCTGTAATCCCCCAGCTGCTCCCCCACCTACTAAGTGCCCTCCCATCACCCCCTTTATTATTCCCTTAGAAACTCCCACTGTCCCGGGAATTGGGGGGTGGGGACAATATTACCCACATTGGGAGCTACTGACCTAAACCTTTCCCTTCCCCGTACCTGGCTCAATGTATTTTAAACATGGTATTGTACCTAGCTCTACCACTTCCTCTGGCAGCTCAGGCCACATGCTCACTGCTCTCTGTGTGAAAAGGTTGCCTCTTATGTTCCCTTTAAATTACTCCCATCTTGCTTTAAAACTATACTCTCCTGTCTTAAACTTTGGGAAAAGGACTGACAGTGTTTATCCTATCCATGGCCTTCATAATTTTACCTCCTTCTGCTAAGTCACCCTTCAATCTCCTCACTCCTGAGCCTATCCAGTCTGCTTTTTATAACTCAAACCCTGCAGTCATGGTAACATTCTTGTGAATCCTTCCTGCACCCATTCCTGCATAATGACATCCTTCCTCTAGTGTTAGGCATTTTGTACAATTTGAAATATAAATGCCTTCCATATAGTGTTACGCAGGGTTATAATGCCCTTATTTTGTTGTGGAGAATCTGTTACCCTATCCGGTTGCTTACAGGTTTGAAACTCTATTATATCTTAACACATCTATATATTACACAGTTATGAAGCAAGGTACCTAGCTCGTGGTCAGACACTCTAAAATGAAACTGATTGCCAGATAACATAGGGTCAATGAAGGCATCGTTGTCAGTGGCTTCATGCCACCAATGTTATCACATAGAATCACAGATATATCAAATTATTATGAATTGTGTGACAGGCAGCTGCACAGAGGGCAAAGAGACAGGTGATACGGGTCACAGGGGACGGGTGTGATGGACTGGGAAAGGAAAAAATATCTGCACCTTTCCTTTGGTTCTTTTGACAAATATTTAAATTTCTGTCTTTTGGTTGCAGTCTTAGCTTTTTACTCTTCATAGTTTTGGGGCCTCTGGTAAATGTACCCTTGAACTTCCTGGCTCCAAATCATGTTCTTCAGTCCTGGTATCAATTCAAGAAATTCTTTTTGCCTCTATACAAAGGTCTTGATATTCTTGTGAAGTGCGGTTCAGGACTGATGGCAGTGCTCCATCAGAAGTCTAACCACGAGTTTATTAATTCAAAAATTTCACATTTATAAATGGAATCTGGCAAACTTGCTATGGGTGATTGTGACGATGAAGGGTTCAGTTGTTAGAAAGGAACATGAACCAGGAGTGTGTTGAGAAGACTGCAGAGCTTTTTGCATCCAAAAATGAATAAATAAAGGGGAAACAGGAATTTGAAGAGCATCTTTCACAACCTAAGAATGCTACCAAGTGTTTTATAGTGGTTATTATAATATAGGAAATATAACACCAATTTGTTCATCAAAGAGTAATATGATAAAGATCAGCTATCATTCTTAGTGCTGTTTATTGTAAAGAATGATTTACTTACTCTGTGATTTGGGATCATGCGGTGGACTCTATTGATGTCTGATGTGGATGCTAGATGGGAACTCAGTCTTCTCATGGTATCTCCAACAGCACTGCCTTCCTGCTTCAGTTTTCAGGTCTCTGAGACGTGACTTTACTCTGACTAGAAGTAAGACTCTTGCTGTTATGTTTTGTAACTTCAAAATATTAAACTAATTCAAAGGAAGATACAGGAGTCCGAAACATGAGTCGAACTTGGCGCCTGTGTACAACGCCCCTTCAGTCACCATCTCTGGTTAGATCATGAAGCCATATATTTCGCTTTGTTTATGCATTTTACATTTGTTTTTCATCTTGAATGTGACTAGAACTGTTGGGGCCTGTGATTTGCAGTATGGAGATCGATTGGGTGTCCCAGTGCTCTGCAGTCTCCAACAGGATTCGGGGAGGCAGAGGCAGATTGCACGGACCTCATAGCGAGAAAGCTGCGAGCCGATGTTTGATTCCGTTTCACCAATTAAAGCAACCACTGTTTGCTGATTAAGGTGACGAGGGAGATTGAAACATCAAGGCGAATGAGCAAGGTGAGCGTTGGCTGCTTTCCTTTTGATCACTAGTGGGACTGCTCTGCTATGGAAAGGGGAGACTGTCCTTTGATCACTGGGGGACGACTCCACTGCTGGAGAGGGAAAGGCCTGCTACTGTGCCAGGAGACTGTTGCCCAGGTTTTCTGCATTTTGGATATGGACCTGGACTATAGACTTTTTCAGTCTTATAGTTCTTTAACATTCTGTGTTTTTTGCCTGATCTTTCTTATTTTTTAATGTGCAGGGGAGGGGGATTTGGGCATTGATGTGCCTGTTCTGTTTTCATTCTTTTCTTTGTGTGGAGAGGACGGATGGGGGTGGGTGGTTGATGATTGTGCTGCTGTTGTTTCCTTTCTTGGTTTTGTGGCTATCTGGAGAAGAAGAATTTCAGAGTCGTATGCTTTGATAAAAAGTTATCCTTCGAACCTTACAACTTCATTCTTTACTTTAAGCGAGGCATGCACATATCACATGGTAGTGTGATGACATATGCAATTCATGTATTTATACATATAACCCATAATGTATTACTTAAATAGACAAGAATGCTATATATATTTAAGGTTACTCAAATATTATTGCAATATTAACTAAACATCACCTACTAACTAAGTTCCAACTCAAACCATGTAGTTACCAGGATTGTCCACTGGATTGAATCGTTTGATTTGATCATCGGAAGGAGTAGATACTTTCCTGAATAGAAATTAGTTGAGTAGCATAGATAGTTTGTGGGAGCATTGCATTATTAACAAGGTATGACTGTTACTCCACTCAGCTGCTTAGGTTTAGCTCTTCTGTGAGATGCTGTGCTTCAGACCATGGATACACCTCAGGTTATTCAACTTGGGACACAGTTTGAAAGTGGGTACACCCTAAAATGTGTTCATATTTCCACCTGACATGTCAAGTACATCTGTAATGGGTTGCTGCATAGCTGGGCAGTTTCATGTCCACTGATTGGATTTCCTTTAAGTACAGTCTACTACTAATTGTGGTTTCATTTGTAACTTCCTGTTTATGTCTGACTTTTCTTGTGCTTGTTTTTGCAAAAGTGAGACGAGCATTTTTGCTGCTCAAAATTATAGTATAGAATTGTAGAAGAAAACCAAATTTCATTCCTAATTGTAACATGTAATTAGTAATTAACTCTAGCATCCTGATGGGGATGGGCCTGATTTTACTTAGGAATGTGGTTTAATGCAAAGTGCAACTAACTTAGAACTTTGACTTACTTCTGTATTAGAAACTCCAAAGCACAGGTTAGGCTAAAGGTGAGTGCCTCTATCTGAAGCTTTCTAAATACAGTTTCAACTAATAGCAGGGTGTATTTTTGTTCATCTTCTTATATCTTTTTGAGTCTTACATTTTTATTATCTTGTATTTTTTTGGGAACTTGGAAAAGTGGGAAAGAATGAAATGAGTAGCACCACCCAAAGTATCACTTTTGACTTGGAGAACATGCTCAAAGTTCGAAGTAAATTTATCATCCAAGTATGTACATGTCACCATATCCTATCATGAGATTTATTTTCTTGTAGGCATTCACAGTAGAACAGAGGAATACAATAGAATCTATGAAAAACTACACACAATGATTGACAAAACAACCAATGTGCGAAAAAGACAAACTGCAAATGAAAAAAATGTAAATAAGTAATACTGAGAGCATGAGTCGTAGAGTCCTTGAACCTGAGCCCATTGGTTGTGGAATCACTTCAGAGTTGAGCTGAGTGAAATTATCCACGCTAGTTTAGGATCCTGATGGTTGAATGTAATAACTATTCCTGATCCTGGTGGTGTGGGACCTAAAGCCCCTGTTTCTCCTTCCCAATGGGAGGAGAGCATGTCCTGGATGATGGATTGCTTCTGATTCAGAAGGTTACATATTATACACAAGATGTTGCAAGAGCTCGGCAGGCAGACAGCATCTGAGGAGGAATTGGGTAGTTGATGATTCAGGTCAACACCCTTCATCTGGACTGACAGATAGATGAGAGGTAGCCAGGATAAAATGGTGGAGGGAAGGAGTGGAGCACAAACTTTAGTAAAACCCTTCTCCGGGGATGTGAGCACAATTTAGATTGACGTGCAACTGTAGAATAAACGGAATGCCATAATGTCAGGGGCACAGTCCTTCAGCTGTAGCCCCATCTGTTCTTTTAGATAAACATAGTTCAACAGAAGAGGAGGAAAATTTGCCTGGGGTCATTGTCAATATTTATCCTTCAACTAGTGCTGTTTTAAAATAGAGTAACTGGTTAGTATCCCAGTACTATTTATAACATCTTCCTGTGTGCAAATTAGCTGTCCTAGATTACAACAGGTGTGAAAGGTAAAATCATGAAAGCATTCCTTTCTGTTCTATTGATTCATTAGGGAGTTTGCTCCATTCTAGTGACAGTGGTTAATAGAATGCATAGACATAAACTTTCTTACTTTTCTGATGAGTTGCCTTTTCTGCCATAGACACTGGCTGCTTGCTGCTGTTGATTTCACATGCATCACAAACAAAAAATGAGTCACATTATATTTTCCCTCCTTCCACTTTCAGGCAGCCCAGGAAATTGGATGCCAGATCGTGTGATTCAGATTTAGATTGCACGGTGTCTGCATGCTGAACTAAGACAAGACCACCCTGAACAGTGGATACCACAGTGGGACAGACAGAATAGAAAAATGCACGAGTAACCACAAATGAGGTACAATATGCTTGGCTCTTAAATAGCTTTATGCATGCCCTGAGGGGACCAAAACAAGCATATTGCTAACTTGCACACACAAGCATGGGCTTTTGTCATGGAGACCACATTGGACTAAAGTCATGTTTTCCTGATTGCATAGTTCATCTCACACATTCATTCTTTTGAAAATAGATACATTTTGAACAAGTATTTCCAACAGCATGGGCACTGCACACAGAGGGTCTTGGATTTATAGCTCCTCTGTGTATCTTCATTGTAGACCTAACTGGCCAGCAGCACAAGTAGATAAGCATAAAACTTACATTTTTTTCCATTTGATGTTGATTGCCTGCCCTGTTTTCCCCTGTCATTCATAGCTGCTCTTGAAATTCATCCGCATCTTTGTACATTGGATACAAATAAGGATTATTCTTAGAGACATGGCAAACATAATCATACTGTGATCCGGTGACTTTGATTTTTAATTAGTGGCACTTACAACCACCTTTAAAACTCTCCGCAGTGTACATTTATGCCACACTCCTTACCATATCAATATTTCCTTGTTGTTGCATATGACTGGTGCTCTAGGATCACATGAGAGCAGATTTCTCCTGAAAACAATTCTTATCACTTTTTGTAATTATGGAGTCAGGAGATTGGAGATTAACAAGCGAAGCCTCAGGCAGATTTTTGTCTCTTATACCCAAGAGGGATGTACAGAGTGGTGGTACAGTACATTCCAGTGACATGGTATCTTAGACTGAAAGTAATAAAACAGGGATACTGCAAATCTGAAGTAAAGCCAGAAAATGGTGAAGCCACTCCATACGCCAGGCAGCATCTCTGGAAAGAGAGACTGCTAATGTTTCAGGCTAGAGACACTTCATCGATAGTCTGACAAGGGGTTTCAGGGTAACTCGCCTTCACTTTGCACAGATGCTGCTCAACCTGCTGAGTGTTCCCAGCATCTTCTGCTTTTATTTACTAGCTTACTCTGGAAACTTCCCCTCGGTTCAAGTCAAAGTCCTGCAGCCTTATGTTAGATGGAAAGACCAGAATGCCAAAAATTACAAATGCATTATTTGTACTTAAGATTCATATCTTTATGACAGCCAGTGCCTGATTATGTCTTTAATTCTAATTTACTGTAGGCCTTTTTTTTATTTCAAAGAGCAGTCAAACTATTATCTAGAAATGTTTCTTGATGATAAATCAAAATACTGCAGATTCTAAAACTGGAAAAAAGAACATGAAATGCTGGATATACATTTCAGGTCAGGCAATATCAGTAAGGATATTTCTTGCAAATTTCTTCAGACTTACTGTGCAGAGCATTCTAGCTGGGGCGGGGGGTTGGTGGGTTGGTGGAGGGGATACTACACAGGATTGAAATAAGCTCCAAAGAGTTGTGACCTTAGTCAGCTCCATCATGGGCACTAGCCCTAATGCGTGGGTTAAACGTGATTCTGATTCTAACTCTTGAGTATTTCCAGCATTTTTAGTTTTTATTAGTCTCTAGATGTCAGAATGGTATAAGGACTGCAACTGGTTGAGTGAGTTTGGGAAACCTAGAGCTGTTTTCCCGACTAAAATTAAGGGAAATAGTTTCTTGGCGAACAGCTATTAAAGTTGCTGCAAAGTATATACAGTATTGTAGCTATTGAAAATCTACTGTGGTTTATGTCCATTCAGCAAATGGGGCATTGAGTTCTCAGGGTGAAGTCATGTCAGTGTTTGTTTGTTCATTACAATGAAAGGCTTGATCTAAAGGAAGTTACAAAGTCATGAGTTCAGAGCTAGTTAAAGTTTAAAAGAAGCCTTTAGTGAGGCTTGAGACAAAGAAAGGATGCATAAGCCAGTGGGATCACTGAGTGTAGGATGATAATTGAATTGCTTCATTCAGTACTATAATGACGAAAGCAGAGGCAGGGTCAAGGCATTATCACAAGCCAAGACCTATTTTAACATTAATCTATTTCAGCATTTAGCACTGAATTGATCATGGAGGAGGATGGTTGAAGAATGGTGACCGCAATGAGAGAAGAAGGAAGAGTGCAATCTCTCCGTAATATTCTCCACTAATGCTGATTTAACTTGGCTTCTTATGGTAAACCAGCAGACCAATGGACAACAAATGGACAACCACTGTCTCAGCAATGCAAATCAAGCAAAACTGCAGGCAGGGCAAATAGGGGTTAATGGTATGGTGGATTCCCTCCATTAACAATATCCAGGCAGAAATTTCACTTCATTGGCAAACCGCCAAGGACACCAAACACAAACTGGGAAAATGCAACAGCAGTCGACATATTGTTGGATTACCTGTCAACTATCATATCTTGGGCTTGCTGTCACCCTTGAGAGAATACAAAGCTGCAGACTTCGTTGTCCCATAGGAAAAGCGGGGAAGGAAGGAGCAGAGAATTGAAAGCTGGGATAGGGATGAGTGTGGGTGGTAGCTGATTGTGTAATGAAGGGAAATAAATAAGGAACACTGAAGTTTCGGTTAATTCAGACGAACAAACAGATTGCAATATCATCAGGTTGACTGTAGAACTCTAAAACAGTTCAGCCTCATTCATTTTACCTGAATTCATTCATAACAGAGACTTATTGAAATTGTCGACCTAAATGCTATTTGCTGAGTGATGCTACCTACGAGATTTTAAAGAAGCGTGTTTAGATACTTCTCACTTAAGGACCACTGCAATTCATCTGTCATCTGGAGTTAAATTGCTGTGACCCTCCAGCCTGGTTTGACACTGACTAAGTTTCTTGGAGACTGAATAAACAACAGTGCATATGTATGATGACCAGTTGGTTGTTTGGGGCCTTCTGTTATATCTCAACTGCACTTCAACACTAGACCCCCACCCCCAGTCTTTCCTGCCTTCTCCAGGAATCCCTCCATCATTCTTCCCCTTAGTCCTCAGCTCTCCCCACCCTAACGTCTGCTTCCCCTTCACCACCTTGTTTATTGTTTAAAAATTATCTTATTTAACGATACAGTGCAGAGTAGGCCTTACTATGCCACCCCGGCAACCCCACAACCCTGATAAACCCTAACCTAATTCAGGGACAATTTATCTATTTAACCTACCCTGTGCATCTTTGGACTAAGGGAGGAAACCAGAGCACCTGAGGAAAACCCACGTATTCCACGGGGAGGACCTACGTAATCTCCTCACAGAACAGTGCTGGAATTGAACTTTGAACTCTGGAACGCCCAAAGCTGTAATAGTACTGCATGAATTGCTAAGTTACTATGGCACCCGTGAGAAAGTTCTCTTCACAAACTTCCTTGTTCTTCATCCCTAGTCCTTGGAAACTAAGGATGAAGATCATTTTGCCTCAACATTTGGTCACCTAGTGGTGTCTGAGCCAATTGAAATCTGCAGAATCAATTGATTTCCCTGTGGCTGGTATGTTGGGAGACTTGGCTCTGGTGTCAGGGCCATGATGTTTAAGTGCTTCAGTCTGGTATGGGTTCCTCCAGCAACAAATACCATTCTGAGCTCTGTCTTGACAAGATATTAGCAAGTGGACAAAAAATGGGAAAGAAAAGATGAAAGAAAAGAGCAAAAGGGAAACGTCTGATATTCACTAAGTCTCCCTGGAGAAGTGCAATTTTCCATGCAAATTGCTGGCACATTACCACTCAAAATAGACTACGGGCACTTCAGATGGCATTGAGGATCTCAAATCCATTCAATGGAGCTCTGGGAAACCCAATGTAAATGGTAGAAAGAATGCAACACCAACCGAACTACCCTCTGCCCCATCAGGCGCCTTCTGTTCCACCTGCGTCATTACCTGCAAATTGCTCATTGGCCTCATCAGCCACCTCAGATACGCAGAACTGGCATGGAAGCTAATTGTCCCTGAACCCAAGGGAAAAACATTTGGTGGAATAATGAGAAAGAAAAAT